>NW_006783414.1:3649856-3682549 GCF_000442215.2 Lipotes vexillifer | reverse complement strand
TGTGGGATCTTCCCGGACCGGGGCACGAACCCGTGTCCCCTGCATCGGCAGGCGGACTCTCAACCACTGCGCCACCAGGGAAGCCCTTGGATGCTCCTTTCTAACCTAGCCCTTGGATGACTGCAGCCACCCTAACATCCTAGCCAATACCAGGTAAACCAGAAGGGTCACCCAATCAACTACCTGAAGATGAGAGATAATCAACTAAGTTTTGGGCTGTTTTGTCATATTGCAATAGATAACTAAAAGAAAGAGAGAAAAAGAACATGATTGCCACTCTATATTTGCCAGTAATGGGGAGATATTAAATTGGTTGATTTTATATATTCATCTATCTGTTCATCCATATGCATCCATTTGTTCACCCATTCTTCTGCCCACAATTCCGCCCATCCAATTAACCATCTGACACTTACTGAACATCTACTGTGGAAAGAACAGTGGGAGACAAGAGTTTATTTTTTCATTCTACAAGTATTTAATTAGGATTTACTATAGGGACTTCCCTGGTGGCACCGTGGTTAAAAGTCCGCCTGCCAATGCAGGGGACACAGGTTCGAGCCCTGGTCTGGGAAGATCCCACATGCCGCGGAGCAACTAAGCCCCTGTGCCACAACTTCTGAGCCCATGTGCTGCAACTACTGAAGCCCGTGTGCCTACAGCCCGTGCTCCGCAACAAGAGAAACCACCGCAATGAGAAGCCCGCGCACCGCAGCGAAGACTAGCCCCTGTTCGCCGCAACTAGAGAAAGCCCACTGGCGCAGCAATGAAGGCCCAATGCAGCCAAAAATAAAAATAAATACATAAATTTATAAAAAAAAAGAATTTACTATTGCTAGATATTGATCAAGGAGTTGTAGACCGATGAGAAAATGAGTGAATATTGAAATAAAAGAAATCAGAGTGATGTGGTACCTGCTCATACTCCAGTGGGGGAAGATGGAAAATAAAGAGGTACCTAGATAGCCACATGGTGTAGTTTAGAAGAGTACTATAAAGGAAATAAAACAGCATTATAGAATAAAGATTTTCTGAGGTACCAAATTACTGTGACTGTTGTATGTGTAGGTAGGATTATTAGAGAGGAGTTCCTTAAGAAAGTGGCATTTGAATAGAGACTTGAATGGCAAGGAGACAGCTGTGTGAAGAACTGGGGTGAGGGGAGCAGTTTCTCATGAGAGAAAACTGAGCAAAGGCTCTAAAAGGGGAACAAGATTGGTACGGAGGAGGGAGGGCGAAAACACCAGTGTGGCTGGAACATCTGAACAAGAGAGAGAATAGGAGAAGAGAGGATGGAGAAGTAGGAGGAAGCAGGATCATGCGGGCTATAATGGGGATTTTGAATTTAATTTAGAATATACTGGGAAGCTCTTGCAGGATTTTAAGCAGGGGAAGAGTATGATCTGAATGTAGATGACTCTTGCTGCGGTGGAGAGGATGAACGGCAGGGGAAGTGAGGAAGCCATTAATTAGGATGCTCTTCCAGTGGTCCAGGTGAGGACTGGCGGTAACATGAGTTACGCTGGTAGCAGTGGGGGTGGTGAGAGAAGGTCCTATTCAGAATGTGTTTCGGAAGCAGAATCAACAGAAGTTGCTGATGGTCCGGATGTGAAGTGTTAGGAAAAGCAAAGAAGAAAGGGTAATTCCTATAACTACAGTCTTAGCAACTGAGAGAATAGTGGTATCATTAAATGAGACGGGGTAGACTGGAGAGAAATCAGTGTGTAGTGGGGGCGGGTAAGTTCTCTTTCGACCCTGGTAAGTTCAAAAATCTCAGGCATGCTAAGGAAGGCACTGAATAGGCAGATGGAGACACAAGCCTGAAAAAAGAGGGAGAGTTCTGAACTAGAGTAGTCAGCATCTAGATTTTACATAAAGTCATAGTTGGGTTTCCCCAGCGAGAGTGCAGAGTGAGAAGCTAGCCAGGCACATTGCTATATCTGAAAGTTGTGAACAAACAGAGGACCCAGCAAAGGAGATTCAAAAGGAGTAGCCAAGTAGGTAAGAGCAAAACCAGCAGAATATGTTGTGACAGAGCCAGGGGAAGAAGACGTTTAGGAAGGGAGTTGAGCGCAATGAAGTGTCAAAGGATGCTTAGAAGTTAGTCACATGAAGACAGGGAATACCCATTGGATTGGGCAAGATGGAAGGTGCTGGTGAGCTTGACAAGAGTAGCTTCAGTGGGGTGGTGGAGACAAAGTCCTGATCAAACAAGGTTAAAGAGAGAAGGGGAGATGAAGAATTGGAGACAGCAGAGTTTACCCTTTTAATGAGTTTGTCTAAAAAGAGAAAAAAAGTGGGGCAGTTGTTGGAGGGGGACATGGGGTTAAGGGAGGTCCATATTTTGCTAAGATGGAAGAAATTATAGTATATTTATATGTTAATTGGAATAACCCAAGAAGAGGGAGAAATCCTTGATATAAGAGGCAGGTGAGATCATTTGAAATGCAAAATCCTTGAGTAGATAGGAGGGCATGGGGTCTACAGTATAAGTCATGAGGCTGGCTTAAATAGGAGCAGAAACGATTTATACATGTTAATAGGTAGGAAGGCAGTGTACACAGGAACAGAAACAAGCAAGCTTACGTTCTGTTGATGAGAATTAGTTATTCTTATCTGATCTAATCTGCAGGTACGCAAGGCTTTGTAGGGGAGTTCAAATAAGTTGCCAGGGAGATAAATGGTATGAAGGGGCTACAGATGAAACGATATGGAAATCAGAAGAAAGGGACAGATGTTGCTTCCAAGAGGGGATTAAGAAAATAGATTGTTAATTTCTCAAGTTTAAAAATTTTCACTTCAATTCAAAGGTCTTTATATTGAGCATATCTGCAGTAGTAGTTACTGATTTCTTTCCTCCGCCTTCCCCACATAGATACATACACATGTGCAAACCTTAGTACAGTCACACACAAATTGCCTTTCTGCTCCAAAGGTGGGCACCTGACCCTGCCTGGGCCAATTATAATACCCCACACTCTGGGCCTTTGAGATTGAACCAGGAAAGAGCAGATGACCTAAGGCAGGCCAATCAGCATCTTTCACTGTGGTCATTTCAAATAGAAACGAGGCAGGGATCTGCTTCTCTCTCTTTACCCAAGAATGCAATTCTTAGTCAGCCTCTGGCTGTGTTCTCTACATCATGGAGGAAGCCCATCTTAGTGGAAGTGAATGAGGTCAGCACATTGATAGAAGCAGAAAGGAGACATGAAACCAAAGTCCTGATATAATTTTGGTGCTGCCAGAAACCCATCATATGGTTGAAGCCCATCTTCTTACCTTCTATGTTTTATAGGAGCCAATTACTTCCTGTCTTTTTACTGAAACTAATTCAAGTTGAGTCTCTGTTGTTTGAAACTTAAGAAATCTCAACTAACAACCAATCCCCTAGCACGTGTTGGGACAGTCACCCCTCCTGTTCCTGTGACAGTCATTACCCCTCTTCTGGCTTTCTTTCCCATGAGCCTTTACCCATTCCCAGTGTTGTTATCAACACAATGAAATGCCCTGTTCAACTTCGACTGGTTAATGAGAGTTGGAACATGGAGAAAAGGTAATTCCCGTTCCTGACCTCATATTTGGGTGTGAATTTCAACATGCCTCTTAGATTTTAAGGACTTTTTGCTTTTACAGTCTCTCCCTGGCTCTAGTACATGAGCCAGTAGCTGTATGTACAGAAGAAATAAACTCTCTGGGTAGCGCTTACTCCCGGTCTTCTTTCTATGGAAGTTTCCTTTCATTAGACATACTGAGATAGGAGCCTCTGCAGAGAATGCTTTGAAACTGTGACGGTCACTATTCTTCCTGAGGTACCTATTGGCATAACCCAATCTGACCTTTCTTTTAGGCTCTCTTTTGGCTGCTCGTAGCATCTGACATTTGGGTTTGGATTAGGAAATTCTGTCTGAAAGCCACCACTCATGAGGAGGCTGTGGTTTAGAGAAAACAATGACCCCAACATTCAACCTTGGGCAAGTGTCAGAGGGATAAGTGACAGCTCGCGTGCTTGATTCTCTCCTCATGTTCAGTTCTGGAAGGGGACCTTGGGAGCCAGCAGTGCAAACTGGTCCGGGAAAGCAGACATTCCTTAACTTGGTCTAAGTGTGTGGGGGTTTGTTTCTCCAGGACAGGGGTCGGCGTGGGTTCTACAGTCTCACCCAGGGTCCTTTCAGAGGAGCTCCAAGAAACCAAGCTCCCTGGGACACAGGGAGGTACTGGACAGCTCGTCCCCTTGGTTCTGATATTAAGCTCTCGTTTCTCTGTAGCCTAACATATACAAGAAAGAAGTTCCTCTTTTTCCCAATCCAATCCTTGTGGTTGGGAAAATCAGAGTAACTTTTTGATAAAACAGGAAAGTCTGTGCCCCTTTTTGAAGGGGAGTGTGGCTAGAATGTCTGAAGAGTTGCTAGCTGTTGAAGGGTCACCATAGAGCAGCCCAGATATAAGCCTCAGAATCATCTTCTAAAATTCAGTCAACGGATCCTGGTCTCCTTTTGTCTGAATGTAAGCTGGTCCAATTCTGATGTCTTTCCACTGTCTGTTCTATTTTGGACATCCCTGAAAATCTGTATTTTTGTATCGTTCTTAATATGTTGGGCTGTTTTCTAGCACAGTGCGCATTTGTCTTGGAAATCAGTTCCTGATCCTCCTCCTGTCCAGTCTCCCATAAACTTTATAGGGCCAACTTCTGGTCACCTTTCATTATGCTACTAATGCTTCACGTCCACCCAGAATGTCTCCTTTACTGCCTCAGCCTGGGCCACATGCTTTCTCTAGGTTCCCATGTAACCTCACCCTGATTTATTATGATCATCTACTTATGGGGTTGTCTCCTGGTGTTTCAGTTTAGGCTTGATGAGGAGAAAGTGAGGAAAAATGGATTTGCTCTGGACTGTGTATGTCCCATGTGCCTGGACACAGGAAAGGTTCTGATGTCAGTCATTGAGTGAATATTTTTCTGGGGACTCAGCATCAGTTTACATCCCTGTGATGGAAGCCAAGATTCCCGTTCCCGTTGCCAGTCGTCCTGGGAGTAGGTGGCTCCTGAAGTGAGTGTTGCTCTGGACTTAGAGGAAAGCATCTGCCCTTTGTGAGCCTTGGGTGCAAGTAGGAGACACAGTTTGGACAAATTTCAATGAAATGGACTTAACTAGAGAAATTCCGGGGGCAGAGCACTCCACCTCAGGTCCCATTGATAGAGGCTCAGAGAGAGACTGAGAGCCAGCCCAGGCCTGGCCAGGGGCAGTCAAAGCAGGAATTGTCAGTTACCCTATTATTATAATTCCTTGCTAGTGTCCTTGAGCTTTCAGTAAAATCTAATCAACAATTATGTTTGCTTCTCTGACCTACCGTGTGGAGTTAGACAGGAGGGCATGGCGTATGCTTGAGATGAAGCAGGTGAGGAAAGAGCAGTGGTATCCCTCAAGGCCAGGGTGGGGACAACAGCAGCGCCAGCCCTGGTAGCCTGGAACCTGTGCCTGGGGATGCAGCTGTTTCTCACAGGTCACCAGTAGCAACCAAAAGCCAAGAGCAAATAAATGAGAGCATTCTGTTCTTTCTCATATATATAGGAGGCAGCTTGGAAAGTCTAGTTTCTGGCAATAAAGTTGTTAGGAGTCCGTGCCACCATCATTTGAGTTATAATATTCTGACTTCAATTTATTGATTTAAACCCATGGTTCTCAGTGGGGGGTGATTTTGTCCACCAGGGGACATTTGGCCACGTCCAGACACATGTTGGGATGGGTGAGTGCTATTGGCATCTAGTGGGTAGAGACCAGAGATGCTGCTAGACATCCTACAATGCACAGGCCAGCCCCTCGACGAAGAATGATCCAGTCCCAATGTCAGTAGTGCTGACTTAAATAGTGCCTGACTTAAGAGAAATAGAAGAAAGCATTTGGGTTAAAGTCATTTTATTATTTACTTTTTAAAAATTGAAATATAGTTGATACAATATTATATTAGTTTCAGGTATACAATGTAGTGATTCAATACTTTTATAGATTATACTCCATTTAAAGTTATTACAAATTAAGGGTTACATTTCCCTGTGCTGTACAATATATCCTTGTTGCTTATTTATTTTACACATAGTAGTTTGTGTCTCTCAGTCCCCTACCCCTCTCTTGTCCCTCCCCGCGCCCCTCTCCCCACTGGGAACCACTAGTCTGTTCTCTATATCTGTGAATCTGTTTCTGTTTTGTTATATTCATTCGTTTGGCTTTTTACTTTCCACGTATAAGTGATGACAGAGTATTTGTCTTTGTCTGACTTATTTCACTCCTGTTGATCTGTTCAGTATTATGACTGGTTAAGGCTCCCCCTACAGCCCCTCATCCCCTGCGGGAGAGTCCGCTTTCTCAGGGAATTCGGCTTCATGATGGCCGAGCTGAATATAGAACCTGCCAAGTGGAGATTCAACCTTGTTTACATTCTTGCTGGCAGCTCATGAAGAAGCGGGCTGTGTACTCCAGCCATTATCTGAACCAAAAATAACACAAGAAAATGATTAATTTCATCTAAAAATAGTCAGGCGCTAGCTCTGTCAGCCATGATAATCAGACTCTGAACGGGCTGTACTGCAGCGCTGGGGTGGAACCTGAGAACCAAAGTGAGGCACTAATCCGAGCCTATAGCCATCATCTGCTTTATCTTTTCTTTTTTCTCTTTACTCTCCTGTCTTTTCCTACCTTGCTCCTATTTTTCTCCTTCTCCTCTTCCCCCCCCCCTCCATTTCTTCCTTGTTCTGCATGATTCTTTCCCCCTCTTTCCTCCTTATCCGCCTTCTTTAAACACCCTACACCCCCTTTTCATGGCCACTAGTGTCACCACCACCGCCATTCAATTGTTTAGAGCACAGTTTCTGACAGCAGGACCCGTGTCTGTCCACTTGTGGCACATGATATAATGTTAAGTGGTGTATGGATGAGTGTAAGTTGTGAAGAATCCATTGTTTCAATGTTTTAATTTTTTTTTTAAGAAAAAAATTTAGTACACTTAGCCCATTATTTCATGGATATTAGTGTTTAAGATGGGACCAAAGTTAGGTATTTAAGCTAAAAAAAGAGTATCTCAATTTAAAGAGATAGTTAAACATACATATGTATAACCAAATCACTTTGCTGTATACCTGAAAGTAACACAATATTGTAAATCAACTATACTTCTTTTAAAAAAAGGAAAAAACAAGAGAAAGTTAAGTAAGTTAAGTAAATACTGTCTTATATTAGGATGAACTCTATGAAACTGTTAATTGGCCATTTTTGACTTACAAAAATGTCAACTTCATATGATTTCACCTAATAGAATAAAACCCAGGTTCTTCAGTGTACGCAAAGTCCCTTACTGTCTGGCCCCAGTTTATCTTTCAATTTTGAGTTTTTCCAATTTTGCCCTAGATGAGCTTTCTGCTTTAATTAGGTCAGCAAATATTTACCAAGGACCAACTGCAAACTCGGCACTGGGCTAGGTCTTAGCAGTGCAAGGATGATGAGAAATCAACAGTTCCCGTCCTGAAGGAGCTTACCATCAACAAGAGGAGACAGATACATGGTTTTAGGAAAAACATAAGTATTAGTATGTGTCTTTCAACTGGTATTGTCCACTTAGAGACACTGGGGAAAATGTGTGGAGATTTTTGGTTGTCACGATGACTGGGGAGTATATTTAGGATATTTAGGGAGTGGGGGTCAGACATGCTAGTTTTCCTACAATGCAGGAGGTAGTCCTACTGGATTGCTCAACGACGAACAGACTCATCCCAAATGTCAATAGCAACCCCACGAGAGACACTGATGAGAACTACAGGGGCCACAAAGGAACAAGGAGAAGGGGCATCTCGCCAAATCTGGGAGTTCAGAGAAGTGTTCTCGGAGGAGTTGGAGGCATCGCGCTGAGTCTGGAAGGAGGAAGATCCGGTTTGTGAATCCAAGTGTGAAAGCCCTTCCAGGCAGAGGGAAAATGCAAATTATTTCGGGAGCTTTGAGTCCGCTTAGCTCCCGTTCGTTCCTCACCTGGCTTCTACTGTGTCGTGCATTCGGACATATCCATTCTCTAGGAGATTTTATCTCCGTCTTCAGAAACTGTCCCCATCCTTCAGTAAGTAGCCCCTATCCTGTTTTCTTATAAAGTCCCCTTATTGATTCAATTGAGGGCAATTTCTTTCCAGGCCTTTTTGATCCCGCCAATGCTTCTTGCCTTTGCCCCTTTCTTCCCTCCCCTTCTTGGTTGTGAACTTTTTGAAAGGAAGAGATGTTTTATGCTCCTTTTTTTTTGAACTTGGCAAGCAACAATTAATAAATGATATTAAACTTGTCTCGTAATATATCGGCAAATGCATTGTTTCTTTCTTAAAGATAAAAACATATCTATCAAATTCGTTCCTCAGAATGACCCAGTGAAACCGTTTTGCACGTACTTTAATCCTATAGTGTAGGTCAATAATTCTCAACTGGGGACAATTTTGCCCCCCGGCGAACATTTGAAAATGTCTGGGGACATCTGTGATCATCATGATTGGGGAAGGGGTGCTACTGGCCTCTAGTGTGTAGAAGCCAGGAATGCTCCTAAATACGTTACAATGCACAGGACAGCTTCCCACAAAAAGACTTACTTGGTCTGAAGTATCAGTGGTGCTGAGGTTGAGGGACTCTGGTATTGATTAAGAAATGCAACTAACTTCCTGAAGGCTGTGCAGCAGATTGGTGACAGATCTACCAGACTTTAGGACATCAGTACCGTGAAGGAGTGGAAGACAAATAAACGAGGAGCCCGGCGACCAAGCTCACAGTTTGACCGACTTACTAGAAGGTCCCTGACTCACATCTCATAGTCCTGCTTTGTCTTCCATTGCCTCCTTCTTGCCTCAGTTGTATCTCTAGTCACCATGTTGTTTTGTTTTTTTTTTTAACATCTTTATTGGAGTATAATTGCTTTACAATGGTGTGTTAGTTTCTGCTGGATAGCGATGTGAATCAGCTATACATATACACATATCCCCATATCTCCTCCCTCTTGTGTCTCCCTCCCACCCTCCCTAACCCACCCCTCTAGGTGGTCACAAAGCCCCTAGCTGATCTCCCTGTGCTATGTGGCTGCTTCCCACTAACTATCTATGTTACGTTTGGTAGTGTATATATGTCCATGCCACTCTCTCACTTCATCCCAGCTTACCCTTCCCTCTCCCTGTGTCCTCAAGTCCATTCTCTACGTCTGCGTCTTTATTCCTGTCCTGTTCCTAGGTTTATCAGAACCTTTTTTTAAATATATATATACAATGGAATATTACTCAGCCATAAAAAGAAATGAAATTGAGTTATTTGTAGTGAGGTGGATGGACCTAGAGTCTGTCATACAGAGTGAAGTCAGAAAGAGAAAATCAAATACCGTATGCTAACACATATATATGGAAACCATGCTGTTTTTGTTTGTGACATTGGGCATATCCTTTAACCTTTGAACCCTCAGAATCTTTATTCATAAACCTAATAAAATCTCCACCATGGAATCGGTAAGAGATTAAATGTGATAGTGTACATGGAAGTGTGCAAGTGATATTTATTATGTACCTACTGTGTGCTGGGTACAATTCTAAGCACTCTGTAGGTATTAAGTCATTTACTCCCCCCAATAACCCTGTAGAGTAGGAACTCTTATTAGTTCCATTTTATAGATAAGGTAACTGAGACTCAGGGAGGGTAAAACTTATTGTAGCATCACAGCGCATCCAGTGGTGTAGCTGGGATTGGAACCCCGGATCCACGTGCTGAGTCACTATATATACCACACACTTCATATTTGTGTCCGGGCACCATATTCTTCTGCCTCTTCCCACTGGCCACTTCTGCCCTCTGCTATTAAATGCTTGCATGCTGTTATGCGGGGCAGGGTGCCTGGCTCACAGCGCACATTTCTGTTCTGCCCACCTTAAGCCTAAAGTTGGTCTCCAATTGCCAGGTTATATCTACTTGTTCCCTACATCAGTAAGACCCAAGCTGTAACCAGTCCTAACAACCTAAAAGGTCACCAAGGAAGAGTCACCGGCTCAGATCCACTCAGCTCGCCACAGCAGGTTTTAGAGTATATTAAGCTTCTAGCTAGGACTACCATAACAAAGTTCCACAAACTGGGTGGCTTACAACAACAAAAATTTTGTCTCACAGTTCTGGAGGCTAGAAGTCTAAAATCAAGGCATGATCAGGGGCACGCTCCCACTGAAACCTGTAAGGGAATCCGTCCTCAACTATTCCTGGTTTCTGGTGACTGCCAGCTTTGGCACCCCTTGGCTGGTAGCTGTATCACTCCAGCTCTGCCTCTGTCATCACATGGCATTCTGTGTGTGTGTGTGTGTGTGTGTGTGTGTGTGTGTGTGTGTGTGTGTGCGCTTGCCTCTTTCTGTAAGGACACCATTCACACTGGATTAGGGCCCAGCCTATTCTGGTATGGCCTCACCTCATCTTGACAAATTACATTTGCAATGACCCCATTTCCAAGTAAGGTCACCTTCTGAGATATTAGGGCTTAAGACTTCAACATATCCTTTGCTCTCAGTGGGGGACACAATTCAAACCCACAACATAGGACAAACTTCTTTCCGTCTCTGTCATCCCAGAGAATGGCTCTGCTCATGACTTGGCCACCTGTGAGCTTCCCTCTGCCTCCCTCAGTCTCTCTCAGGCAGGTAGTATGTTTGTACCTTCTTAATCTTCAAGGAAATGAGGTATCGCGTGTCCTTGTCAGAATACCTGCCATTTCGTATGTTAGTTGATCCAAATAAATGAGGTCTTGAAGAAATACCATCTGGCCCTGCTGAGTTACTTTCTCAAGTGGCCCCCGTCACTGCCTCCCATCAGGGGCATCCGTCTCTATTGATGCCATGGTTACCAGAGCTCGTGGGTAGAGCCCAGCCTGTTGCCCACTCAGATCCAGTTCTGTGCATTGTAGGCTTGAGAGGTACCCCCAGGAGGCTATGATCCAGCCTTCCTCAAATAAAATGTTGCTCAGTGTCTCTAAAAGTGATGTTACAAAGATCAGTCCTCACTCTTCCTTTCCCTTGTCTTCTTTTATAAAAATGTGGGTTTAATAGTAAAACAAAGAGTTTATTACAATAACTTTCATGGAAATTAAAACAGAAAAATGTTCACCCCAGGTCTACCAGAGAAGAACTGTTAGAAACTTCATTTCCCATTTTAGTTAAAGGCATGCATATTTTTATATCAACTACAACATATATAAAATGTTCTGTTCTATTTTTTCTACTTTAATATTTATTTTTAAATGGAAAATTTTACATGGCAACATGGTCATTCTAACGACTGCAAGATATAGCCATTGGGTTAGTTTACCCAATGGATATATCATTTAATTTAATTAATCAAAACATTTTATCAGGCATATAAAGTTTGGGATTTTTAAATTATTAAACAGCAAACTGTAAATATGCTGCAATGAATTTCCTTGTGCAGGGTTTTTTTTTTTTTTTTTCCTTTTTTTAATTTGAATCTGTGCCTTGGTTCAAGTTGCCAGGGAAATTCCTTGGTCAAAGGCATGACTATATTGACTCAATTTATTTTACTGAGTTGATCTCTGAAATTATTTTTTCAACATATTTGTGTTCCTTTTCCCCTATAATCCTACAAGCACTGGGCTTTATAATTTTAAATTTTCTCCAGAATTATTTCAGGGGGTTAAAATTGATACCTTAATATAGTCTTAATTTGCATACCTTTGGTTAGCAGTGAGAACAAACACCTTTAAAATGCATCTTACTGTCTCTTACTCCTGATGCATGTGAGAGACATTGGTTGATGCTTCTGTCCAGGTGACCTCTAGTGATGAATCCTTTCTAGCAATCCACACCTGCACCAAAGAGAACAATCATCATCTCCTCCTCCTCTTTCTGCCCTTCTAGCAAGCTGTTTGGGACCTCAAGTAGCTGTGAGGCAGTGGAGTTGTCTATGTACTTTAGCTCTGCTCCTTCTGTAACCCAGACTTTCACGGCCCAAAGGGACAGGAAAAGTGCAATGCTTATCGTCTAGCATATGCTACCTTTGGGAGCAGTAAGGTATTCACTCAAGTTCCTTCTGCTGCACTGACTATAGGATGCTGTTAGAAAAGCAGATAGGAGTTTGGGTGAATCGGGAAACTGACACCATAGTATTAAGTCACAAACCAAAATACACTAGCATCGAAAAGCAAACCTGCGGTCTCAGTTAACTGTATTCTAAATACAAACCTATAGTAAAGTTTTGCTGGGAAGGAGAACGGGGACAGAGAAGAGAAGGAAGACGTGAAGGAAGAATGAAAGCACACATCGGACTCTTGGATATACAAGGATATACACAAGACATTTCTGCAAAGGGCCAGATTGTAAATATTTTAGGCTTTTGGCCACACGGTCTGTCACAGCTACTCAGCTCTGCCATTGTAGCAACAAAGCTGCTGCAGACAATTTTTAAAAGAGGGTGTGGCTCGTTCTAACCTTATTTATGGACACCGAGATTTGTATTTCATCTGATTTTCTTGTGTGGCAATATATTATTTTTCCTTTGATTTTTTGACTTTCACCATATGCAAATGGAAAAACCACTCTTGGCTCACACATCATACAAACACAGGCAGTGGGTTGGGCTGGGCCCATGGGGTGGAGAGGCTGGTCTCTGGGCTGTAGTATCAGAGGAGAACATGGTGTTGGGAAGTAGCTTTCAAACTTCTTTTAGCAGGAGACCTATTTAAACATCCTACGTACACGGCTTCCCTGGTGGCGCAGCGGTTGGGCGTCCGCCTGCCGACGCAGGGGACGCGGGTTCGTGCCCCGGTCCGGGAAGATCCCACGTGCCGCGGGGGCGGCTGGGCCCGTGAGCCACGGCCGCTGAGCCTGCGCGTCCGGAGCCTGTGCTCCGCAACTGGAGAGGCCACAGCAGTGAGAGGCCCGCGCACCGCAAAAAAACCAAAAAACAAAACACAAACAAACAAACAAAAAATCCTACGTATATAGTAAATGAAAGCATCCCTGCTCTGGTAAAGAAAAGGAGGGCCTGGAGGCTGCTTCTCTTCCTTCCTCTTTCTCTGCTCCCTCCCACACCTAAGGCAACCTCTGGATCACCTGTGGTTACAGAAATCAGGCTGATTTAGAAATCCTGAGACCAGATTTTAGTCATGCGTCTCCTACTCTGAGTACGTGCAAGTGATTAATCCACTTAGTGGATTGAGGACGGGTTTCTGAGCTCGCTGGTCTCAGTTTCCTCTTTCTTAAAAATCAAGTCAGAGTTGAAGAGGGAACAGTGGAAGGACCTCTGAGGTCTCTTCCAGCTTCAGTTGATTCTAGGTTGTGTACTCTCCAATACTGTAAAGGTCCTCATTGAATTTGATGAATATGGACCATGGACTTAGCTTCACTCAATTAATTGCTTTTTGTTGTTGTTGTTGTTTCCTCAAACTCTTGCTCCTAGGTTGATTAGACAGAATTGGAAATCATACAGGAGGAAACGGTGGGTGTGGTCATGAGGATGTATTGATCGTGAATTATCTAAATTTTTTTCCTGTTCCACTAATTGAAAAACATGGAGTGCTCTTCAATGGAAAGACCAGTTCTTTGAAATTTGGAACAATGCATTTTCTTCACTGCCAAAAAGACCCTGAGCACAGTAGGTATTTTAAAAACTGTCTCTGATGCTCTTAGTAATGATGGCGACCCTTCTGACTACTTGCTGGTTCTGCTACAGCCACACTAGCTTACTTTCTTTTTTTCAAATACACCAACCTCATTTCTGCCTCAGGGCTTTTGCTTTTCCTCTGTCTGGAAAAGCAGACCCCTATGTCTTTACGCCAGCGACTGTTTGTCTTCATCTAGGTCTAAGTTTTCACAGCAGCTCCTCGGAAAGGTCTTCGCTAGACATCCTGCATAAACAGGATTACCTCCTTTCCCTATCACTGTCCTGTGTGGTAGCCAGCATTCAATGAACCTAACCTCTGGGTGACACACCCACGTTGTAGTCCCATCTCGCGCTGAGCTAGGGTTTGTCTGTGTGACTGATTGCATATGTCAAAATTGATGGTATATCACTTCTAGGGTTAGGTTATAAAAGACCATGGCTTCCATCTTGGGTATTTGCTATCTCTTTGGGATCATTTGCTCTGCGGAAAGCCAGCTGTCATATTTTGAGGACACTAATGCATCCTACGGAGTGGTCTATGTGGAGAGGAACTGAAGATTCTGGCAGCGACCAGTGAGGAAGTAAGACCTACCACCAACCATGTGCGTGAGCTTAGAACAGGTTCCTCCCCCAGCTGAGTTTTCCGATGAGGCTGCAGCCCCAGCTGACTGATTGACTCTAATTTCGTGAGAGAGTCTGTGAGCCAGAACCATTTAACTAAGCTGTTCCCAGATTCCTGACCTGCAGAAACTATGAGCTAACATTTGTTGTCTTAAGCTAAGTTTTGGGGTAATTTGTTACACAACAATAGCTAACTAACACATTGTGATTTACTTTCTTTGTAATGCTTTTCATTATCTTATACTGCCTGATTAACTGAGTGGAGGAGATGGAATTATAAACAAGTAATTTATAACATGCTCTAAGTTCGATGAGAGACTTATGGTTGAGGTAAGCGTAGGCAAGTAGGTCTCAAAGCGTGATCTCTGGCCCGGCAGCATCAGTATCACTGGGAATATAATAGAATGAAAATTCTTGGGTCCCACATAAGACCTATTAAACCAGTAACTCTGGGCATGGGGACCAGAAAATTGCATTTTTACAAGTCTTCCAGTTTATTCTGAAACACACTAACATTTGAGAGCTACCGGGGTAGCATTATGGGAGCATGAAGGAGGGCAGCTATGCTGGCCTCAGACCCAGGATAAAAAGCAAGGACACCAGGAAGACATCCTGGAGGAGGAGGCACTTGAAACAGTATATAAAGATGATTTAAGCCCTCAAGATGTGTGCAATAGCAATAGCAATCAAATCATAAAAGTAAAGAGCAGAGGATTTTTTTTTTTGAAAATTTTATAAAAGTGACTCTATTCCTCGGTACACTGGGAAGTGTTCGTAGCAGTTGACAATGGTGCAGGAGTTTTCCAAGAGAAGGAAGTGCAAAGAGAATCCCAGGCAGAGGGACCTATGTGAGAGAAGGCCCGGAGCTAAGGGGCCTGCAGTGATTACATCAAAGGGTCATTAGCTGCAGGTCATGGTAATTGATGAAGCTGAACATGTAGGTTGGAAACAAATTGCTCCAAACTAGGCAAAGGATCCGGGGTGTGGACAAAGCGAGATGAACACAGAATTGCCTGAAATTACAGCCAGATGGTGGGATGGCGTGCATCTCTGAAGAGGCAGGGATGCCCCTGTACCAGGAGGCTGTCAAGGTGAAAAGGGGGAAAGGTGGCTGTTCTCTTCCCCTTCAGTGACTGCACTGCCTCAGGCACTGGCTGCCTTGTCTGGGGAGATGACAGGCTCCCCCCAGTCCTCCAGGAGCAGCTGGCAGGTTTGATCGCAAGGGGTGAGTTGTTCTTGGGACCAAGCAATACAAAGACACTCCTTTCACTGCGCCCAGGAGGTGAATCTTGTTTCTCCACCAAGACTGCCTTTGCCCTTCTCTCTCCCAGGTACTCCTTCCCCAAAAGGAAACCCTAACCTGCCCCTGCCTCCTAGCCTTTAACCAGCTTAGGAGCAAGTGCTTTCCCATGTAGCTTGCCTTTTAGGGTCAGAGGGGCAGAATGGACTGCTCACAGCATGACTTACATGGCATGTTCTTCTGTGAAGAGTCACAGGGACCATGCTGTGCCCAGAACAAAGAGGTGTGAATATTCAACCACTGTCTTTGCAGCCTGGGACGGCTTAAAGCTGGTTTGTTCCAGAGGGATTTGTTCTTCACACGCAGGCCCACGCGATTGTGGTCCCTATTCATTTCTGTGGATACTTTGTGTTCCAGGAGCTAAGCCACACACTTCCTCTAAACACTAACTGAAAGAATAACAGACCAGTGACAATTAATGAATGGATGAATGAATGAATGTTGTGATAAAAAGAATGTGGACTTCGGATACATAGTTTTCATCATAATCTTAAGGGAAATTCAACATAAAAATTACTCACCTGAACACATGCACATTTCAGAATATTGTACCATTGTGAGATGCAGCTGCTGTTGATGAAGAATAGTATTATTTCCAGATCCTTCCCCATCACTGCCTGGCGAGGGAAGCCAGAGACACTGCATGATTCTAATGTCCACATAGCAACTGTGCAAGAGATAAATCCAGCCAGCCAGCCACCTGTCCACCCATCCATCCATCTATCCATCCATCCAACAAACATTAATGTCCACCCTTTCAACAAAAATTACATGTTTTAAGTACTCAGCTTTCTGAGACAAATAAGACAAAAGTCCTCGGCCCCCAAAAGCTCTGAGTCTCAAAGGGACAGGCATCTGTGAACTACCCATAAAAAAGCATGATAAATTCTTTGCTTGAGGGATGAGCAAAATGCTGAGAGAGCGCAGAGCAAGCGGCCAGTGCAGTAAAGCAATGTGATTCTCAGGAGGAGAAAACCTGCATTCACAGGTGCAGATGCATGCCACGCTCTGGAGCCTCTTCAGATCTGAGCAGTCTGTGGCTTACTTTCACAGGAGAACAATAGCCTTCCTTATCCCACTTGCTTTGTCTTGTCTCTGCAAAGCCCAACAGCCTATGTGAAACAGCCTGAAGGTTGCATTCTTTACCAAAAAAAAAAAAAATAGGCAGCCAGCAAACAAGAAATCTGTGCCTCAGACAGGTCATCTCTGGGCAAGTCACGTAATAAATGTGTTCCAGGGGTGCACCCGGACGGACCTGGACATTTACAATAAAACGTAAGAGGCGTGGGGATCCTTCTTTGCTGGTGTGCTGACTCATGGTATGAATTTGGAGGACAAGAAAGGCTGACTCTCTGATTCCACTATCAACACTATGCCTTTTCCTAACATTCTGATATAGTCTCACATCTCATATCTGCATGTAAGCTGCTAGCAGTCCTTTCTACGTCACTGTGGCTGAGAGGACTGGTCAGAGGCGAGTCAGGAAAGAAAAAGGTATTTTTATTCCACTCAGTTAACATTTATGGAGAGCCCTCTACGTGATGAAGCTTTGGAGATGTCAAGATGAGTAAAATACTCAATGTGTGTTCTCAGGAATTCTTGGTCTGGTGGGGAAATGGCAGGAAAGAGTCACACTGCAGGATGGAAAAGGTCAAGCTAGAGGTAACACAGCATCATTTCATGCTGGCTGGTGGGGCTGGCCTACTGAAGAGTGGAGTGACCCAGATGCCTGCAGGTGTTGGCACCTCTCTAGAATTTTGCTGAGGTTGAGCCTAAACTGGGAGCCCGAGCTAATTGCAGTATTTTGTATGATCCTGATATTTTTCTAGAGGAGTGATTTCAGGACTTTTTCATGCTTTATTCAAAGAAGTGCATCTCTCAAGAATAATCCTGAAAATGACATCATGATGGATAGAAACAACTGAAGATTAGTTTGTTGGAAATTTCGACGAATGAGGTTAAGATTCAGCAGATGTCAGACATCAACATAGAAGAATTTCAAAAGAAATATCTGAGAATCAGTTTCATTAATTTAAAAAGCCTTTTCTCTCCAGTGGAATTTAAAATGACCAGGAGCAAACCGAGAGAGAGAATTATACTAGGGCGATTCTGGAGAGGCTGTTGAAAGGCTTCTCTCTAAGAAGGGGGCTAGGGGTGTCTACCCCTCATTTCAAGCTAAGTGAGAGGGGGCTTCCGTGAGACCATGCAGAAAGCTTGATGTGTGTCCCTAGGAGTTGTGGATGAGTTGTGAGTTGATGACTGACTCCCTCCAGAGAACTCCAGCATGAAAGGGGAGTGACTTCACCTTCCTGTACACAGCTGATGTGTCAGGGGCAAAAGATGCATGAGTGTCCTCTGGATCAGATGTGGGCACAGGGGAGAAAGAGCTGGTCTCAAGCTCTTTTGCCACCTACCCATGGGACAACCTGGTTGTGTGTGTGTGTGTGTGTGTGTGTGTGTGTGTGTGTGCGCGCATCATGTGTGGAGTGGGAACAGGTATAGAGTTCTGTCCATGGGCTTGGATGAATCTGTGTCCCGTGTAACTGAGGTGGCAGTAGACAGGCTCAGTTACGGCATTAGGTGCATTTTGGAGATGACCTTCTGAAAAGTATAGAGTTCGCAGGGTTTGTCTTTTGGACCCAGAGGGAACAAAGCTATTTTGCAACAGTACCAGCTAAGTAAGGACTTTCTTACCCCCCTCACCTCTCTTTCCTCTTCCACCTTCATCTGAAAGGGAAGCAGGATCAAAAATAACAAGTAGCCAGTAGAGAAGGTGACCAATGAGAGAGTGACAAGTGAGCCTTTCTGGGACAGGCTACCTGTGGACCACAGACTCTAGATATTGGGGTGAACCAGGTGGAAGGGAAGTCTTATCCTTGAATAGAAGCAAGGCTTTTGATTAATGTATTTGACTGGATATTTTAATTTCTGAATGGAGATTATACATTTGAGACTTATGATAATGATCGGACCACGGGATGACCTGAAATTTCACCCAGTGGCTGAGGAAGGCTTATTATCCCCACTGAGTAGGTTTACGAGAGCAGTTGGGGACAAAAGCAAGAAAACTAGTTTTATGACTAAACCCTATGTGTTCTGCGTGTTAAGTGTTCTCATTGCACATGTGTCCTCACCCATTAAAAGAGGACCCATAAGAGAGGAAGTAAAGTTGCCCTGGGAACACCCACTAGAACGCCCATGTGCAATGAGCAGTGGGTGGGAATCCATCTGGACTAAATTAGCTGCAGTGTGGGTTTGGGCATCGGAGCAGGAAGTGATTTGAGAGCAGCCTCATGAGACAGCTGTCTGGAGGAGGAACTCTAGGTTCCCAGTTTCTCTCGACTCCATTAAAAGCCAGAGCAGGTCTTTCTTGCCTGAAGGGATTTCTCTGACAAGAGGAGATTCATAATTCATACCACCAGCTCTCATCAGGCTTGTCACGCATGGTGTTGGACACAAATTCCCTCTTTCGGAGTCTTTGTGACACAACGTACAGAAACGGGGTGCTATCCCTACGGCATCAGTTCTCAAATTTTAGGGTTCATCAAAATCATCTGGGGATCTTGTTGAAGAGTCCATCTGGGGAAATCTGATGCTCCCCCAAGATCAAATTCTGTTTTAGAAAGCCTCGGGTGAGGCCTTGGAATCTGTATTCATAACAAAGCCCAGGGTTTTCTGAAGCAGGTGTCCTGGTGATCATACTTTGAAGAGCACTGTTCTGGAGTTTAGATTCTGAAATAATGACATTGGCCACATCCCACCAGACCTGGCAGAACTTCTGTGTACATAAGGCATTTGTACCGTTTACTCTGCTACTTGTCTTGTTGGTCATTGCCTCCCTTTATCCTCATAATACTTTGTGAGATGGGTCTTAACATTCTTCCCATTGTGCAGATGAGGAAAATGAGGCACCATAAGGTTAAGAACTTCTTAAGTCTCTTTCAAAAGGCTTCTTTTGAGTCCTACCCCTTGGTGTCTCAGAGGATGGAGTGGGCCTGAAAGTCATTCCAGGAAGAGAAGTCGGGCTGGGGACAAGCTTCATTCAAGGCCGTGCATACTCCACAGTCAGGAAGTTAACACCCCCAAAGAAAGTAAAAAGTGGCTCCATCCAGCAGAAAGCTTAGTATCACATCTCAGCACATCTGGAATCAGACGAAAAGTGGGGATTATCGCAATGATTTGTAGGCTCCGCAAATACTGAAATGCCTTCTCAAGGGAGAGGAAATCAGGTTCAATAATAGTGTGCATTATTATTATTATAGCTAACTTTTATATAGAGCAGTGGCCTGCAAAGTTTCCTTAAAGGGCCCAATCATAAATATTTTAGGCTTTGTGGACCATATGGTCTCTGTTCCAGCCACTCACCACTGCCATCCTAATGTGAAAACAGCCATAGTTAATACATAAAGAAACGGATGCGGCTGTGTTCCAATAAAACTTTATTTACAAAAGCAGTTTGCCATAGTTTACTGTCCATGTTTCAGAGCATTACAGTTCACAGCACACTTTCCAATCTCTTACCCAGTTGTATCTAGAGGAATAGGATTCCTAGGGAAGTGTTCAATAAATGACTCACTTGAGGTCACCAGCAACCCGACAACACACTTGCAAATCACGCCCAAATGTGATGCTTCCAGGGCTAGTCCTCCTTCAACTGCAATCCCAGCTACCACCAGAGACAGGGTATTGCAAAGAATTTGAAAACGGTTTCCTGCACATGGTAGCCATCATGACAGATACCAGATGGCTTTACTGTACAGAATCTTTAATAATCCAGAAAGCCTAACTTTCCTTCTTTGCTAGAAATTTAGAATTTACTATAGTAAACAGTTATACTACTGTGAGTACTTTTAAGGCAGGGCCTGGAATCCTATTTTCTCACATGTGTGTCTTCAGAACCTGAAACAGAGATCTCAAACTGGAAATCCTACAGGGCCCAGCTAGTTCACACTACTGAATGACATAATGGAATGGTAGGGATGGGGCAAACTTGGGATCACATGGCCCATTTCCAAGAGGCAGCAGCTACCCAAGTCGATACAAACGCTGACCTGCAGAAATGCTGGCCCAGTGCTGCCGAGTACTGGTTTTTCCAAGAGATGCTAGAAATCTAGATTTGAATGTACAATATTCTGATTTTAAATGTTGGCAATTTGCTTCTGATTGTAACAAAAGGACGGTGCCGATTAACTAAGCAGGACACCCAGACAAAGGCTGAGGGTCATATTCTACTTGGAAATCACCAGTTTCTGACTTCTGATCTTATACGTGGTAGATGCTCCACAAATGATGACCAGATGAATTGCATTTCCGTTTTATATGTGGCCGTATGGAGTTCAGTGATTGTCTATAATGTGGTTCAATGCTCCTGCTGTTAAGCAAAATCTAGCTCCTAGGAGCTCCAGCAATCTCTCCCCCTCACCTCTCTTTTTCATTAGAAAACTATTGACAAATGTTTTCTCAATCAATTACTGTAATCAGTCAGCTGCAACGTTTACAGGTCAGGCGAACACATCAACAACTGCCAGGAGGCCAGACAATCATGATTCCCATTTGTCAAATATGTCATCACTCCCTATCACTATGCAACGCCATCCACAAGTGCAGAACCTCACAAATACATGGCTGCCGCAAGGCCCATGAAGGGAACAGCCATGAGAAACGACGCCATGATGGACATGGAACCAGCTGAAAATCCCATGGTTTCTCAGCCACTTAAAACAATGCCCCGTAATAGAATAATTAAGACAGGCACTGGGGACATTAGAGGAGCAACTGAGCTGTCTTGGACACAAAAGAGTAATATGCAGTATAGGAGGCATTTATCTTTTACAACCCTCCTCAATTCACTGCTCTCTAAACACCTACCAGGCTGTTGTGAGCTGATTCCCTCCATTTCATGGACCACCGACAGTAAAGGAGGGAACAGGAAAACGGAGGTCTGCTTTTCATCTATTTCAGTCCGTATTCTTCGTTGAGTGACAGAATTTTCAGGGAAACCATATGGTGATTATTAAACATTTATATAATGCCATCTGTATACTCAGGGCCTCATGAATCATAAATGCGACAAGAGCCCTTCTCAGCAAGCTGAGGATTTCTGTAAAAAATAAGCAGAGAAAATAGAAGGGAGGCAAGTGTGCCAATTGTGTAAAAGCAAGAAGTGACTTGGACTCCTGGGAAAATCTGAAAACACCAGCAGCGGATCGGCTTGGGGATTAGCGGGGCCAGGGAAGCTGTGCTGGAAAACTTCTAGTGACGACAACAATAACAATAATAGCAACTTTTATTTTGGGGGCACTTATTATGGGATGGATAAAAAGTTAAGTGCTTTATAGCCACAGTTTTACTTAATGCTGACTACCACCATAAAAAGTTGGGATTACCACTTTATTTTATAGCATTTTGAGCATCTCTGAGCTCAGAAAGGTTATATGACTTTCCCAACCCCAAGACCTGGTAAGTGGTGGAGAAGGAATTTGAGTCCAGGTCTGTGGGATCTTAGTTTCCAGTGTCTTGAGGGTCCTGAAGACTCGGTATACTTCTTAATGCCCTTTACCTCTTGCTGGCTTGGATGCTATATGATTGAAATAGATAAAAGGAAAGACTCTGGCTTTGATGTCCTCTCCTCCCTGAAGCTTGTGATATTCATTTTTTTCCCCTTTAATGTCAGGTTATTGTCTAGCAGAATTTCTAGCATGAAAATGTTGGTAATAATAATAATTATTAAAATAATAATGGCAACTACTTTTTACTGAGCACTTACTTTGTGCCTGGAATTGTGGTGAGTACTTTGCATATGTTACCTTGTCTCATCTTCCTGATAGTACTGTGTAGTAGGGATAATTATCTCCAAATTATACCTGGGAAAATTGGGAGTCAGTGAGAATAAATAACTTGCGAAAGGGTTTGAATTTAGTTTGCTGCACTCTAAACATTGGGCTGTAATTGGCAGTGAAAGAAGGGGATTTAGGAGTCAAATAGGCCAATGCCTTCAACATAAAGATCCCAGAGAGGGCAAGAAATTAGCGCAAGGTCACAGGGCAGGAAGAGGTAGAGGGCAAACTAACTATGAGTCAACTGATTCCTCTCCAAGTGCTTTTTATCACTATCGTGCATCATTTTTCTTTCCTGCTTCTATTCTTTTATTTTTTGAGAACGCTAAGCAAAGCCCAAAAGCAACTGTGTCATTTGTACATATAAACAAAAAGCACAAGGACCCCAGAATAATACTTATGTCAAGACTTTGGAAACCACCCGATTAAAAATAGTTGATCTAGACATTAAAAAAACCACACCAGGTTACCTCTACAGCTGAGCTGATGCAGGCGCTTCTGACAGTGGTCACTGAGATGGGAAAATGAATGATTGGACAGAAAGGAACAGTAACTATTGATTAAGTGGTAGCAGAGAGACACAGACCTAGGTCTGGTTCACTCAGTGCATTTTTGCAAGGAAGAAAGCCATCAGTCCTGGAGATTTCTCCACCCAATATGAGGATCTCTAATTTATTACATACATACATTAGGCTGGAATTTTAGAGCAATATGATTTTTTATTCATAGGGGAATTTAAATACGGCATTTTTCAAAGTGTAAACTTCAGATCTAGTCTATCAGCTAGAGTCATAAATCATGGCTGTTTCATTTCCAAATCATTAAGGGAGACTGAAAGCTTAAAGTATTTAATTTATCCAAACCACATGGGGTAGTTTATCATTGTGCATGATATACCATTTTTTTTTTTTTTTAATTTCGATGCTGACTAGTAAAATTTTGAACAAATCGTGCTGAGTTTTGGGGGTGTATGAAGGCAGTGCAAATCTTCTCAATCTCTAAGGAGTAGGTAACATGGGAATCCCGATGAAACATTTGCAGAAATGGAAGTTTATATAAAACTATGATATCTCCTTGATGTGACAGGGTAGCTCATATTAGAACCCGTTCTTCATGGAATAAGTTGAATGTTTTTGTCAGAGGGTAAAATGTAGTGGTTTGATTGAAATGGATGACATGACTGAATAAGATGGATGCAAAATGGGCTAGTCCCTTCCTGGTCAGAAAAGGCATATTTTTTCCCCTCACTTACAAGCCTTTCCCTGTAAATAAAGTGAATCCTACAGCACCTGCCTTGAAAATTATCTTGCATTAACAAAAAAGTGTCTTGGATTCCTTGATGAGTAAGTCTTTTTTAAAATGACTCAGAATCTCACTCAGCCTCATGTCCAAGACTGGAGTAGTTGGGTTACTTATCTCTTTTTAAGCTTAGGGGATAGGTATTTATTAGGATAACAAAGATTTAATACGCTAACAACACCCAAATCTGGGATTTAAGCCCAGATCTGTTTTGGCTCCAAAGCTCCCAAGGTGAAGCAATCCCAGTGGCACTCAGCACTTTACCTTCTAGAGGACAACAGACAGCTCTAGGCGGGAGTAAGCTGATGTGAATGTAATTTTCTCCTTAGCTTAAAATGGGTTAGTTTGTCTCCTGAGTGTGACTCTGTATTTACCCATTGTTTTTACTTTTGCGTTGCAGCCTTCATTTGCATCTGCACTCCCATATTCATGGCAGCACTATTCATAATAAGTGAGATGTGAAAACAAAACCAAGTGTCCATGACAGATGGGTAGATAAAACGTAATATATATTACGGACAGTGGAATATTATTCAGCTTTAAAGTCGGAGGAAATCCTGCCATTTGTGACAACATGGATGAAATGGGAGGACATTATGCTCAGTGAAATCAGTCAGTCACAGAAGGACAAATACCTCCTGATTCCACTTATATGAGATTACACGTAATAGTCAAACTCATAGAAGCCGAGAATACAGTGGTGGGTGCCAGGGACTTAGGGACCACAGAGATGGAAAGTTGTTATTCAATGAGTATAAAACGTAAGTTACGCTGAGGAACAAGATCTAGAACTCCGCTGTACAACGCCGTGCCTGCGGTTAACATATGGTATTGTGTGCTTTAAAATCTGTCGAGAGTAGATCTCGTACTTGTTACCACGAAACAAGAACAACAACCATAACAAGGGGACATAAGGAAACTGGGAGGTGTTGGATATGCCTATGACCTTGACTGTGGTGATGGTATGAGTGTTTGCGTATATCCAGACTCATCACATTGTACACAATCATTATGTGCAGTTTTTATTATGTGAAGAATCAATTATTCTTCAACAAAGCTGTTTAAAAGAGAAGCAATTCTAGAATTCCTGCAACAAACTTAGTGTTGTGTTAGGTGATGGACATTCCATCCTAGACTTGCATGTGTTAAAATCCAAATTTGGTGTGGACAGTACCTGAAGTTACGCCCCGGGCTCATACTGTAACTCGAGGTAACTCTAAAGCCTTTACATGAAAACATCTTCTATCTATTTTCATCACTTTTGAAATTGAGGAAGGAGACAGATCTGAGCCTCAATTTCCTCATCTGCAGAATGGAGATAATAATAACTCCTTTCTAATTTGGGAAGATTAGAGGAGATAGGGTAATGCAAAATACAAGGAATAACAGTACTAATTACTGGGCTTAAAGTTAATAGCTAACTTTGAGTACTCAGCATGACCTAAACAATCCACGTTTTTCATTTCACATAATCTTCACTATAACCTAAAGCTAGAGGTAATAATATTATTCTCATTTTCTAGAGGAATAAACTGAGGCTTCAGAGAGATTAAGAACTTGCCCAAGATCATGATCTATTAGACACCAACATCGCATAATTCTCATAATTCTCCATGACTTGGTAGTACAGCCTGAGAGTCCTGAAGAGCAGAAGAAGGCTGCAACCTTTGCACCCGGCTTTGAAACAGGTTGGGGGATGCTCCTGTGTCTGTGGGATATTTTAAATTTGGCTACATGTTCCCAAGCCTCAGAGCTGACACATCTGATTGAAAATGCTTCAATGGACCACACATGGCAGCCAACTCTTTTCAATCTCAGCAAGGGAAGGGGAACATTCATATTTAATGAGGCATCTTCCATATTCAAGGCTGTGCTAAAAACTATGTATTTTATCTCATTTTGCCCTTATAATAATGCTGCGTGGTAGGTGCTTATATCCCTATTTATAGGTATGAAAATGGAATGCAGAGAGATTATTTATTAATTTATACTATGCTACTACGGTTTGATTTATAAAGATTCAAAAAAACACATTTCCATGCTCATTTAATAAAAGAGGGAATTATGAATATAAACGTAAAAAGTCATAATCCTGGAAAATATGAGTAGGGGAAAAGATGAAAACCAGAGAGTAATTTAGGATTGATGTAGATATCGTTGGTTCCTATATTGTTATTTAAATTGAGTTCCAGACAAACCTGTGAGCTTCCTGGTGGCCAGGGCAAAATGGAAAACATAATTCTGCTACATGATTTGCCTTGTCCTACGTGGGGGTATATTTCAGTACCTGGGAGTGGCAAAGCTTTTGCTGGAAGACAAGATGCTTGTTTGCTCAGCACCACAGAGTTAGGAAGAAGAGGGAATGCTGGCGTTGGAACCCACGTCTGCCTATTTCCCAACCCTACCCCACTGCTCTACAAAAAGCTGTCCCCTACTATGTCTTGCTTGGGAAAAGGGTATATTTGCTCTGGTTTCTGTCAATACAGCTTTGTCTTCAGCACTCACCTTGCTCCAGTATAATTAAAGTGCTTTGTCATTGGCAGGAAGGAAAGGTGTTAAATTTTAATTCCTTGTGTGGCATAAATAATGTGGGCAGGTGTACTCCCCCCTTTACTTAACACAGGCATGTGGAAGGATAGGGCTGAAGGACAGAGAAGGGGAAAAGGAAGAGGTGGTACCTAATGGCAGGTACCTTTATAAAGGAAATGGGCAGATGTGTAGGGATGTCAAGGGCAGTGAAAGGGGAACGTGCACTATGGAGAAAAAGGGAAGGAAAGAAAGAAATGTAAATGAATGGCGGCATCTGCAGTCGCCCTGCTCTAAGGAGAGAGAAAGATTACAAGCAGGGAGACCTCTAGATGTAGATTCCAAACGAGGATAGCTGCCCACTCTGGGGACGGGGGAGGGGCTCAGCACTCTGCCCTATTGTTCTCCATTAGCTTGAGAGCATGGTCACCAATTTTTCTCCAACACATCCTTCCACATCCCCAGCAGAGAATTCTGGCTGTCTTACCACCACTTGATGGCTCAGGACAGAATGAACTATAGAGCTGGACACATCTGATTTGATTTGAGTCCCAACTTTATAATTCTAGCCTTGTGCAAGTCCCCAAATCACTGCCCCTCTTGGATCTCCCTTTCCTCTCTTGTGGTGTGGATATAACCATCCTTGGCTTCCAAGAAAGGTCAATCAATTTATGTAAATGGAAGCCTTTGGGAAGCTGCATGTCACGATGCCAGAGTAGTATAAAGAATTCATGACTGAGCTTTCTCCAGGATTTCTGCTTTCCATGAGAACTCTGCAGAGCAGAATTAAGCCTTGTGACATTCATGCAAGGAGTAAGCAAAAAATAAAAGAAAAAAAGAGAGGCAAGTATTACTATGAATGAGAGAGCCAGTCAGTAAATATGGAGTTGGTGAGCACAGCAGACTGATCTCTCCGGGACCTTGCATTCAAGTGAGCTGAGCTCCATGTCAGGTGTCTTACAGACTTCATCCTTAGATCCCAGTAAATTACCTACTATGAGGTAGGTATTGGGATTCCCATGGTACAGATTAGAAAATGAGGTTTAGAGAGCTGACATGACTTTCTGAAGCGACTAAATGACAGAGTCAGGTCCAACCCCAGTCCATGCTATATTGTTCACCATCTTTCAGTCCAGGAAGTTATTCAGAGATGCAACCAAGTGCTAGCCACTAAGCTTCCTTAAATAGGGCTTGAGCTCTGGCGGGAGTTAATGTCCGAGTATACAATGACATAATAATGAGAAAAGACACTGACCAAGATAAGATTTGAAAAGCCTCTTGTCAGAGTGTCCACTACTGTTCTAGGAGGAATAGAGAAGAGTATACAAGACCTAGAATATGAAGCTGACTGGGCTGCCTGCCTGGGATGGGGCCACTGCTAGCACTAAGAGTGGCAGGCAGATGGAGGGAAACTGAGAATAACACTGAATTTTCTATTGGGATTCCTTATGTTTCAAAATAACTTCTCACATATTATCCCATTCAGACCTGCCCCTTCCTCCACACACCCCTCCACTGCCCTGCTTCAACCCTCATTATCAATCCCTGGGGTTCCATTCATAGCTCAGCTTCCTACCTCCTTCTCTGGGGGTGAGAGGGAGTGATCTCTGGAAAGGCAGATCTGACCATGTTGCTCTCTGACCAGATTCCTTTGATGACACCCCATTACTGTCAGGAGAACAAGAGTCCAAATCCTTTTCATGCCATCTGAGGGCTCGCCTTACTCTTTCTGCCTCAGTTCCTGCACTTTCTCATCACCTACTCAGTGTTGTTTCTACTCTGCTGAGCTCCTCACGTTTCCTTGACATTCTTTTTTTTTTTTTTTGAGAAAGAAAAACTGATACTTATTGAGCCTTTTTATGTGCCCGGCTCTGTCCATGCATTTTCTCAATACTCCAGTGGAAGCACAGAGTCCTAACCACTGGACCACCAGGGAATTCCCACCCTCTTCATTTCAATGTAGTCTACAGGGCTCAGGTAGGTTAAGCAACTTGCTACAGGTCACACAGCTGGTAAATAGCGAAGGCAAGTGTCAGAACCAGTTCTAACTTCATAACCAGTGCCCTCTGCTCTACACCTTCATTTTTAGTTCTGTCAATTCTACTGAGACATATCCATTCCCTTGACATTCTAAGCACTCCTGCTCTTCTGGGCTTTTGCCATTTCCTTTGCCTCCATCCATTCTCCACTTCTTTTCTCAATTAAATCCTATTTTCCTTTCCAGTAGTGGTCCCATCATCAGCTGTTAGGATTCTTCCAGTCAGAATCAGTCACTATCCCCCCTGTGTTGCCAATACACTTTGTTGACAGTACTTGCATTTTAACTTGTAGCATGGGCTGTTGGTTTATAGGGACTGAACGTGGAAGCATGTGTCTGTCTAGCTCATTAGAATCCCTGAGGTCAGGGCCTCGGTCTTTATCACCTTTATGCCTCTAGCACTTGGCACATTGCCTGGGACATGGCAGAGATATGACACTGTGGAAGTAAATGGGGATTCACTCTATCAGTAGAAAATAGAAACCACTTTAGTTATTTCAACAGGCAGAATTTAACAGAGTAAACTGGTGAAGGGTGAGTGAAGTGTGAGGCCACTGCAAAGGCAAAAAAGAAAAAAAAAAACAAGAGTGAAATCATCACAGGAAGCAGTTATTCATCCTAAGTGTGAAGGAACAAAAAGGAGGTTGGGGGTCATCAGACTTAAGAAGTTTGGAAGAGGGAGGTGAAGAGAAAGTGCTGCCCGGCTGGTACTGGTAGGGACATGATGAGGCCTTAGAAAAATAATGCCTTACTGGTGGAGTTGCTTTGAGAATTATATGGGAAAATTAATGTAGGAAGGTTTAGCACTGTGCCTGGCACATGCTAAGTCCTTCATAAAAGTAAACTCTTATTGCCCAAGGTTATGGAGGTGCTACTGTGTGTGACACAGAGGGCTTTTGGGGCAGGCAGGATCTTGTTGAATCTCGTGGTTCCACCATATTGCCTGCAGGGTTGGGCTGACGTGAAGATTATAGATAATTTGCGTAAATAACCCAGAACAATAACAGTCCTGGAATAAATGGAAACTCCATTCTTTCAGTGGCTCAGCAATCCCCACTGCCACCCCCCCACAAACAAAACAAAACAAAACAAAACACTGGCGTCACCTTTGGCTTCTCTTTCTTTCATACGTCACAGATACCAACCATCAGCAAATCCGTTTGGCTCCGCCTTTAGAATATGTCCACGATTGGCCCACTTGTCACCACCTCTGCCATTGTCTCTCTAATCTCGCCTGGGTTACTGCAGTTGCCTTCTCCCTGGTCCCCTGCCTTCACTGTTGCAGCCTAGTCTCCACCCAGCAGCCAGAGTCAGTTTGGAGAATGCCAGTTAGATCAAGTCACTCCCCTGTGTCCTCCCTCGGCTTTGCAATTCGTCCCAAATAGAAGCTGAAGTTCTTATGGGGGCTTATAAGGGCCTCTGCGAGCTGCAAACCACAGCCAACCCCAGTTCCAACTGATACCATATGTAGCCTTTACTTACTGCCCATCTTTTTGTTCATCAGACATCTTAGAACACCTCAGAAATTTTGTGTTTGCTGTCTCCTCTGCCTGCAAGGTTCGCTCCTCTGATATTTGCTAAATTAATTCCTCATGTTGCTTGAGTCTCTGCTCAGGGACTACCTTGTTGATGAGGCCTTTCCTGACCACCCCACTGAAGACTGTGTGTTCCTCCACCACTGCCACTATCACTGTGCTGAGCCCTGTGCCTCCCATCCCTTCTTTGCTCTAATTTGCACTGACCATGACCTCACCCACTGAATATATCAATAATGACTTGGTGACAGATACAATTTATCGTCCCAAAGCCCTGGGACTGAATCCTGCATTATTGCTTTACTAGCTGTAAGGCGAGCTGTGAACATCGTGCTTAACCTTTCCTTGGCAGAGAAATACGGACAAGAATACACACTTATAATGTTTTGCCTACCTTTGTTTGGCTGGTTGTTTTGTGAGAAGTAAATGAAACACTGTTTCCAAACAGTTTAAACAGGTTGCCTGGCATACACCAGGAATCAATTAATGTTAACTGTCCTCCATATGATTCAATGAATTCCATTCTATTTGGTTTGACAAGCATTAATTGAGTTCTATTTTTAAGTTAAAAAATAAATTTAGAGGTTCCCTTTCAAAAACCTTACAAAATCATGAATACAAAGTGTGAAAATGAATATTTTACTTAGAATGAAAAAGAAATCACAACAACTCACACAATAAATCTGACATAATTACTGTTAGAGAAGGCTACAAGAAATAATATTTTAAATAATTTTTAAACACAACTTTATACTTTTTCAGGCTGTCTACCTTTTGACCCCCTGCTGATGACAATGACTTCTCAATATCATTTTCCTTTAGGGCATTGGAAGCTAACTGAGTCTTTCCTCTAGCAGGGCTGACTGGAATTTGTTGTTTATTTTTGATAGTTGAGACGCATAAGACATTTGACCTCACTCACACGGAGACATACTATTTGTAGTACGGCTGGAGATTTGTGCCCTAAAACATTGAAATTGCTGATATGTTTTATTTTATGTGATTTTAATCAGAGAAGAAAAACATGCAAGATGCAGTTACAACTGTATCTGCTGTGAAATCTGTATACCGTATCACAAGAGTTAGTCTACTTTGACTGGGCATCTTGATGGTTCTCCACGACCACCTTGTCTTTCATGGGTGAACTACTCCCAATTTACCAAATAAAGGCTTGTCTCTCATGGCCCAGGATTGTACTATAAAGGTTTATCCTGAGGTGTGGAAACCTCAGAGGGACTATTTGAAATATTGTTTTTTGAAAAAGTTTCATACAATGAAGATGTCATGATTTGCTCTCTCTCTATTCCCATCCATAACAAAGAGATGTCTTTTCAATAAAACTTGATTTTTCAGTTTAAAAATGCTTATAAAATGTATAATATTTCAGCTCTATTGCTCACTTATATTAGTAGTATTAACAATTCTGATATAGAAAAGTGAAGGAATACTCATTCATCTCAAATCCATGTAGGCAACTGTCTGAAGTTTTTAGAACCAAGGTTATCAAACTTCAGCAGGTACCAGACTCACCCAGAAGGCTTGTTATAACAGAGATTGCTACACCTCATCCCCAGAGTTTCTGATTCAGTAGGTCTGGTGTGGGGACCAGTACTCTGCGTTTCTAACAGCTCCCCAGGTGAGGCTGATACTGTTGGTCTGAGGACTGCACTCTGGGAACCACTGATCAAGAAGAAGTAAAGGAACCACTGAAAGAGAGACGTAAATGGCTTCTTGAAGTCAAACCCATGTTAGGAAGTTCATACGTGATTACTTATATGCTTTATTCACAAATGTGTCTCTTTAGCCCTTACTCAGAGCTCTGAGCAAAAGAGTCCTGTTTTTAGACAATTATTTTATTACCAATTTTCCTAGCTTCTAGATTATCAGAATACATGAATAACGGGAGGCACTGGCATTTACTGGAGAAGCACATTTGTGAAAACACCAGAAGAAAAAGGGCTGCCTGAGAGTGAGGGGGAAAGGTGAGAAACAAGGTGAAGCAGACTTATGAAGTTAAAATATTTAAGTGCCTGCTCTGGTTTAATAAAGGGACAATTAATCATGAATACTTTATTAGCTCTCAAATTTTGATGTCCAGAATAAAAGCCTCTGGCCACATGTGTCTATTGAGCATCTGAGATGTGACTGGTCTGAATGGAGTTGTGCTGTGTATGTAAAATGCATGCGGGACTTTGAAAACTATGAAAAAATGTAAAACGTGCCATTCGTGATTTTTAAATACTGAACACATGTTGAAATGATAACATTTAAGATATATTAAAATCTATTATTGAAGTTAATTATAATCTGTTTCCTTTGACTTGTTTTAATATTAATTTTTTATTTATTTATTTTCCATTTTTTCCCTTGACTTTTCTTAAACATGGCTTCTGGAAAATTTAAAATCACCTAAGTGGCTCACATTCGATTTCTACGGAAAAGCACTACTTTGGAAGGCAGCAGAATACTACAGCGTTTGCAGTATATCGGTACTGTCCTGAGTAATAACAGCAGGACGGGAGGCTGCTGGTTCAAGCCCGCTGAATTCCTTGAGAGCAGAACGACTTATTTGCTGGGTCTACCCCAGGGCCAGAGCCTCTCAGAGCGTGGTCCGTGAGAAGTATTTATTTTATATTTCTTGAAAGAATGAATACGTAAGTGAATGGATGAAAGAGTAAAAATGTTTGAAGTATTCTGCTTAAGAAAGTGGGAGACTGCTTTCAGAAATATTTCCAGCAAAAGTGGGGAGGATTTTAGAATTCTTAGTCTTGTTACGGTAAGCTTCGGTTTTCTGAAAAATGCATGAAGGAGAGGTGCCTCATTCTCTAACAACTCAGGATGGATGATCGGCTACGGTCTTTAGATTTAAAATGCCTCTTTCCC
>NW_006783414.1:3636241-3649600 GCF_000442215.2 Lipotes vexillifer | reverse complement strand
TTTCCCTCCAAACAACACATAAATATTTAAATAACAATTGTACTGTAACTTAGTAGCTCGTGAATCATTTATTGAATGTACTTGGATTTGACATACTTATCATACTTGAATTAAGAAGTGGTAAGATATGCAGTGAAAAGTCCTGGGCTTAAAACTCAGAAGGTTTGAATTAGAGCCTCTCAAATCTCCCATTTATTAGTCACGGATGCCCCAAAGTCACGCAAGTCTTACCTTATACAAATGGTATCTTAGGTGCATTGTTCCCTAAAGCACATGCCATGGTTTTAGGCGTGCAGGATTTTTTTGCTCAGTGTGTGCAAGCACAAAATGGTCTTGTGTCCAGGTGCAAACTGAAAACATGAATGCAAGGTATGGAGAGGGAGCAGAGGCTGTCCTTTGTTCTGTTGCTGTGAAGTTTCTTGCTGCTTCAGCCTGTATTAGTTATTCAGGGCTGTTTCTGGGTGAGACCCTCCTTCTTACATGACAGTTAAGACTGGAGAACAACCAGAAAAATGTACGTAAAATAGTTTTGCTTAGAACTGAATCCGTAAACAAGAGTGAAATATGGAGAAAGTCAACACACTTCTTTCATTATACTTCAATAGTGAAAAATATTTTGAATACAGTATATTAAAAAGATACAGTGTCCACTGCTGCTTTGTTCAATATGGTAGCCACTAACCATATGTGGCCATTTAAATTCAAATTAGATGCAGCAACATGGATGGACCTAGAGATTATCACACTAAGTGAAGTGAAGTCGGGCAGAGAAAGACAAATATCATATGATATCACTGATATGTGGAATCTTAAAACAATGATACAAATGAACTTATTTACAAAACAGAAATAGAAAACAAACTTATGGTTACCATAGGGGAACGAGGAGGGAGGGATAAATTGGGAATTTGGGATTAACAGATACATACTATTATATATAAAATAAATAAACAACAATGACCTACTGTATAGCACAGGGAACTATATTCCATATCATGTAATAACTTATAACGGAAAAGAATCTGAAAAATAATATATATATATATATATATATATATATATATATATATATATATATATATATCTCACTGAATCACTTTGCTGTGCACCTGAAATATGTTAAATCAACTATACTTCAGTTAAAAAGAAACTTAAAAAATCAACTCAAGTTGGAATTCGTTAAAATGAAATAAAATAAAAATTCAGCTTTTTAATCATATGAACCATGCTCAATGACTGCATGTGGCTAATGGCTACTATACTACACGATGTGTGGAATGTTTATTTCCAGCATCAAAGAAAGTTCCACTGGACGGTGCTGCTTTAGGGTAAGTGATTCTTTTAACTTAACTAAGCTCTGCTTCTTTATCCGAGAAAAGGGAGGAATAATAATTCAGTCTTTCGTTACATCACCAGAGTCCTGTGAGTCAAATGTCCATAAGAGTCCTACATGAATGCTACACAAAGGTGAATGATGATCATTATTGTAATCAGTGTAATCAGTGGAGGAGGGTTGGAGTGAGAATTGCTGGTAGGCAGCTGGCTGGCTGTTCACTATGTACAGAGCATAGATCTTTCCTTGGTGCACCGGCTATATTTTGGCTGACTGTGTATACATGACTGGACTGGACATCTCTTTTGTATCATCTTACCTCTTCTTGGTCTACATTTCCTACTCTACCCATTGCCGCAGTAACCAGCTACCATTCAGGTCAAACTTAACAGGATCTGGCCTCAGCTGCACCTGAGGCTCTTACTTTCTGCCCTGGAGTGCCTATGACATGGCCAAGGTGAGGCTCCTGAAGGCACCTGCTCAGACATTCTGGAGCATATGCATCCCTGAGAGCATGAGAGAGCTGGCACCTCCTGGGATAAGCCTTAGCCAGTGGGGGATGGGAGAAGGCGGGTAAACATTCCCCCCATCTGCCCCTCAGGTCGCTGTTACGCGCACACTGCACAAGGCTGCCCTGGAGGGAGGAAGCAGGACTGAGCTGCGGATGCCCACAGTGCTGACCAGCTCAACCGGGCGCCCTGGGCAGGCTTTTCTTCAACTCTATTTCCCTCTTCACAATCCTTCTCCTGCTCCTCGGGGCCACTTCTCCAAAATAAGCTCCCTGAAAGCCCTTGTCTAGGCTCTACATTTCTTGTGGGGTTGAGAGGGGGGACCTAGGTTAAGATAAGGTTTTGAGGTGATATACTGTTTTTCATCAAATTTTCTCAAGGTCATTTGAGTTTCAGAATTTGAACGAGTTGCCTTAGTATTGTCTATGGCCTTGAAACCAAGGACAAAATTAGTCATGCCGGTTAGCCTGCCCCTTTTTACTACCTCTGCAAAGAGAAAGGAGGTTGTAGTGATAGGAAAACGCAGGGATATTCAATAGTCTCCATGACAACCTAAATCTCCTACTGTCACATTAAAGTCTGCAAGTTTTCATTGACATGATTAAGATGTGCCCGGTACTGTGCCTGGCAAAAAGGTTTAATAGGAATAGAAGATTTGTTTCTCACCCTCTGGGAGCTTATAAGCAGTATTAGTTCTTGACCTTTGATGTTAGATTGTTCTTTATCTCAAACCACATTTTATCTCATATTCCTTCTTATTTTGTAAATACTTATTTTAGAAAGTAGACTGTAAACTTAGTAAGGGTAAGAACTGTACCCTTTCACTCAATATTTTGCCCCAGGATGGGGTCTGGCGCATAGAAGGTGTTCAGTAAATATTTTTAGAATTAATGAATGACTAATAATAGTATTTATTGAGTTTTTACTTTGTGTTAGGCCAGGGGTTGACAAACTACAGTCAGTGAGCTAAATCCATTGAGGGACCCATTTGTAATAAATCAAATTGTATTGGAACACAGCCATGCTCATCCATTTCCATCTTTTAAGTGGCTGCTTTCAAGCTACAGGGGCAGAGGTGACAGTTACAACAGAGACCACATGGCCCACACGGCCAGACATATTTACTATCTGGCCCTTTATTGAAAATTTTGCCAATTTCTGTGTTGCGTCATAGGGTCTTAAGAAGCTAAATTTTCTGTGTGTGCCACGACATGGAAAATGTTGGGAAGGTCTGTATTAAGCCTCCACCGAATGGAAGACATTGTTCTAGAATACTACATACGAAGGTGCAGAAAGAATAGCCTGTATACATAATTTTAGCTATGGAGGAGAGAGAGCTAGGAGCCTTTTCAGCAGGCCCCCAAACAGGGACATAGACAAGCCTTCTACTCCTCTTGGGGTAGTGTCTTCCTGGCCTTAGCAGTGGGTAGGAGAAATCATTCTTTGTTTCTTCCACAAATCCCCTTCTCAAAACATCTGAGTTCTAATTAAATAAAATAATCATAGTTACCAATTTACTGAAAGAGAGTAAACTCCATGTGTCTATTTTGCATTGTATCTGTACTGAATCCCCAGCTTGTGCACAATAAATGTCTATGGAATTAATGGAATTCTCACCATATTATAGATGAGGAATATTTCAGTGAGGAGAAATAGTCTTGTTTATTGAATATACAAAAGCCGTGGTCAGTGTCACACAGCTAGTACATAGTGGAGGTGGATTCAAACTCAGGAACACCTGACTCAATATTTGGATTCTGTGCCCTATAACCTGTCACTAGGTACTGGGCTCTTGGGCCAGCTCCTTCACCATTCTAAGGCTTTCTTTGCTCATCCAGAAAATGGGCGGAGAGTTGAGAACTAACTGAATGATTGCTAAACTTACTTCTTAATTTTGGAATGTACTGAAGCAATAGGCTATTGTCTGCAGCCGTGAACTGAAAGACTAGGTTGGTTTAATTGAGGTGGGAAAACCATTTTTAAAAATAGGGGAAAAGTGAGGGAATTGCACAGTGGCCAAGCAATGTGAACAAATGAGTTCTGTTTTATGGAGCTTCAGGTCCCCGTGCCACAGCTAGGTCAAAAATCACTTAAGTAAGACTCAAAGGTCAAGTTAACCAGAAAATAAAATATCAAATGGACCAAGTGGAAGAGACAAAGCCCCCTTTGCTTTCGAACTAATACCCTCTATTCGGAGCTGGAAAGGGCTTATCTCAATTGCTTCATACCACAACAGCACTTTGCGTGGGTTCTCTTTGGTTTTTCCAGGGCAGTAAATCTTATCTTTCTTTAACCCATGCTGTGTTTTTTAAAATTATATTATTTTGTCTTAATTCTAAGAATCCTTTTCTTCCTCTGTTCATTTTGATCAAAGGCAAAAGCTCTTGAAAATCTTCTAGAGCCAGGTCACCTTATCTGTGACCCACCATCTCATCAGTTTTATTGTCAACACAGCAGTGTGGCTTCAGGTCACGTGGTTTATTTTTACTTTTATGTCTTGATTTGCCCTGGGCCACACGAGTCATTCAGAAAAAGGTGGCCCAGGGACATGCAGCCCATTCTCTTCCCTTAATTCCCATAATTAATTGCTTTTTAATCGGTGGCAATGACTCTGGTAAATGAGCCTGCCAAATATTTGCTATTCCCCTTTTGAATCGTTCTGCTTTGGCCAGTGAACCCACACACTTAGTTGCAGATGTAGTGTGATGAGCTGGCTTGGAAATAGCAAGCCAGATCTTGATCTTGCTGGGCTGTAGAGGGTTGTTCTGAATTATGAGGGCTTTTCTGATATACCAGAGTTCTTGCGCTCAAAAATTGTGAATGAAAAAAAAAAATCGTGAATGTATTTCAAACAACTTTTTTTGAGCAGTCATTAATGCGTTTGTCTTCAACTAACATTTACTGCGTTTTTTATTTTAAGTGCTAGGGCAGGAGGATAAGGCAGACAGATTAAGCTTCTGCCTTATAGGCACTTTAGTACAGATAGAAAATATACAAGAAATAAGTAATATGTACATGAAGAGATACATAAGTAAATCGTGATAAGTGAAATATGAAGGAAGTAAAGCAGGATGATGAAATTGAGCTGGGATGTGATGTTAAAGGTAGATAGATGGTCAAGTGAGGCATTGCTGAAGTGATGACATTTGAGTACAGATTTGAGTGATAAGAAAGAGCCAGGTATGTGAGAAACTGGTCGGGGGTAACTTGGGGGTGTCCAGGCAGATAGCATGGTGGGTATATAAATTCTGAGGTGGGAAGGAACCTGGTGGGTTTGCAAAACACAACAGAGCCCGGTGCGGTTGAAGCTGGGTGAACATGGAGACTAGTAGTTTAAGATGAAGTAGGAGAGGTGGGCAGAGGAAGATAACCCCTCGTGTAGCACAGGCTCCAACTCTGTGTTGGAAACCAGGCTGCGCGCTAGATGCTGGGGCTATAAAGACCAAAAACACATTTGTGGACCAGATCACTTGCCCTGAGGGTCTCCCATCATTGCAGGTATAAAGCTCCTCTCAGATCCAAGACTCCTGTCACTGATGCTCCAGGACTTGTCCAATCACACCCCCCATCCTTTTCTCCTTAGTCACCATCATAGACAAGTGCTCCCAGCTAGCTCTTTATCAATGGACATGCCTCTAGTCTTCCCAAATCTGATCTATCCCCGCCTCTCCTGTGCTTTTAAACCCCTGTGCTTCCCTGGAATTCACAGTGAAGAATGAAGAAATCCTCCAATGTCCCAAACTTCCTCTCTAAAAGGTCCCATCACCTTCTGGATCTACATAAAGACTTTCTGGCCCCCAATGAAGCAGCTTCCCCACAAGCCTCCCATTGGTGGATGTTTTATCTTGCACACCCCAGACACCTCAGGGTCTGAGGGTGAGGGACTTATCTCCCTTTGCCCGTGGTGTCTTTTTCCTACTTCAAAAATTCCAGCTGCTTTGAAGCACATCATTAGACTTTTTTACCCCAAATTACTAGGCACAGAGGAAGTATTTCCAAAGTGTTGGCTTTAATTATATATTGTATCATTTTATTTATTTATTTTTTGAGCAGTGGGGAAAGATGTAGTTAAGGGCATAGACCTTGGAATCAAATTGCCTGGGTTGGATCCAGGCTCTGTAATTTACTAGTTGTGAGATTAGAACAAGTTAACTAATGGCTCTGGAGCTCAGTTTCCTCATCTTTAAAATGGGGATAGGGTAGATGTGAGGATTAAATGAGGTAATATGTGAAGTACTTTGAATGGTGGTTGGCATATTATGGGTGCCATATAAATTTGTTATTATTTTGTTATTAATTGAGTGATGGCTTGGGCATCTGGGTTGCTTCTTTTCTTCATGTCTGCCTTATATAATTCTTGGCAGATTCAGCATCCATGAAGGTGGGCCATCTATGCATGACTCTGACCTTTCAACCTTTGGCCTCCTCAGCTCTAACCATTTCTTCCTCCATCGCATCTCAGCCACCTACACATGGCCACACCCTAGACTTTGGATCTCCAGAGGTTGCCTCCTCTCCAAAATCGTGATTTCACACATCCCACTTGTATACCGTTACCTCCTCTCCTACTAGCTTATTCACTCCAGCATTTGCCCGCCAGAGACTGACATCATTGATCTTAAACCCATTCACCCTTCTGCAGCTTTGTCACTATCTCTTTCTCCCCCTCTCATCCTCACTTCTCTCATCATCCGGCTTATATTTTATGGTCCATCATTAAAATTACTCCCTTGCAAAACTCCCTGTCTTCCTTTCCTTGCTCTCCTTTGGCCAATCCTGCCTAGAAAAACCCCTGGATAAGCCCAACAAGTCACTTTGTCTGAGCTTGCTCCTGAGAAGTTGAAAAAAAAATCACAATGTTGCTTAGAAGACTCACTTCAAACACGTGGCCACGAAGTTCAGATGCGTACAGCGAATACCTACCAGAATCCTACATTCCTCTATTAAATTCACTTGATCATTCTCTGAGATGACTGTTGTACATCTTCTCTCCCCTCACTGGCACCCCTCCCTACCAGCTGATGTTTTAGTTTCATACTTTATTAAAAAGTTAGACAAAAACAGACATTCCCTCCAATATTCCCTCTGATTACCTCCATTGATTCCACGACCCTGCCTCCATTTGTACCTTCCCTCCTGTAACAACTGAAGATCGGTCTCTGCTCTTCTCCAAGACAAACCATTCCTCTTGGCCTTTGGATTCACCCCTCTAACATTTTCAAATACCTCATTCTTCTAATTATCTCCACTTGTCAATCTCCCCTCTGTGGGATCAACCTCCTTGCCACACATCTTTTAATATCGTTTATCCTACAAGAAGCGTAAAAACCTTGACCTGAGCCTGGGTCGTCTTGGCTCTGCTGGCTCCATTCTTGACCTTTCTCCACATGCACCCTGCCTCAATGGGTTCCTTGTGTTTGGGCTTCTAGTTGGATTTAGTGACCAGGCAGCCTCTGCAGGATATTGGAGAAAGACAGGAGAGTAGGGTCAGAGTACTTACTACCCTAGAAACTGCCTTTTAAGTAGAAAGCTACTGTGCCATCCCTTGAAGTTACCATGCCCTGTATATATCTTCATAGGCAGCACGTTTATAAATAACCTCTCCCAGCATTAACCTAATTTGACTGTGCCATCTATTTTCTGTTGGAACCCTGCCTGGTAAGATCATCCTTTAGCTACTACAGCCCCATTTCTCTGATGTAACAGTATTCTGGGTTTTCTCATATTTTCTAGATGTACCCTCTCAGTAACCTTGCTGGATACTCCTCTTCCTGAAATCTAACAGACCTCTATATGTTGAAATACCACAGGATTTTATCCTCACTCCTCTTTTCTTTCCTCTATCCCTTTCCCCTCATGACCTTATCTAGTTCATGGCTCCAGATACCATCTATAAGTATTCATTATTTTCAAATTTACATCTTTAACTATAACTCACATTCTAAGTTACATACATTTATGTCACTATGGAATGGATACCTTCACCGGGAAGTCCAGTGGGCATCTCACACTTCACCTGGGCAAAATGGTACCAGTGATCTCATTCGCTTCAGTCTCCCCAACAAATCTGCCTCTCCATAGCCTTCCCCATCTAGGGTAAGACTACTACAATCCACCCAGCTTCCCAGGCCAGCAGTCATCCTTAATTTCTCTCATTTCTTATATCCCACATTCAACCCATCAGTAAGTCCGATCTCCAATATATCCTAACTGCAACTACTTTTCACCATCTTCACTGCAATACCTGGAGTCCAAGATGCCATCTCCTTTCTTCCAGGCTCCTGAAACAGCTTCATACCTGGGATTCCTGAACTACTTTGTATCAGTCCAGTCTTTACCTTGCAGCTAGAAAAACATTCCTAAAGCATAAGCCACACCCATGCTTTAGAGCTGTCTCACTGCTCTCAGGATAAAATCCAGATTAATTATCGTAGTCTGCACAGCCTTGCTTGACATAGACCCTGCCTTCTTACATGGCCTCACTCTCTCTTCTATCCCCACTCATTCACCAGGTTTCAGATACGCTATCTCTTTGTCTATCCCTTGAACACTTCCAACTCATTCCCATCCCTGGGCCTTTGCTCACGACATTGTCTTCTAGAGATGCCTCTTATGATCTTCGTCTGGTTTGCTTCTTCCCTGAACTAAAGCAGTATCCCCTTCCCAGTTACTCTGTCACATCACCCTATTTTATCCTCTTCATAGCATGCCTCAGTGCCGAAAAGTATCTAATTTATTTATTTGCATATTTGGTTATGATCCGTCTCTTTCCACAGCTGAGAAGACAGTCACTACACAATTACCCCAGCTTTGAAAACTGGCCCATGACATTTGCTCAATAGATATTGATAGAATAAATGGATGAATGTAATAACTCAAAGAATATAGAATTAAAAATAGTGGTAAATGTTATGAATGAAAGCAACAGGCGTCATGAAAGCAGTAATTGAAGAAACCTCCTTAGGACTGAGTGGTTAACAAATGACTTTCTGAGGAAATGACATATAAGCTGAGACCTGAAATGCGTGTCAGGTGAAGTATGGGCAAAGAACTGACCAAGCAGAGGGTGGGTGGGTGACAGAGGCCACGGAGAACTTGGTGCTTTAGAGAAATGCAAGGTCAGTATGGCTTGAGTGGAGAGAGGGGCCATGAGATGACTTTGAAGGTGTAAATTAGAGGCCATTTTATGCTGGGACGTTATAGAAAGGTGGGTAAGTGCTGTGAGATACAGGCATGAACAGAGGGGGAAATGTCCAGGGAAGGGCAGCTGCTGAGGTGGGAGGAGTGAAATTCAAGGAAGACCTCTCAGAACCCGTGACATAGAGGCTGAGACATAAAGAATGTGTAGGAGTTCATCTGAAGGATGGGAATGGAGAAACAAGGGGAGAATATCACGGAGGCATATGCACGGGCAAACAGGCGTGAAAGGAGAAGCATCTTCAGGGGACCTCAGGTATGATGTGTCCAGAAAGGCATGTCTAAGAGGAAAGTTCTTGTGACTGTCTTGCTCTACCTTTATATCTCTAACTCACAGCCTATAGGTAATAAATATTTGTTCAGCAACTGAATGAAAGAAGGGGAGTGTAGGAGATGAAGAGAATTAGTATGAGTATCTAGGTCATGAGTATCCTTGTGTACTTGCTAAGGATATAGAGTTTTATCCAATAAGAAACAAGAAGTAATGAGGACTTTTAGGAAATAATTGACATGATGAGATTGAAAATCAGTAGATCTAATATTTTCTCACAATTTTAAAGAGGAGCTCACTTACTGATTGACTAAGGAGAAATTTAGCACTAATCTACTTGATTCACACACTCACAATTGGCTGAAAATAATGTTACCATGAATCTTGAGCCTTGTGATAATTTTCCAGAAGATATTGGCTTCTATATTCTAGGATTTGGACTTGGAGTTCAATTTCAAGCAAAGTTTCCCTTTGGGAAAACTGGGAATTAAAAATGGTCCCCTTTAGAGAGTGGTAGTGTATATATGGACATATATACACTACCAAATATAAAATAGATAGCTAGTGGGAAGCAGCTGCATAGCACAGGGAGATCAGCTCGGTGCTTTGTGACCACCTAGAGGGGTGGGATAGGGAAGGTGGGAGGGAGGGAGACGCAAGAGGGAAGAGATATGGGAACATATGTATATGTATAAATGATTCACTTTGTTATAAAGCAGAAACTAACACACCATTGTAAAGCAACTGTACTCCAATAAAAATGTTAAAAAAAAAAAACTACCCTATTCAGTTCTTCTTTTCAGGATGCAATTTTTTGTCATTAAAATCCTGAACAGACACATGCCTCTGCAAAAAAAAAAAAAAAAAAAAAAAAGGGGTCACTTTTAAATAGAGCATTGTTTCCTAACACGAATTCTTTTGGTCCCTAAGTGTTTGTCACTGCAATAAGAAGGGTTTTGAGCTATTTTAAGTATTTCAAAAGCGCAACACACTTAGCAATGATTAGGCTGTACATACTAATTAAATTTCAAGGTTCTTCAGTATTTGCCGACATTATACCAATTGACTGCGGAGACACTGATGAGCAGGAGTGGCTGTTCCATGTGGTGATAACCTCTTTGCTGAGTAGTGGCCCTGTGTTAGGACCCACATCTCCCCAGTCATCTCTGGAGGACCTGAGATCAATTTGCATGAAACACTGGCCACCAGTCATTTCTGGGAAAGAACTCATCCCAAGGAAAGTTTTAGTTAAGGAGGTCAAGTTCAGGCCGATGCAATGGAGGGGTTTTGAAGGGAAGGCAGGATTCAGAACACAGAACTATCTGGGTAGTTTTCCAGCTTAGTGATTAAGAGACAAAGCTCCGAGATGATACATATTTGGACTTGAACCGTCGCTTGCCAGTTCCTTTTGGGTGACTTTGAGCATTTGAGCAATTCTTTAGAGCCTCAGTTTCCTCATCTGTAAGACTGAAATGACCATGAGAACTACATGAGTTTGTCCTAGGGAGGAGACTATACATGAAAACTATTGCTCTAAGTTCTCCATAAAGAAAAAACGAAGAGTGGGCTATAGCCCATCTTGCCCTTCCCAGCTCCTTTCAGAACTTCAACCCTTGTCCACATCCACAGCCTGGTCACCATCACATCATCACACTTAGTTTCAATATGACTACACAGATGTCCCACCCACTCAACCTCTGTGCAATGCAGCGTAGAACCTGGGTGTAACACGTGTTGCTAAAGGCAGTGTGTGGTAGGCAGAATTCTAAGATGACCCCCATTAACCCTTGCCCTTTGCTAATCCTTTCCTATTGAGTGTGAGCTGAACTTGTGAAAATGATGATATATAGCAAAATGAATTTAACAGTTATAATCAGGACCCTTATCTTTTGAATTAATCAAAAGGGAGATTATTCAGGTGGGTCTGACCTATTACAAGAGCCCTTTACATCTGGGTCTAGAGGTTAGGGACAAAGTCAGATTCAAAGCATGAGAATTATTTAACATAATGGAGGCTTTGTTGTTGTCTTTTAAGATGGATGGTACACGTAGCAAGGAACGTGATTGCCTTCTAGTTGCTGAGAGTGGCCCTCACGTGACAGCCGGCTGAGAAATGGGAACCTCAGTCCGATAGCAGCAAGGGACTGAACTCTGCTGAAATCTAAATGAGCTTTTGGAAGAGAACCCCAGCTCCAGATGAGATGAGCATGAGCTTGGCCGCACCATGATTTTGCCTTTGTGAGACCCTAAACACAGAACCCAGCTAGGCCACACACAGACTTCTGACCCACATAAACTGGGAGCTAATGGAGTTGTTCTAAACTGCTAAATTTGTGTCCATTTGTCATGCAGCAATAGGAAACTAGTACACACTATTCTTCTACCTAGAGTTTCAGAGTAATTAGAAATATAAAATAATCTCACTGGGGGCTTTTTGGCACCTGGCAGGACTTCACTGTGGACTGGCAGAATACTGTAAACCCTCATTTATGGGAGTCTCCCAGAAAAATGGAGATTCATGAAAAGTTGTATTCACTGACTATCCCCAATCTGATAACTCCCGGTAACATTTGTTAACTATGCAATCATTACACATATCAAACATGTATTAATCATGCAGGGGGCAGATACCACCCTCACCTCGGGTAATGGGGGAGAGTTTTGTAAAGTGACTCGATGCAAAGGTTTGGAGAAATAGACATGAAAGAGTGCAGTATCCCAAGGCTTAGCAATAGCCTTGAGCTGTCAGTATCCCCAGGTCTGGAGAGCAATTCCCTGCACCCAGAGAGAGGATCTGAATGGAGAAGGCTGCTTCAGTAGAGAAATGGAGCCAACAGAGCAGAGAGCAGTGGGCATGGGTGCGGTAGTGGCTGGGACTCAGTAGCCTGAGCTCCCTTCCTCTGTCCACTGACCTCTGGCAGCTCACAACCAGAAGTCCGAGGGTGACGAGATTGCATCCACATTGGCCAGGTTAGCAGGATGGAAAAGTGTACAGCATGAATCTAGAGGGGCAGACAGAGAGTATCTGATGGATGAATTAAGCTCTCATTTCTACACAAGATGCATATGCCTCAGAAGGCTCGTTTTTGCCAAGTCTCCCACTTGGTCTCCCGTGACCTCCACAGGCAGTTCTAGACCCAGGACACCGTCTTTGTCAGCCTGTGACACAGAGAACTGCACATGTCGGACTGAGAATGCCCCAATGTCCTTTTCCCTTGGAGGATATTCCTGGAAGACTTTGGCAGGCGCTGTTTATCATGTTCCTGAGAGTTGAAATTGTAGTTAATTTTTCTTTTTAGAGAGTTTTGGATAGTTTGTTTATATATTTTTTTCCTTCCCACTCTTCTTGTAATTGTCCTGTTCCAGGTCTCCATAAGAGAACTTCTTGGAAATTCAAGACTATGAGAGCTGGGGAGGTGTTGAAGACAAGTTGGTGGAACATAATATGAGAATTTAAAGTCTCATGTTAAAATTAAATATTAAATATGAGAATTAAAATTGTCATTAACTCTTCTGCTAGGTCCATAAACAAGTGAATTAAGCTCTATTCAGAATTAACACTCAAACCCCCTTTAAGTATGTTCAACTTTGTTTTCTGTACCTGTAGATTGAGTTAACCCCATCTTAGCAATTGAATATTATATTTTCATTCATTCATTCAATAACTGTATTTTAAATACCTATTTTTTGCCTGTTCTCTGTTACATTGGAGTGGTATTGGGTGATGGTATATCAAGAAAGAGGAGAAACATGGTTTCTGTCCTCAGACAGTTTACTAAAAACCTGGTATCTCCTAGGTTCTGGATTACTAATTTTCCTGACAATGCACAGCTAATTCTGGGACTTCTCTCCTGAAATATATTAACAAGAATGATAATAAAGAGTTAATATTTAGTGAGCACTTTCTCTATGCCAGAAACTCTATTAAGCACCCTATATTTCATTTTCTTTTTAAAATTCAAATAATTCATATAGATAGTTTAAACATTCATGTAACAATATAGGCTTATAAAACTCAGGGGCCACTACTTTTTTTTTTTTTTTTTTTT
>NW_006783414.1:3634266-3636006 GCF_000442215.2 Lipotes vexillifer | reverse complement strand
CCCGTGTCCCCTGCATCGGCAGGCGGACTCTCAACCACTGCGCCACCAGGGAAGCCCAGGGGCCACTATTTTTAAAATCACCTGACCAGGTCTTCTATTTCTCTCCTTATTTCCTGATAACAAGTTTATATTATCATTTCTTAATTTTTCAATTTTAGATTATATATCTTTGGCCTCCAATTTGGAAGATAAGGAATTAGGTCTCTTAAATGCCAGAGCACTAAACCCCTCTCCTGGTTCTGCTATACCAAAGTCCAGTGTTTAAATTTGTATATATGATATATTCTTCTTGGGTGAGCCACAGTGTGCTATTATGTCATTTTCTCTCTTTTCTCCTTTTTTTCATTTTGGTGTGCGTTACTGGAGATAGAAATTGCCCTACATTTTCATTTGTTCCATGTAACCATCACAAATTCATCCACAAACTTCCTTCCAGGTGGCAAAACTCTGCACATTATTGTCAAATGCATTAAGTGATATGTCAGTTAAATTTTTTTCCCTTGGAGACGTCCTCCTGGAGCCTTCTTTCTCCTGATTCAGTCTCATCGTGCTGCTTTCCGTGCTGGCTACATAGTGACCTTGGAGCTTGTCTTTAACATCATCTTAGAATTATCTTCTTTCCAGCCCCCCCCGCCCCCACCTCCAGGCTGTTTCTCCTGTTTCCTCCATCTTTTTCCCTGGCTGACTTTCTCACTTTGATGGAGTATGGCTTCCAACAGCTTACTGAGTAAGGTGGTCTGGTAGGCAATATTTTGGAGACCTTGAATGTCTAAAAATATCTTTATCTCCTTAAACACTTGACTGATAGCTTAGAGGGTTTTGGGATCCTAGGTTGGAAATCACATTTGCTCTGGTGTTTGAAGATATTATTCCATTGCCTTGCAGTCTTGAATGTTGTTAAACCCAATGTCATTCTAATTCCTTGTCCCTTTTGGGTGATTTTTTATTCTTTTATTGCCACTAACTGGACTTTTCTGTGCTAATATTCTTAGAAGAATGATTTCACTCACTCCTCACACCAGGTATAAGAGACAGGCACTGTTATTGCCACCTTCTTAAAGGTGAAGAAATGAGACAGAGAGACGTCAGGCTAATATCATCCATCAAGTAGGTACGACGACTGACATTTAAACCTGGACCAGTTCTGACTTCATCACCTGTGCTCTTCATTATGATGTCCTAAGACTCTGCATGGAATTCAGGTCTAACACCATGCTTTGTCTAAGGCCATTTCAGTTCAGTTTGGACCCTCCCCTGGGTCCAAATCGACTGCTGGGGCAGATCTTATGCCCAGTCAGTGCCTGGCTCCCCTCATGTCTCCTACTCACCACTCTGCTCTCTCAGTATTCACTGGGGCCCACTGTGTGGTGACCACGACGTCCCTGGAAATGGACTCCATTCAGAATCTGTGTTTTCCACCTTTTAACAACCTCTCTTTTCAGACATCTGATATTTGAAAATGCAGGAGTCATGCTTACAGTATTTTCCTTGAGCTATATTTGTGTTCCATATTTCTGTCACATTCTATAAGGGGACCGTATTTATGTTTCAGTGATTTGTTGTCTTTTCCTTAGCTACACATCATACTTTTTCTTAATTTGACACACATTCAGACAACCTGAGATGAATTTTTTAAAATGTCTCTTCATTTTACTCATGGGTCTCTATCTCACAATATCTTGAGGAGTTATGAAGGATCATATTTAAGTACATATGGAAGGAAAGAGGGTCACTGTCAGG
>NW_006783414.1:3604749-3634245 GCF_000442215.2 Lipotes vexillifer | reverse complement strand
AAAGAGTGTCACTGTCAGGAAGTATAAAAAGCTGGGGACCTGAAGGTAGTGGGCTCTCATTTCAATCCAGGATCTACCAGCTACTTGCTGTTGACCTTGGGTAATTCATCCAACCTCTCTGAGTCGTAGCTTCCTCATCTCAACAGTGGGTTAATTAGCCCTATCCTCCCTGCTGTTATGTCTCAGGGACAAATGAAAAAAGAAAATGTGAAAATATCCTGAAATTCTACAGTGGAGTCCTTGTCACACTGTCATACATGTACAAGCATTAAAATTTTGACCAAATCCACGTTATCACTACACTATTTAGTAAATACCTTTGAATTCAGCTTACTTTTTGTTTTAACTTACATACATTTATTTATAAAGGGAAATTAGTGGAAAGGAAATAGAGAGAGAAATGTAGGATGGATCATGGCCCAGAGAGAAAGAGTTGCTCCATGTATGTTCTAGAGAAGAACAGACAGCAGTGAATCTCTGACTTAGGGACCAATTTCCCACTGTATTGGATCAAAAGGTGGGATGAGTAAGGACAAGGGAGACCTGAGGCAGTGGGCTGACCCACTGAAGGAAGCAAAATCTAACCTGAAAGGGGAGACTGAGGAAGGGAGGGACGGGGACTGAGAGGTGTGGGGTGTCTGTGGCTTACGGCTGAGTGGTGAGATGAGGCAGTGTTGGTAGGAAGAGGCCTTGACTGAGGAAGAAGGGTTAGGGGTTTAAAGAAAAGTTTGGTTAAAGGAGGTCATATAAAGGTCAAGGTTGAGGGACTGGGGGAACCTGAGGAAACCTAATGCTGGTTTGGTAATGAGGGGGTGTTGAGAGAGTTAAGGGAAGGGGTGCTGATGAGGGGTGGTGAGGGATGCTGAATAGGACTTGAGAGATCCAAGTTGCCACGGTGATGCTACAGCAGGATAAGCCAGGGTACCTGTTCGGAAGTGGGCAGGTTATTGAGGAGAGGTGGTAACGGAATATGTGTCCTCATTATTTCAAGTTTCATAGGTTTTCTTCCTGGGACTGGACTCTAAGAGCAGGGGTGGCCGTGAACAAGTGCTAAAAACACGCAATGTATCACACGTGTCCTACGCTAAATTGTTTTGTATATTCGATACTACCATAGGTATATGTACCATACTTGGGAAACACCTCTTTAAACATTCCCCAAATATTTGGAATTATTTATAATTAGCTCTTCAAACACACTTTGACTTTGCCATTCTCCTTCATTCTTCCCTGGTAGACATATCCTGGTATCTAGCAACTCGAAATGATCCCATGGGCACAGTTGGCTAAGTATCGATATGGTGGCTCAGGGGGCGGGTAGAAGTTGGCCTTGGTAAAGTTATAAACTTGCTGAAGTTCAAACTCAGAAAATACCTTTTAACATCTGGTAATCGGAAATCCTCCCCCCCTTTGGATTTTCATTTGGGCCTTTCTCAAAAAAATGAAAAGTTCTTGTTCTCACAACTTTGGCTTAGATAGGAGAAGGCTTGAAATAAATGCAGTGGAAACAGTTACATCATAAACTATTTCAAGACCTGTCCTAAAACGGGAACTCTGGGAAATAGCTCGGTGCTCCATCTTGCTGGATTCCTATACTGGAAAGCTGAGGACAAAAGAGGATTAAGTGTCCTAAGCATTATCTTGGGATTTGGGTTTCATGCCTGGGAGGCCCACGTCCACAGTTCTGCCCAAGCACAGGAAGATAGCCTCAGCTCTAAGCCTGACCTATACATCTCTGGCTAGAGCAGGGTCACGTGACAGGACATTGGTCATGGATGATTCTGAGCTGTTGTATCAACAGGGGGAAACAATGAGAACATGGTTTAACAAGAGAGAAAAAAAAACACTCCTGCACCTCTCCCTATTTTCCCCGTTTTTCCTTCCCTTCCTTTCCCTCTCCCTAGGCTAAAATTTAAATTTAAATTTGGGCTCCTTTGCAGAACCCTGTAAAAGTCTGCTTATTTAATATAAAACTAACCACTGTGCTTTTGCATATCCATGATCAGTGCTCGGGCTGAGATGGTAAGGTTCTGAGGCTGGAGGGGAGGTCAAAAGTCATCAAATTCAGTCCCCTCGCTTTGAAATGAGAAACTTACAGGCCAGAGGGGTGCAATAACGTGCCCAAGGTCACCCAAATGGTTTGCAGCAGCATCAAGCCTGGGTTGCAGTTCCTTTCCTCCATCTGTTGTAAATCCTCTTGGACAGGCTTTGTGGCAAACTACCAGGGAAGCTTATTGGAAAGCAGTTAAGAACGTTAGACCGTCTGCAGATGTGATTTTAAAGGTTATTTATTTGTTTTACTGCAGATCATGACTTCCCCTCCATCCGTCTTCTTGTTCCAGGGCCAGATTCTGCCCTTTGATGTTCTTTGTGGCATTCTCGTTGCCTTTGGCCTGAATCAGAAGTAGGGCTTGACCCAAAACTACTGGTGCCTTTATTTGCCCTCAGAGGACTTCCCCTCCCCACAGGAGGCTCTGAAAAATCGGCTTCTTAGAATTACTTTCTACACAAGATGTGTTTTGCTGTGTTTGTGTCATAGAATCTTTGAGCTGGAGGAGACCTCTAAGGTCATTAATCCAACCCCCAACCCAGTTCAGGCATGTCTTCCAAAAATTTCCTGGCATATGGTCACACAGTCTTATGACTGGGAGGTACATTGGGGACCAAAGAATATCTTGGTTTCTCTTTGTAGGTAAAGAAGCTGAGATTCAGAGAGGTGAAGTGATTCATCCCCAATGCAGGCAGAGGAGCTAAAATTGTAATTCTGGCTTCTGACCCTGAGTCTGTAGCTCTGTCTATTGTGTCATGCTCCCCTCTTCCAATAATTGTTCAGTGAGTCATCTGTGTATTAATTTGTTAATCATCATTAACGTACTAAGCCCTTATTTTGCCCAGTACTAATAGTTATAGGCAGATTGACAGTGCAGCAAGAAGAAAAACCCATACATTGATGTCTTTATTCCCTAAGACAGTCATTCTTTTGGAGGTTGTACTAGTTTTCTTATGCTGCTATCACAAATTATCACATACTTGGCGTTAGACAACACAAATTTCTTATCTACAGTTCTGGAGATCGGAAGCCTGAAATGAGTCTCACTGGGTTAAAATCAAGGTGTTGGCAGAACTGTGTCCCTTCTGGAGGCTGTAGGGGAGAACCTGTTTCCTTGCATTTTCTAGCTTCTAGAAACTACCTCCACTCATTGGCTCTTGGCATGATCCCTCTCTCCATCTTCAAAGTGCATCACCCAATTCTGACTCTTTCTCTTTTGCCTCCCTCTTTCCTTTATAAGGCTCTTGTGATTACATTCAGCCCACCTGGATAATCCAGGCTACCCTCCCCAGCTCAAGATCCATAATTTAATCACATCTGCAAACTCCCTTTTGCCATGTAAGGTAACACAATCATAGGTTTGTAGGATTAGGATACAGCCAAATGTGGAGGACTATTATTCTGCCTACCACAAGTCACACACAAAGCAGTCCAGAGATGTCACCAACAGATATGAAAAAGGGAAGTCTTTGTGGAGAACTGATCCTTGAGCCAAGTTGTAAGGGATGTGAGAAGTTCACCTGCCAGGACAGGTGACATTGAGTGTGACAAGTAGAAAGAATAGTATGTTTAAAACTGCCCAGATATGACAGTGAGCACATGGCACTTCTAGGGACTGCCCGGTCGCTCAGTTTTCCCTATGAAAATCTCAACAACTTGCACACATAAGCCAATTAGGATTAGAGATGCAATGTGATAACCCAACTAACTCAAGGTAGTATTGTAAAAGGTGCATATTTTCATAAAGGTTGAAAGAGGAGGGATATAATGAGAGAAGGAGGTTTGAATTTCAAGTCTGTTTTTGAGGGACTTGGATAATCAGAAAGGCTCAGGTGGTGGGGACTGACCAAGTAGATTGACAAGAGAGAGAGAGAGAGAGAGAGAGAGAGAGAGAGAGAGAGGGAGAGAGGAGAAGCCTAAAGGATAAGAAATAGCTATTTTAAGAAAAGGGAGCATCTACAGCAAATACAATCTTTTTTGGGTTTCAACTATGGGATTTCACAAATCATACATGTTCACTGTTGCCAACCAAACCCTAGAAACTGCTTGGTTTTGATACATCCAACAATGATTCTCAAACTTCATCATTATTTGAAAAATAATTATTTGAAAAATTACTTATTTGAAAAATCCCTTTGGGTGGTCTTCGGCTATACTTAATCATTTTGACTTTTGCTCAGTTCACGGCAAAGAAAATAAACAGATTGAAAAGAGTTTTTTTTAATTTAAAAGTTTTCTCTCATAATTCTTTTTAGCTTCCTTCAACTTCCCTGCTAGCAAGTACATCCCCAAATGAATGGATGGTAATAAATGGAAAAACGCAGATTTAGTGCTAGGTTTTGGGATGTGAAGAACCACAATATGTACGAAAGAGTCCTATTTCTGATTTGCTGTGAATAGATGTGCCCACAATTCTTTGGGCCCCACAAAGGACATCACGATTCCCACGTGTTCTGTTATCACAATTTGGATGATTACTATATTTTTATCAGCAAGTAGTTATTGGTACTAATTATGTTCCAGGTTGTCAAAAAATCAAGGGATTTGAGAACACAGAAAATACTCTGAAAATACAGTTTCAGATCTGGGACCTAGAGACAAATTAGATGAGGTTAATTTTTTCAGCATCCTCCAATTTACTACGAAGTGATTTACTTTATCCTTTATCTCCTTTAATTCTCTATCCCAATTGTGTACAAAAAGAACCAAGAAGAATGCATAGCACATGGCAGTAGTTCAGTCAATGATTATGGAATAAAGAATGAAGAAAATGAAGGGAAGAGCTTGCAGGAAGTTGTGTAGAATCACAGAGCTACTACGGACAGAGCTGAACTTGAAGTAATGTCTAAGTAGTTCCAAAGTCTTTGCAGTTTGCACCCCAAAAAGCTGCTGATGCCTGGAGAAAAATAATGGCTAATATTTACGAAACGTTTACTGTGCGTCAGATACTGCTCTAAATTCTTCACATACATTAAATTATTTCTTCCCGCTGGAAAAAAACAAAAACCTTTGTGGCAGATACTATTAATAGTATCCCCATTTTCCAGATCAAGTTACAGAGACTTTGAGAGTTATGGAATTTTTCCAAGACTATAAATTTTGTAAATTATTGAGAGGAATTTGGACACAGGCAGACTTACTCCAGAGCCGTCCCTGTTATTCAGAGTGAACCTGGCTTATGAAACAAGGACTACAGAAGTTTTAAGAGTGAGGGCACAGCCAGCTTGATGAGTGGAGAATGGTGGTCGTAGACAATCTGAGTTGGAAAGTATTTTAGTGGTCACATCCCACCCAAACCCGCTTATCTGGTAGTTTAAAACCATGTTCAGTGGAGCCTTAAAGATCTCCTAATGGCACCTCAGGCCTCCTGCAGAGTCCAAGGTACATCAGTTATGCTCTTGCCCACCTGGCTTTCCTTTTGTCTGCTATACATTTTATGCTTTTCTATATGGTTTAATTTGAATAATGGTTCTCTAGCTTTAAAAGCTTGAAAGTCTCTCTCCTATTTATGACATCTGGGTGTGGTCATCCAGCCATCCTTCAATACTTCCACTGGTGTGGAATTTATTACTTAGTAAGGTTGCTTATTCCAATTTCTGATACGTTGGAAAGCTCTTTGCTTTATAAGCCAAATTTTATCTCCATATAAGACCTATATTTCCAAAGCAAACAGCACTCATTTGATGGCCTAAAGTGTGGTCTATCTTGATGAATTTTCCATGCTGTTGTATTCTGCTGTTGTTGAGTGGAATGTTCTATAAACGTCAATTGGGTAAAGCTGGCTGATAGCTCTTCTGTATCTTTATTGATTTCTTGAACACTTGTCCTAGCAATTAATGACACAGAGGCATTGAAGACTCCAACTTTAATTGTGGATTTGTCTATTTCTCCTTTCAGTTCTATCAGTTTTTATTTCACTTATTTGGAAGCTCTATTATCAGGTGCATAAACATTTAGGCTTTTTTTGTTGTCTTGGAGAATTGATCACTTTGTCATCATGTAACGCCTTTTTTTCAACCCCTGGTGATATTCCTTATTCTGATCTTTGATATTAATATAGATACTCCAACTTTTTAAAATTAGTGTTTGCATGTTATATATTTTTTCATCCTTCCACTTTAAACCGTTCTGTTTTTCTATCTAAAATGTAGAAAACATACATTGGGTCTTGCTTTTCTTTATCCAGTTTGATAATCTGTCTTTTAATTTGTGTGTTTAGACCGTTTATAGTTACTCTAATTATGTGATATGGTATGATTAATATTCACCATCTTGCTGGTTGTTTTCTACTTGCTCATGTCTTTTTTACCCCCTATTTTCTACTTTCCTTTAAATTGCGAATTTTTAAATGATCCTCTTTTTGCCTCCACTATTGCTTTATTATTGCTATTTCTTTTAAAAACTACTTTTCGTGGTTATACTAGAGTTTGTAATATACATTTTTAGCTAATCAGCATCTACGTTCAAATTATATGACGCCACTTCAAGTGTAGTGTAAGTACCTTAAACACACTATGCTCTTGGTTCCTCCCGCCCATCCTTTGTGCTGCTGTTGTCAGGTATTTTACTTTTACACATTCTACATATACACAGTGTATCGCTATTTGTTATATACTTTATATATTTTTTATATACTTTAAAATACTTTAAAAAGAAAAAAATGAGCTTTATATTTACCTTTATTTATTCCAATTCCAATCCTTTTCCCTTCTTTATGCAGACCCCAATTTCTGTCTGATGTACTCCTTCTGCCTAGAGAATTAATTTCCTTCAACTTTTCTTATACTTCAAACCTGCCAGCAATGAATACTTTCAGTTCTTATTCGACTGAAAAGGTCTTTATTACATTTTAATTTTTAAAAATATTTTCACTGGGGATACAATTTTGGTGGACACTTTTTTTCTTTCAGCATTTAAAGATATTACTCCATTATCTTCTGACTTGCATAGCTCCTGACAAAGTGCCTTTATTCTTTTTCCTTTTTTTTTTTTTTTTGCGGCCATGGCTCATGGGCCCAGCCACTCCGCAGCATGTGGGACCTTCCTGGACCAGGGCACGAACCCGTGTCCCCTGCATCGGCAGGCGAACTCTCAACCACTGCGCCACCAGGGAAGCCCCCTTTACTCTTATTTATATGTTTCCCACTCCTCTGGCTGCCTCCAAGATTTTCTGTCTTTGGTCTTCACAGTTTGAATATCATATGTACAGATGTGTGTGTGTGCATGTGCGTGTGTGTGTGTGTGTTTTGTATTTATCCTGCTTCATATTCTCTGAGCTTCCTGGATCTGTAGTTTTGTATCTTTCACTAATTTTGGAAAATTCTCATGCAGTATCTCTTCAAGTATTCCTTCTGCTCTATTCTCTCTCTTTTGCATCTAGAATCTAATGACATATATGTCGGGCTCTTAATATCGTGCTACAGCTCTTGGACGAGCTACTTTTTTTCACTTTGTGTTTCATACTGTGTGATTTCTCTTTATCTACCTTCAAGTTCTCTAATTCTTCAGCTGCATCAAGTTTACTGATGAGGTCATCAAAGGTATTCTTCATCTCCATTCTAGTGTTTTCTAATTGATTCTTTCTTAAAATTTCCATCTCCCTGCTGAAATGATCCATCTGATCATGCGTTTTATGTATCTTTTCCACTAGACTCTTTAACTAATCTTAACCAATTGTTTTAAAACCCTCTGACTGACATTTTCAACGTTAGTTTTATTTCTGAGTCTGGCTCCATTGATTGCTTTGATTTTTGACAGAATGTTGTTTTATCTTGTTTCTTTGTATGCTTCATGACATTTTATATGACAGTAGAGGCAGGTATATAATCTTTACCCCTGGAAATGGGTATGCCTTTTCTTTTGCCAGGGCTTTCAGGGAGAAGGAGTGTTGTTCTGAGTCAATCAGGTCAGGAATTGAGCTGTAAAATGTATTTACAGTTGCTATCCTTACCTTGCCTGCATCACAGGCTCAAGTTCTAGTGTTACCTTGTGTCTAGGGTGGAGGCTGGTTTGCAAGATGGTTTCCCTCAAGGTCTGCTCCACTTTCAGCTTCAAGTCTTCTCTTTTCTCTGGTTCCTTGAGGTGTTCTCTTCCCATTCTCTTGTCCTCTCTTGGCAGTAAATGGCTGCTGGTTGGTGTGAAGGCAGAGGGTGTTCCCCGTTGTTCTGATTGAGACTCAGGTAGGTACTCTGTCCTTGACTCTTGGAACACAAGACTTTTGCATGATCTTGCCTTTCCTTAAGCTGTAAGGGACCTCTTGGTTTGGGTCCCGGATATATTCCTGCCCTTCACCCAGGGATAGAGGGTCTTCTTTGTTTCCTCTCCCAGCTGCAGTGAGTCTTCAGCACTGTCCAAAGCCAATACTCTTTACTGCTCTTTCCTACAAGCTTAACGTTTTTATTCTGTAAGGTAGGGTAGATGGATGTAGGAAGGGCTCATGCCTTTCCCATGGTGGCTGCTGGCTGATTCTCGGAGGCCTGTGCCATGAGGAAGACTTTCTTGGGAAAGTCACTGCCTCCAATCACTCCTGTGAGTACCTGATGAGGTCTGTTGAGGACAGCCAGTTAGTGGGTGGGAACTACCATGGTGCCAGGGGTTCTGTAATCTCATGTTAGCCCGCACTTGGCCTCTAGCAACTTGTTAAAGTTTTAGCTGAATTCTTATTAACAGCTGTTATGGCTCCTGGTAGCATCTGTCCTCAGTAAGCAACTGTTCATGCCCTGGCTTTTCTTGAAGGCATCTTCCTTTCTTTTGATTTGGGGTTAGTCGGTTGTCCTGTGACCTCAGTACCCTGGTTCAAAGACATTGTGAATTTGCAAATCTTTCAGCATTGTGTTTGTAGTACTTGTGGCAATGCCACTCTTTCCCACTTTCTACATCCTAAGTAGATGCCAAAAGTCTTTCACAGCATTCTTCTGGAGGAAGTCACAGACACAAATGAGAGCTTTACTTTGGGCTTTTCTCTCTGTTGTTCATGGAGTTGAATTCAATAAGCACTTTTGGGCAACTGGAACGCCCAAATCTTACCTTCAAACAGTTCATAGTCTACTAGGAGTGATAAATGCAACAACAGATAATTTTTGAATAGCACATAGGTGCTAAGGTAAGGGTAATCTATGCTAGCAAATAAGGGGGGTGGTAAATGAGGCACAACCCAGATAAGAGACAAAGGAGCTTTCCTAGGGGAGATGACACCTACATTAGTTCTTAAAATAAAAACATTTTCCCAGTGTGGAAAGCTGGATAAGGCCTTCTAGGCAGAAGGCGCAGAATGGTCTGAATTATAGAGTTAGCATAACTTGTGCCTGAAAAAGATGAAATGAAATATTCCTGAGTCCTATTCATAGAAATTTTGATATAGTTACTCCAGGGCAAGGCTCAGGAATGTGCACAAAAAATCCGGAGGACTCTGATCTATCAGCCCAGTTTGGGAAGCCCTGCTTGCTTTTCAGGCTTCATTTGCCCTCCTTGGTTATCACATTCAGCCTCTTAGTTTCTGCTCTTCACCTGAGAGTAAGATGGTTGAAGGCTACATTCCAGGGGATGAGCATGGAGAATACTGGAGAACACAGAACACTGTCTTTTCAGTCGGGTTTAAATCCCAGCTGTGGCACTAGGTCACACTTGGCTGATTTTAGTTTTCCTCATTTTTTTTTTTTTTGGGGGTGAGCGGCCTCTCACTGTTGTGGCCTCTCCCATTGCAGAGCACAGGCTCTGGACATGCAGGCTCGGTGGCCATGGCTCACGGGCCCAGCCGCTCCGCGGCATGTGGGACCTTCCCAGACCGGGGCACAAACCCGTGTCCCCTGAATCGGCAGGCAGACTCTCAACCACTGCGCCACCAGGGAAGCCCAGTTTTCCTCATTTTTAAATGGGAAGAATAACAATATCTATGATTACTATTTTACTACTAAATCAAGGCTACCATTGAAAAGACTTTTGTAACGGTCCTGGTATAAGACAATAAGGGTCTGAGAAGAAGAAAGAAAAGATGGCTCTAAGAGACATTAGGATGGCAGAATTGAAAGGTTGCACTTTAGTCACTTACTCTTGATGAAAGCTAACTATGGCAAGTACCGGGTTGGCCAAAAAGTTCATTCGGCTTTTGGTAGCATCTTACAGAAAAACCTGAACGAACTTTTTGGCCAGTCCAATACTATGAGAAGCATTTGCCTTACATTATCTCATCTGATCTCTGCACTGACTTTGAGATCTCTGCACTGACAAATAAAGAGACTGTAATTCAGAAAGTGTAAGTGACTTGCCTAACGTGACATAACTGGGAGAATGGAGTTATCATTTACTAGGATGAGAAAGACTCTAGAAGGAGCAGGTTTGGGGGTGAAGATCCGCAGCTCCATTCTGTATACGGTAACTCTGAGCTACCTGTTACACGTCAAGTGGCGATGTTAAAGAACACACATATCTGTGACTGTGGAGCTCGAAGGAGAGGTCTGAACTAGAAATATGCATTTGGAAGCCATGAGTGTGTAGGTCACCCCAATGGGAAAGAATGACCTCCAACCCCGTGCTGAGTACAGATGAGAAGGAGAAGGGGTACAAGGTCTGAGCTCTGGATCTGGTGTTAAGAGATCAGGAAGATTAGGAGAAACTGGCAAAGAAGATTGAAAAGAAGTGGCACGTGAGGAAGAAAGAAAACCAGGAGAGGGTGGCATCTTGGAAGACAAGTGAGAAAGAGTATATACTTGGCAAGTATTTGTCACGTGAATGAATGCTGTTTTTAGACAGAATTCAAATCCAGACCTTTCTGACCCAAGAGCTTATACATTCTTATCCAATATAAACAGCAGTATAGATATTCAATATAACGCGGTCAGCAAATTTTTAAAGGGCCAGATAGTAAATATTTTAGACTTTGTGGGCCAACAGGCAACATCAAGGCCAAAAATGTAAAATCGTAGCTCAAGGGCCATAAGACAAAGCAAGACAAAAACAGGCTGATGGTCCACGGCCTCAGTTTGCCGCCCTCCGCGTGCACTGTATTATCCCCTTTAATTCTGGGACTATTTATTACCAAGATGATAATCGTCAGGCATCGTCCTCTTAATCCGCAATCTCAGCATCATATAAAACTCTAAAAAATCCCAAACAGACTCTCTTCAGCAGTACCAAAGTTTAACTTTTTTTCTCTATATAAAGGTGGCCTGTATCTAATCCAGCAATATTATTTCTCCCAAGACACTATTTCTTGTTCCATTTTGCTTAGCTATATAGCTGGTAAAGAAATGGAGCACGAAAGCAAGCACAGAATTTGCATGAGCGTATTTGTCATGGACCGTACGTAGCCTCTAAAGTGGGTTTCTGGCTGACAGCATAATAGGAAAAAGGGTACTTCCGTCTCCTCTTGTTTGCTCTCTGAATGTCAAAGGACACTCTGCTGAGAACTCAGTGAGGCACAGATATTTTCCCTGGGGTCACACCAAGGGTGTCATTACGATGCATTACTCCAGCATATGAACTCTGCCCACAGAAGCACTGTTTTTAGGAAGATAAAGTTCAAACTTGGTAACATTGCTTTCTATTTTTGCTAACTTTCTTTCTCTTCCAAATCAAACCTAATGACCTAAAATCACTACTGCATTAACTGTCCTCTTCTGCAGTGCCTTCTACCTACGCTCTCTATAACCCCCTACATCCTACCTAGAACCATGGAATCCATTCGTGCATGGATGGCGCTTCCTAGATCCCCAGCCTATTTGTGTTTCCTCAAAAATGTTTTCTTCCTCAGTGCTACTCTCGCCTAAACAGTTGTACGAGGACCCATCAACCCATTGGGGAAAAGCAGCAACACACACTCCTAATTCACGTCTCAGGGCATGTCTATTTGCAGATATTTCCAATCAATCATGAACTGATTGCTACGAGAAATTCTCCCAGATGTCAATCCACCTTCTTGGAATTAATCCTATTTAAAAAACCACTTTAATTACCATAACCAACCACCTTTGCTGACCAGCCTCTGAATACAGAGGGTGGTCAAGGGTGCTAACCTCCTGGGCACAGGTGACAGGCCAGGCCTTGTCCGCTCATTTCTTGGGTCTTTCTGCAGCTATATTGTACCTATGCTTGCCTTGGAATTGGGAATGAGATCTTCTTTCTCCCCTCCCTCTCCTCTTGTTGCCTGGCCAATGGCGCAGGCCTGGGAGTGATGAAGCCTGCACAAAACTCCTTGAGTCACTACTTTCTTTTAGAAAACCCATTTTATTTTTTTTCTTCTTGGTTCCTTAAGGTTTCTTTTGCTCAGATTCCTCATGACCAATTCATCTGAGATTTGTTATTTGTCCTGAAACCTTTGGAACTTAAGGAAAAGGCTTTGTAAACTATGAGATCTGTAAATCTGTAACTTTTCTTCCTCAGGACCCAGAACTGTGCTTGGAACAAAGTAAATAATCAGAGAATGTATCTTAAGTTACCCTAAGGAGGTGGCTTATTAATATTGTCTCCTTGGTAGATTTGAAACAAACCAGAAAGAGGTGGGAAAGCCAGTTTAAAGCCCTGAATAATCGATTGTAAACTCCCTGTAGGCAGGGGATGAATGTTTTCTGACCCAGTAAATGGTGTCTACAGAGCTTGGCTTGCTGCGTTGGCTGTGGGAATGAAACAGAAAGAGACATCTCGAGAAATACAGTGGAGAAAGCAATGCCAAGTAGGGAGCTGGCCTCAGTGGACCAAGATCCTGCAAGGATCAAACCGAACTCCAGATTGTTGGTCTAAAGACTGGCAATCAAACTGATAGTCAGAAGACACAGGTTCTAGGTCTGCTTTCCTCTCTTCTGTGATGCCGGGGGCCAGCCGCTTGTATCTCTTGACCTCAGCTTCCCCATCTTCAAAATAGATATAAAAGTCCTCTGCACACAGTTATTGCAAGAATTATTATTACTATTGTTATTTTGCCTAATAACAACTCTCTTTAGCGCACAACTCAAGGACTGACAAATATGGAAACTTCTTGCCAAAAGGCAAACTGAGAGGTAAGCTAAATGTGCTGGGAGAGGAGAAGGGCCATTCTTGGAACTCTGAATCCACAGTGTGTGCAAGGCTTGTCCCCATGGGACCTAAGGGCTGGTAACATGTACAAAAGAGCACTGTCTTCTCCCAATCTGCTTGTAATCTTGCATAGGCTCGTGTGTCACTTTAAAGGGTTAACAGGAAACGAGATATCATCTTGTCAGCCTTCCTGATCTCTTCCAACTGGAAGTCATCAGGCTCAGCTCTGAGCACCCACAGCACCCCATCTGTCCTTTTCTTGTAGCACCTTTCCCTGCAAAGCCTGGATATTAGTGCACGCAGCTTATGTCCTCCCTAGAAGGTAAGCCACATGGAGGCAGGAGCCGTGGCTTGGTTACGGATCATCAATTCTGCAGAGTCCTGCCAACGTGTCTCACAATAATAGAAATTCAGTAACTGCTTGTTGAGTAGATGGGCGGGTGGATGGACTAACGGAGGGACAGGTGGACCATCAGTCTTATTCAGTTCTGAATGCTGGGCCTCACACACAGCTTCGGCGTGTGATGGACAGTAAACACACGCCTACTCGTGCAGCGGACAGAAAGAGGCCCAGTCAGTCTTGTTCTCACTGATTCTCTAGGGCCTGGCACAGGGCCTGGCACTTTGCAGACACTTAAGAAGTAGCTCTGACTGGCTTTACTGTGTTTCTGAAACTGCAAGAAACCAACTATCATAGAAAGAGATGTTCTCACGGTGGTTTCTTTTAGTGCATTCCCCTCCAAAAGAGAATAACACTAGGGTTAGTATACATCACATACTTTTTCCTGAACCTCCAGTCTGTGGCCTAGAGCAGGGGTTGGCAAATGACAGCCCACAGGCTAAATCTGGTCCACTGCCACCTGCTTTTGTAAATAAAGTTTTATTGGAACATGCTCATGCGTATTTGTTCACATAATGTCTACACAGTGAGAGTTGCAGTGGAGACCATCTGACTTGCAAAGCAGAAAATGTTTATTCTCTTGCTCTTTATAGAAAAAGTCTGCCAACCCCTATTATAGAGAACTGGTTATCATAACCCAGAGAGTTATCCTGCTCGTGAGCTGCTGTTGGCCCACGAACTAATAGTAAGTGGCTGGTATTCTTGAGTCTTTACTATGAGAGGAAAGGCCCTAATGTGTTGCCTTCTTGGGAGCAGTGCCAAGTGACTTGCCTAATGTGACATAACTGGGAGAATGGAGTTATCATTTACTAGGATGAGAAAGACTCTAGAAGGAGCAGGTTTGGGGGTGAAGGTCCACAGCTCAATTCTGTATACGGTAACTCTGAGCTACCTGTTACACGTCAAGTGGCGATGTCACGAGGTAAGGCGCGTTTTAAGTTTTCACGTGCCCCTCCCCTTTCCTTCCACGGGCGTTCTCAGCTCTCCCTCACAGTCAGCTGTTCGTCTCTGTAAACCATCATGGCCTTCCTATGCAGGTTTTCCAAAAAAAAAAAAGGAACTTTAGTCCAAACCAAATATAATTTTCAGAGAATCCAGAGAAAGGTCATATGAGGTTGTGAAATGTGACTTGGCATAAAGCTGGCCTCTTAAGAAATGGAGAGAAAGAAGACATGATCCCTTGTCTTAAGGAGCTCAGTCTCCCGCATGAATCAGGCATGATAACCCACAACTACAGTTGCGGCCAGATTGACAGTGCAGCTCCCAGAGGTTAGGATTCAGGATCCCTCACACCCATGGACCCTTTCCACATCCCTATTAATAGGTTCACATGATCCACATGTACTTATAAAATTTGCAATAAGAACATATTTTAACCCGAATAAGTTGTGTCCAATTTTGTAATTCTGTTCTTGTCCTTAAAGAGAAGCCCCTAAAATTGCATAAAGCTTCATGTCCCACATCACCTGGATCTTCCCCTGATTCTTTTACAACGTGACATTGCGCTAATGTGGGTTTAACCCAAAGTACAGGGCAAGGAACCCCTAAGGGTAACTGGAGGAATTCGAGCAAGGTGACATTTGACCTAATGGTAAGCAAGATTTCTCTAGGCAAATAGTGACACGGCTGGAGGAAAGGGGTGGGGTGAGGATGGAGTTTTGCTCCAGGCGTGAGGAACAGCATTCGGGGGTGGGAGTGCTTGCCATGGTTTAGGACATAGCATAGAAAAAGAATAAATGCTTTAGGACAAAGTCGATGGAAAAGTAAGTTTTTACATTTTTTTTTTTTTAACAGAAAATGAAGATGGGGAAGCAGTAGTGGCTAGATCAGGGGTTTGGATTTTGCCTCTTTGGTGATGAGGACCTACTGATGAATACTGGCTGGGGGGATGGTGTGATCATATCCTATCCTTAGAAGGATCCCCTGAGTAATCTTGGGAAATTCCTGGTGACCTCCTCAACACAAGATACACTGAGATGGGGAGAAATGTTTAGAGGAAAGACGTACTGCTGCTTTCATGACTGCGGGGATCGGGGCCGGGGTCGGGGGGCATGAAAGAGCCAGGGCAGCGGGACTCCTGGATTTTCTCAGTTTTCAGCTGCCTGGGTCAAGGGGAGAAAGAAGAGACTGATGCCTGTTCCTTTCCATTTCTTTCCTCCAACCTTGCCATTGGTAGTTCTTTCCAGGAAAGCCTTCCAACGCCACACTTTTCCTCATACCGTTGAATCCATCTCTCTCACAACTGCCTTGCAGTTTAGCCACAAGCCACAAAGAATAAACAGCATCTCCACCATCGGGCCCCGCTGCGGCTAGGAGTGTGAATGGGTCCTGCAGAAATGAAAAGATATGAAGCACTAAGTCGGTAACAACAATGCAGGTAAAGTGTGTACACAAAAAGCCCTCAAGGAAAAAAGGGGTTTTTAAGTTATGTTTTTAAGCCTAGAGAAGTCTGAGATGTGATTCTTCCATGAACAGGAGTCCTTGTTTCCAATTTTGTCCCCTCAAAGCCATCAGGAAATGGCAATTTGTCCTAGTCTCTCTCCCCACTTCATCCACATCTCCACGGAGTGGTCTCACATCTCTGCCCTCACCACCCCAGCTTCATACTCCTGCCACAAGGATCAGCTTACATTTCATCTCATCCCCCAGGTCCCTGTCACCTCTCCGACCGGGCCAATTCTCCTTTAAGAATACATTTCATCCTGCCTTCTTTACCTGGCTCAGGTGCGGCTCTTCCAGGGAATCTTGGACTCTGGTATCCCTCCTCTGTGCTCCCATCACACGCCCCACATAGCTCCCTTTGCATTTATCACTGCCACCTCTAGTGTCCAGGTAGGGCTTGCCTTCTTCCAGGGCATTCACATGGGCCATTCCCACTGCCTAGAACACCTGCCCTCCTGGCTTCTCTTCAGTGGCCACTCTTACCCGTTAAGCCTCATTTGCAATGAGAAATGGGCTTCTTGAACTTCCTGCCTATACTGTCACTCCCAACCTATGTCCCTGCTCTGTGTCCTCACAGTCCTTCTCCAAGAGACTTAGCCCAGTGCCACTTAGGTTACTTACAGCGTGAGTACTAATGTCTGCCTACCCATTGGACTAACAGCTTTATAAGAGCAAGAAAGACATCTGTCCTATTGATCAAGTTATCCGTCTAACATGATCACACTAGGAAATCAGCATCTGGTCAATGAATAGAGTTGCCTTCACTCTTTAAGTTAAAATACAGTTAAGTCCCCTACACGTGAACCTCCAAGTTGCAAACTTTCAAAGATGTGAATGTGTGTTCCATCAACGACAGGCGTGAGTGAGACTGCAGCCTGCCCTCCGTCTCCTGTTGCTGACGATCCTTCAGCTCTACCATCTCCCACCTCCTCTCCCCGCTCCAGTCAGTAACTCTTCTCGCCCGTTCCCTCAATGTCAGCCCCTATACGCCAGCAGTTGTACTGTTCTACTGTACTTTTTTTTTTTTTTTTTTGCGGTACGCGGGCCTCTCACTGTTGTGGCCTCTCCCGTTGCGGAGCACAGGCTCCGGACGCGCAGGCTCAGCGGCCATGGCTCACGGGCCCAGCCGCCCCGCGGCATGTGGGATCTTCCCGGACCGGGGCGCGAACCCGTGTCCCCTGCAACGGCAGGCGGACTCTCAACCACTGTGCCACTGGGGAAGCCCTCTACTGTACTTTTCAAGGTACTGTACTGTAAGATTAAAAATGTTTATTTTTTGCGTGAGTTTGTTTTTTTATGTATTATTTGTGTTAAAGTATTATAAACCTATTACAGTACAGTACTACAATATATAGCCAATTGTATTAGTTGGGTACCTAGGCTACCTTTGTTGGACTTACGAACAAATTGGGCTTGCAAACAAATTGGACTTACAAACGTGCTCTCAGAATGGAACTCGTTTGTATGTAGGGGACTTACTATAATCAAGCTGGGGATGGATCAGTTTTCTAAGACAGAAACCAACTTCCCCGCCAGTTAGTGGCAGAGAAGATGGCTGTATTAGGCTTTCCTCTTAGAATAGGACTGTGTCCTGTTCAAGACAAATGAGCAACACCAAAGAGGAGGGAGCTTATCCAGGTGAAAGTTAAAGTACTTGTTTGTTTAATCAAGAAGAAGTCATTTGTCCCCACTTCTCCCCCAAACAAGAGAAGAGAACCCAGGATATTTATTGCCAACCAGCTTACATGCCTAATCACAGCCCTGGAAGCACGCCATTCTCTAATAGACAAAATTAGGTTAAAAGACTGGGGTTGGTCACATGGTTTCAGAAAATGGCCCTATATTTAGGAGTTTTGTTCCAAATGTAATCAGATTCCAAAGGCCTGCGAGGGTTTATTTATTTATGAAAATGAGGACCCAGTGCCTTCTGAAGTCAGTGCGTTAGCAGCCCCCGTGCGCTGGTGTGGCGTTTCTCTGAAAAAATAACAAGGCTGCTTTGACCCAGGAAAGTCACAGCCTGAGAGGCTTATTTTTGAAGCAGCATTTATTTTCTGCTGGTTTAAAACATGCTCCCCTTAGGAATACCCTTCTGAGTGCCCCAGAAATGCGGATCCGCTGACTGTGTAACGTCAGCCCTCCTGTGCACCCGATGGGGATCTCATTCCCCACAGCAGGCAGGCATCCAGCCACCCCTTCTCATTCCCCATCTTCCTTTCTTCTGAAAAATGAACGTTTTTCCTGAGAAGAGAGGAATGGAATAGACATAGAACATGCTCTCGAGTAAATGCGGAGGAGGGAAGAAACCTAGCGAAGATTAAATTTTAAAAAAAAGGATTTTTTTTTTTTCTGCCAGCCCCCCACTCCCAAACCCTTCCTGCCCAAGTTCATGTTTGCTGAGGCCTCTTTTAGTCAGCCCTACTTCCTGGGCTGCTTTCAGTAATGGAGAGAGGGGAGCTTAACAAATGTTTCCGTGTTTGCTTTTGAAGCAAAGACAGGTAAGAAGGGACCCATTCACAAGAGCATTGGTGAGCCAAAATAACAGGTGGCCGCTGGGCGGAAAGAAATGAAACCCTAGAACATTTCAGTCCTCAGGACCCTGTTATCTGCCCTTCTCATCAGAACGTGACTCCTGATTCATTTTGAGGAAAGTTCCAAAACCCCAGGCTATTTGCATCCTTCCCTTTTCTCACAGAGTTCTCTCAAGTGTGTCTGGTCATATGGCTTCTGATTTATACTGACTCCTAGTTCCTCTTTCTCAGGTGGAGACCTTCCTGACCTCTTGTAAAAATTTCTACTTCTGAGGAGTGGTTGGAGTTAACCTGTTTGTCCTGTGCTGAGCATCTTACGTGTGTTAGCCCTGGGGTGGAGATGGGGGCCATTCAGAGAGAAAGGCATGGCCTTCCTTTCATCCTAACTCCATGTGTATATCTATCGTCAAAACCCGACAGGGCAAGTCAGAAGATGTGGGTCCACGGTTGGTGCAACTTGGGCATGGTACCTTACCTCTCTGGGACTCGGTTTTCCTATATGTAAAATGGGATAACCATCTCTCACTTGATATTTTACAGGGCTGATGTGGGGATCCAATGAAATGATGGGAGCGGAGGCATTTTGTAAACTCTACATGTCTGTAATGCAAGCTACTAGGATTAAGTGAGTAGTTTAAGATTAAGATTAAGTAAGGCTCCCATTTTGGCCCTTGCTGTACGTTGGAATTGTGTCAAATGCCATGAAAAAAATGCTGACGTCCTGGCATCATTTCCACATACTGGCATAGGGACTGTTAAGGGCCATTTTTTTCAAACCTCCTTTTTAAAATGTGCAGTCACGTTCGGGAACTGCTAGTAAATAAAAGAGCTGTGGATGTTGAGAGAAAGGAGAACGTGTGGAGCGGGATGTACAGAAAGGAAAAGCCTTGAAGGAAAACATAGGAATTTGAGTGGCTGAAGGGATCTTTTCCAAGCAGAAGTGGTGACGGGGTGGGGTGGGGGGCGGTGTGGAGTGAAGACAAGTGAGAGCAGGGACCTGGTAAGTCAATTAATCATGCGGTAGTGCCCTGCAGGGACTCAGGAACGCAAGGCCTCCCTGGGGAAGCGCTAAGTGTCTCTCACTGGTGGCTTCACAATATCCTGTACCTCTCTCTGTCACTGCGCTGCTACATTGTATTATAACTGTCTGGGCCTGTGTGTGTTTCCCCCAGTGGACCACGCATTCTCGAAGGACACAGATGGCTCCAATCACCTCTGAATCCTCGGCACTGAGCCAGGTGACTGTCACAGACGAAGAGCTTAATACATGATGGTTGACGAAACGACAGGAATTGGGCACCTGCTAAGGAAATATTTTAGGTTTCACTCTGCCACTATTTAACGGGATGCCTAAGACCAGCTATTTTGCCTCTTTGGGTTTCAAGCTCCTCCTGTTGTGTGGTTCTAAGCCTCTAGGAATTCAAGTATTTGAGTAGCACGGGCTCTAGAAAGAGGTCGACATTCAGTGAAGTGCCAGGTTCAAATAATTAGACTTTAATTCAGGTCAGTGCTCTACCTCCTGATAGAGACAGGATTAGGTCTCTAATCCTGTCTCTATCACTTCCTAACCATGTGATTTTAAGCACGTTACCTCAGAACTCTTCATCTCAGTGTTTCAATTTATAAAATGGAGGAATAAAATCTATCTCAAGAAGGAAGACTCGGAGGATGTGAGAATTCAGTACGATGATGGGATGATGTATGTACTGCAATTAGTATGCAGCCAGTGCTTAACACATGCTAATTCTCTTCTTACTGACTCAGCAACACTGCAAGTAAAAAACTTTCAGGAATTATAGGTTTTCCTCTTCACATAGATAAGTTAAGCTTTGTAGGAAACGCAGTACCTTTCACTTCCTTTCTTTAGGGGGCATGAAACCCCCAGCTGTGTCTTAGCACAGAATCAGTGGGAAGAAAAGAGTAAAAATGAAAAGCTCTCAGAGAGGCTGACTCACACTCCTTAGGGAAAAGCAGCCAACCTGTGAGGTTTTGTAGGGAAGATGCTAAGGCCAGTTTGGGGGAAACGTGAAGTGAAAAAGACAAGAGAAAGACACAGGAACTTCCCCTGTGATTCACCACTTTACAAGACAAGTCTTCTCCCTTCAACTCTCTGCTTTCAATACTGACCCCTGAGTCCTGCTGGGTTTTAGATCTTTAGAGCTTTAGACACATTTTATTTACATAATTAGGATGAAGGGATCAGGACAACTTCATATTTTGGCCTCCTGGAAGGTCAGATGTGAACACAAATATTCCTATCTGGATCAATCTGTACCATGGTCCCATGTAGTAACCGCCATAATCATTTCTCAGGCTCGTAAATATCACACCGCAAAGGTAACCCCTGGGGGGGGAAAAAAAAGGTAACCCCTGGGGTGATTTTTAGTGACTTCCCATCGGTGTGGGCGGAATCAGCATTGTCAGCTTTCCACTGTCTTCTTTGTACTGTCTTCTGGTTTCCAGGTATCTGCTGGACACAAGCTGACCCTAGATTATTCACCTGGCAGTTCTGGGGCACCTGAGCAACAACATGCCGCTCAGGTGTGTTCATGCTGCATCTTTAGCTCTCTCATACGCTACATTTGCTAATCTTAGCCAGGCGTTAGGAAAACAATCTGATTAGGGATATAATCCTGTGACCATCTGCTTGATTTATCACTCCCAGAAGGAATTTGCATTTTAAAAGAAGCGCTTCTTAAAGTAAATGAGTCTCCCATTCTGTGGGTTACAGTGACTGCTCATTGCACAAATTTGGGGAATTGAAAAGCGTACAAATGTACAAGCTTAAGTTTTGCATTCTGAATATCTATATTAGGCCTTGAGCATCTCTAGTTTAGAAAGGTTTCCACGTGATTCTGACGCCAGTCAGAGTTGCAAACTCCTGTCTATTGGTGAATTATTATGGAATATTGGAAGGTTTTCCTCTGCCTATTCTTGACTTAAACATCCATTCAGTTATACATTTCTGTGTAATAAAACACCCCACGACCTAATGAATTAAACAAAAACGATTAAATATTTCTCATGATTCACATAGCATTAGCTGGGTTGCTCGTTTGGCTGCATTCAGCTGATGTCTGGGGCTGGCTGGGTGATCTGAAACGTCTTCTCTCATGTCTGCAGGGCCTGTTCTCTTCCATGCAGCCTCTCCATGTGAATAGTTTGAGTTTTCGCAAAGCATGGTGGTCTCAGGATGATGACCTTTCTTACAGTGTTGCTAGCTTCAAGAGTGAAAACAGAAGCTGCCAGGCTTCTTAAAGGCAAGGCTTAGAACTGATACACCTACGATATGCCTCCTCAGGCTTAAGGGGATGTGACATAGAGAGTACATTTTGATGGACAGAATGACAAGTGCATATAGTGAGGGAAGGAACAGGTAGTGTCATCTTTGGAGACTGCTTACCAGGACATCTTCCTACCAATTTGCTAAAGAACAGGAATCTGAAGCATAGCACTTACTTCTGAAGACTGTCAATCCTTACACTAAACAAAACAGCACAAAATGTGCATTTGGATCAGATGAGCATCTGAGACTGTAAATGGCTGTCTTAAAGGGATTAGAGAACTAATGGGATTCCTCCCTCTGTTATATTCCTGGAAAAGAGGCTAACTGACCAACTCTAATTACAGTAAGTCCCCTGCATACGAACGAGTTCTGTTCCAAGAGCATGTTCGTAAGGCTAATTTGTTCGTAAGTCCAACAAAGTTAGCCTAGGTACCCAACTAACACAATCGGCTGTATAGTACTGTACTGTCATAGGCTTATAATACTTTTCACACAAATAATACATAAAAAACAAATACACACAAAAAATAAAGAAAACACTTTTAATCTTACAGTAGAGTACGTTGAAAAGTACAGTAATACAGTACAACAGCTGGCATCCAGGGGCTGGCATCGAGTGAACAGGCAAGAAGAGTTACTGACTGGAGGAGGGAGAGGAGGTGGGAGATGGTAGAGCTGAAGGATCGTCAGCGATAGGAGACGGAGGGCCAGCTGCAGTCTCACTCACGCCTGATGTTGATGGCACAGGTTCTGGTTCCTTGCTGGGTTCAATTCTATCTACCCTCTTGAAAAACGATCCAGTGACGTCCAGGTAGTAGCTCTGTTTTTCTTGCCATAGATGACACGTGGCACTGGATTGCGTGCTGAACGGCTGCTGCAACTTTTGTATACCGTTCTACGTTTGGGTCCTGTGCCTCAAAAACTAACAGTGCCTCCTCAAATACAGAACATCCCCTCTCCATTTCCTGCATCGTGAATCTCTTTGGTTCTTCGGTTACTTCTTTCTCTTGTCTTCATCCTTTCTTGGCTCTTGGCGCTTCTTAGCAGTACCAGCTACAGCACTGCTGCTTTTAGGCCTGCTCACAGTACTGTACAGGAAAGGACAACCACTTGCAGAGGATGCACGCACGGGACAATGTATGCCAGACACGTGAACTAACTTACGTGATTGGACACACGAACGCACATTTGCACCTTTCAAAGTTCGAAACTTGAAAGTTCGTATGTAGGGGACTTAGCAGAGAGGAAACTCAGGCTAACACTCCACATTCACTTCGCACTCTCCTAAAGCCCAAGGGAGCTTTGTGGGAGGATGGCACAATCAAATGGAAAGAACATGGGTTTGAGCCTAGCAGAAAGGGTTTAGGCTCCTAGATCTGCAGGGTGAGACTTTTGGTGGGTTAATTTCCTGAGCCTCACATTTGTCTTCAGAACGGTGCACACGGTACCTTCTCTTAGGCTTTTTGTGAAAACTCAAGGTGATGATATATACAGGCGCCACCTGAACTGTTTAGCAAGTGTTGTATCTCTTGTACTAAGCAACATTTCTCATTCTTAAGAGACCTAACATTGTGGAGGTATTTATAGTCACAGGGAATAGAAAACACTTACGGGAGAAGGAAGGAGAGAGAGCAAGCAGCTAAATGGATATTTAATGAGCAAGTGTGTATAATTTAAAATGTAGAGGTTCATTTGTTGGGTGAGTCACCAAAAAGAATTTCTCTGATATTGATAAGCATTGTGTGTAGTTTCATTTCATTTTCCAGAACAGTGATTCAGTCTCCCTTGGAACAGTCATATCTGCTGGGAAGTTTAAGGAGGGAACCTTGTGAAAGCATCAGTGCTCTAAGCCAGGTGGGCTGTGGAGGTAGAATCTGAAGAAACCAGAGGAGAGAAGAAAGGAAGAATGGATGGGCAAGATGCCTGGAATTTCGTACCTACGTCATCTCTTTTGTAGTAAAGGGGAAATTCCAGGATGCATCCTACCCCAGATACTCCAGTGCATCCTTTACCTATTGGAACAAGGACTGCATTGTTTCACAAAACACCCCTTGATCCAGCTTAGAACACCCGTTTTCCTTGCTTCTGTCTAGAATGATGTAATGATACTCTGCTTTCAAACCCATAGCCCGGTAGTTAATAGGAAAGAAGAATACCAATGATCTGGTCTCTAAGGGGCCGTAAATAGAAATCAGAAGGGCTTTTTCCATTTTCAAGATTTTATTCTTGGGATTAAGAGAAAACTTACAGGGCAGGAAGGAAGAGAGCTAAAATGAGGTAATGTGTTCTGTGCAGTGGCTGCTATGCTGGCTATTCGATCATGTTTCTCTCATTGTATATTTTTACAACAACATTGCAATAGCAGCACTATTAGTCCTAGTTTATGGCTGAGTAAATTAAGGCTAAGAGTAGGTAAGTCCAGTAAAGATGAATTCAGAGTCCAAAGTGTTCCATCAGAGCCTTGTTATGTAAGAGTAAGATGAAAAATCAAGAAGAAGATGTGTCATGCATCTTTTTGCCTCAAACAGAAAGACATCCTAGAAATATCACTAGATACAGCTGCCTGTTTCAGAACGTGACAGAAAATTTTGACAAAAAATTTTAGAAAGATATGGATAATCTGAATGATTCAAATAGGTTTGATTTAATATATGCAAGGAGCCTACAAATAGATAATACTAACCATTCTATTCATCCAGTGTCAGTTGTAAAAACCCAGTACATATTTTGTCACAACAACAACAAAAAATACTACTTTAAAATTTTCCAAAAATAGCAATTTTTGAAGTTGCAATGTCCTGACCATAATTCAGTAAATCTGAGAATCAAGGACCAAAAGTTCATATGCCCAACAAACAGAAAACCAAAGCAAATATATATATTTTTAAAAGTTTAACCACTGGAAAAGTATAGAATACTGTTCAATATACATCCAGGAGCAAAGAAGTAATAATAGAAATTAGATCTTATCTAGGAATCCATGAAAAGATGACTACTTGTTACCAAACCCATTGAATATAAACATATAATTAGAGGGAAATGTATAGCCTAACATGTTTTAATTATTTCATTGAGAATAAATGAATAATTCCAATTAAGAGTCTAGAAAAAGACAAGTAAATCATGAGGGGGTACATGGGAATTGACAAATGCAAAAGGAAAAATTCACGATATAGAAAACAATACGGTAGAAAAGACAAAGAGGAGCAAAATCTGGTTCTTTGAAAAGACCGATGAACGAGATTGAGGTTAATCGTGGTGAGCCTGCTGAATGGAAAAATGACATTCATTTCCCTTGCTCCAGGGCACAGAGTGGAAAAGTGGAAAATCTATAATTAAAACCCAGCCTGTCGGGCTTCCCTGGCGGCGCAGTGGTTAAGAATCTGCCTGCCAATGCAGGGGACACGGGTTTGATCCCTGGTCCGGGAAGATCCCACATGCCGCGGAGCAACTAAGTCCATGCGCCACAACTACTGAGCCTGCGCTCTAGAGCCCGCGAGCCACAACTACTGAGCCTGCGTGCCACAACTACTGAAGCCTGCGCACCTAGAGCCCATGCTCCACAACAAGAGAAGCCACCGCAATGAGAAGCCCGTGCACCGCAACGAAGAGTAGACCCTGCTCACCACAACTAGAGAAAGCCTGCACACAGCAACGAAGACCCAACTCAGCCAAAAAAAATAAAACAAAACAAAAACAAAAACCTGCCTGTCTGCATCCAGAGCCCTAACATACCATCCACTATGAAAAGGATCAAGAAAATAGGACATTAATAAACTGACTTGAAGATGGTAAATAAATGTTTTTAAACATTTCCAAGATACACGGGCTATAAGAAGTTCAGATAGCCTACATCCTTATTCCTTTCCCTTCATGGTCACAGAGCAAGTCATGCTTGGTTAACATCAAGCTATAGCTGGTGCCCAATGACTTTCCCATTTTCAGAACACTTCTGCAATTTTTCCGTCAATGTGGAACATATGAGATCCAGGGAAAGGTGAGGAAAATGACACTAAGAGAACGAAAATGGCCAGGCCAAGAGGAGAAGTCAGAATTGGACCTCAGGGGCTTTTCTGAACTTGGTTCATGTATCAGTCACACTTTTATATAGGTTATATCGGAGTAGATTTTCTGATCCCCATTTTGCCAGTGACAATACTAGGGCACAGAGAGGTTCAACAACCTGCCCAAGGCCACACAGCCAGTAAGGAGCAGCATCTGACTCCAGGCTGCCTGACTCTGGAGCCCACGCTTGCAAGTGCCTCACTGAGCCACTTCCTAACCCCTGCTGAGTGACTTCGGCTCTCTTGGTGTGTTCCCCTCCACCGCACTGACTCCTGTGATGGTCCTTCACATTTCCTGGCTGGCCCAGAATCTGTGATAGGGTGTTATAAACCGATTAGGCCAGGAGGGGTGCAGCCGTGTGAAAAGAAAACACACAGCTGCACTGTTCTTTCCTTCAGCTGATCTTTCTCCTGTTACATAAATGGAATGTTATACAAATGTTTCCGCCATGAGTTTCCTTTCAAAGGATGAATAAAAGAATGAGGCGTTTTGTTTTCCTTTGTTCCCTGGTAGCACCTATGTTAAGAATTTGTGCTTAAAACATGACTCACTAATTCTTGGAGCAAAGCACAAGGAAGTGAACAGATCTAATGCTTCTGTGAGATGTAGGCTTGAGCTTGTGTGGGAAAAAATCAACTGGAACCGCTTAGGCAAAGTTTCATTCAAAAACAACAATTCTCCCATCCCAACATGACTGTCGTGTTCAAGTAGCCCTGTTTGCTTTCTTGTATCATGGTCAAATATTTCAGGCAAGTGATGTCTAGTTCCTTTGCATGTGGGTGTGTGCCGAATTGTTCGAGTTTATAATTATTAACTGAATCGTTGCTTTGTTGTTCGATAGGCAGTTTGGATTTGGGAATAGTTATTTACAGAACAAAAGTGGGAGGGACGTGGTTTAAATACAGTGCAGGGGAAAGAAGCTTGAAAAGTACCGAATTTCTGTGGAAATTTCTGTAAGTCCAATAAGCTTTCAACTCAGCCCAATGCATTTTAATTCCCTGAGCCTGTGTATGCTGTGGGCAGAACATTTCCTGCTGGAGGAGTGAGGTCTGAATCTTAGCACACAGAAAGACATTCTCAGAATCTGCTTTCTAGAAAGTGACAGACATGGGCAACCTCCACTTCCCTACCCCCTCCAGCCCCGGTAATTTGATTGCCTGGAATGTTCTCATTACAATTCCTTGGCTCCAGGGAGCTGCGTGAATGTCGGTGAGTCAGCTTGCTGGCTACTGAGGATCCAAAGCAGGCTGCCTGGGTGCCCAGGATGTTTTCTTTGGAAGAAACCCTCTTCCTTGAATTTCTTTTCTTCGCAGGAGATGATGAGTGGGAAGTCACTTTGGGTGTGACTGTTGATCTCTCTTCTTTCCTATTCATTGCTCAGTACCTTCAGAAACATAAGTCCTGGGGCAAAGAGGAATTTGGAGGTTCACCTAGAAGAACACTCCAGAGACCATCTTTTCTGGTGGTTGTGACAAAATTTCTCCCAATAGCCTCTGCTTGTCTATCCATCAGATCCCAAAGTGTGTTAGCGAACGTGTAATGTTTCCTCCCGAAAACTGTGGCATAGACAGAAAAATCAGGGCTGTCACCAAGTCTTCCCTCATTATCAAAATGATATCACTCCTGGATAACTTAGCACCCCTCCCTCTAATCCAGGCTCGAAAGTACCATCACCTGTATTACCACGATTGCTGGTACTGCTACAACCACCATTACCGAACCCTGACTCGCACCCCCTGTATCACTGCCATACCTCCACCATCACTGCCACTATCCCCACCATCAGCACCACCACCACCAGTAACTCATCCACCCAAAACTACATCTTAGCTGCTCCACATTCACCACTACCGCTAACAATGGCACCATCATCACTACCTTCATTTAATTCAGCAGTTTTCAATTGAGCAGTTATTGAAATAGTTATTAACTGAGTACAGCCTGGCACTCTACTAGGCCCTAGAGATATCAAGAATACTATACCATGATTTCTGCCCTGGAGGACAATAGTCTATTAGAGGAACTTAGAAAATTATATAAATGGCAATTATGCAAGATATAAGGAAATGCATGCTGTAGGAGAGACATAAATAAGATGCTGGGTTTACTTAAGGAGTAGGGTAGAGAGTATAGTAATTCAGGAGGATCAGCTTAAATGTCACTTTTTCTGGGGAGCTGGAAGCTGGGAATGATTTTAACTCCAAGTAACACAATAGCCAAGCTAGAATAATTAAGACATAATTATTGCAAGTGGCAAGATGTCTAGTGCTGGCTCAGTGGCTCAAGAATATCAGGGCTCTAGGCCACCACTGATGTAATTCCCCTTCCTTCTCATTCACGGCTGCAAAATGGTGGTCTCCTGTGGCCAACTGAAGTCAAAGTCAGCAAATGAGGGGAGGCAGAGCGGAGGGAGACCTCCCCTCTTAAGCCTATCCACTTTGACAAGGTAGAGAAAACATCTCCCATAAGACTAGCAAAGGCCCTTCAACGTGTCTTTGGTTAGAACTGAGTCATATGGCTACCCATCGCTGCACGGGAGGCCTGGGCTAATGCCCTAGCATTTGCAGCCCGTCTAGTTAAGGCAAAAAGGAAAAGGAAGAAATGGACTGAAATCGTTGGTTGTTACGAAGCCAAATGACATGCCGCAAAAGAGAAACCTACAGTTCTACCCAAGGAGGCCTTCTGTGATCCTCTAGAAGGTTCTGGTGTTCTTCTTATAACACCCTGCACCATTGGTTGACAATTTCTTTGATAAATCACACCCAAATAATGACAAAAATTATAATAAAAATTTGCTTAAATATTTGTTTAACTTCTGTCTACCCGTTAGATTTTAAGATCTAGGAGAATGGGGTCAAAGTCTGTATTGTTCATCATGGTATCTTCAGCATCTAGCACAGGGCTTGACATGTAGGAGACAATCAACACTATTAAATGAATACATATAAGAATGAATGAATAAGCACAGTCCTTGAGGTCTGTTGAGAGTGATGAAGAGGACTTCAACAATGGTAAACATTGAGATGTATGTGTATGTATGTATGTATACATGTATGGGGTATATATATATATATATATATATATATATAAATGTATGCATATTAGATTCTGGTATTTTATTTCTACAGTGGTATTCAAAGCATGCTTAGAGTTTTTGTTTTGTACTCAGGCTTTATGCTAAAAATTACTTTGTGCTTTCTGTGTTTTATTGCTATAGTGTTTCACTTCACATGATAGGGAGTGAAAAAGCAAAAGTAGTTCAAGGTTAATTTTCTGAATAAGGGTTTGAAAAATGGCAAAGAATTCCACAATCTTATTTATAAGCAAGAGCACTTCCACTTTGAATGACCTTCCTCCTCTTCCTCCTCCTTCTTTTTCTTCTTTGGCTTGATTATTGCTAATGATAAGGGAAATAGATAATGTGGCCTTGGGCCTCTTTCAAATATGACAAAATTATTCTCGATTTTAACATGTAAACCTCCATAATCAATTGCAAATTATAAGCAGCAGGCAGAGTTTGGTTAAAGAGAAAAGCTTAGAATAACGGATAACAATCTACACTTGCTCTTTTAGGAGCATCTGAGAAGGAGAAATCATCTTTATTATAAAAATTAATTACAATGTTTATCATGAAGAATAAGCAACAATGATTCTCTTTTACATTTTGTGAAACAGGCTGTTCGATATGGGGTCATTTGAAGGCTTCTCTGTTCAGGGC
>NW_006783414.1:3551050-3604739 GCF_000442215.2 Lipotes vexillifer | reverse complement strand
CACGCTCTTTCCTGGACTTCTGACATGATAGCACCATTTCCTCCTATTACCATTATCCCGAGAATATTCTATTGCCCACGCCTTGCCAACTCTAAACATTCATTTATCACAAGATACATAAAGGCATCACATGCTTGAAATACTCCTTAAGCCTGTCTTGCACCACTTAGTATCAATGAAAACTTCTTGTCCATAAACTTTTAAAACTCTGATTGAGGAGAGAGGAGGAATTTTGTCATGGGATTTCCTTCGGGAACTTGGCCTTACTTTGGCCATACAGCTATGTTCAAATTACCTCCAAAACTTAGTAGCTTACAAAGTAGCCATTTTATGATATCTGTTTTGTGCAGCTGGAATTGAGGAGAGCTTGTCTGCTCACGTCTGCTCAAAGCAGCACTGACTGAGACTAAGGTCACTCAGTGTGGATGGGTCCGGTGTCTTGGAAGGATGGCTGAAACAGCTAGAGGCTGGCTGGGCATTATTTCTACTTGCATCTACTGCACAAGGCTGGCTTGGGCTTCCTGACAGCACGGCAGCTGGGATTTGAGAGAGAGTGTTCTAAGGAAAAGCATCCTCACAGCATACATTCTAAGAAGCCCAGACAAGCTGCAAGGCTCCTTATCATCTTGCCTTGGAAATCCCAGAAACTTCTTTCCCAGTAATGTACTTCTGCTGTACTCTATTGGTCAATCAAGTCATCAAGGCCAGCCCATGTTCAAGGCAGCCTTCCCCTCTCAGTGGGAGAAGCAGCAAAGGACTTGCAGCTATCATTAATCTATCATAGAAGGAATACCAAGAGCAAAGTCAGGACATGAGGGAAAAAGGGAGCTTTTTTTTTTTTTTCAGAGAATTGAATCATATAGTTTGGATAGATTATAAAAGTACCTGGGAGTTAAATCTGGGAAGGTAAAATGGAAGGTCTAGAAGGGTAAGGCTGAGAACTTTGTACTTAACAGACTGGGCGATGGGGAGTTGATGAAACGACGTGAGAAAAGGAGTGTCCAGGTCAGAAAAAAATGTGGGTATTGGTGAGAAGAGCTGAGTGGGGCAACGAGGAACGGAGTGGAGGTGGGAGACACTGGGATTAACTCACCCAAGGGGAGGCAACTGGAGAAGTCTTGGGGGACATGTAGCCCAGGTCTGAACCAAGTGTTACTGGAATATGTGGGAAGGAGAGGGTCCAGGACTCCCAGCTGACGTCCTCAGCTGAGCTCAGTCATTGCCCAGGACCAACCTGTTCATCACGTGGATGAACTGTCTTGAAAGTGGATCCTCCAGCCCTAGCTGAGCCACCCCAGCTGATGCCACATGGAGCAGAGGCAAGCTGTCCTCACTAAGCCTTGCCCAAGTTGGAGATTCATGAGTAAAATAAATCACTGTTGTTTTAAGTCACCAATTTTGAGGTGGTTGTTATACAGCGGTAGGTAATTGGAATAAAGCCTATTGCAATGATACATCTATGTCACAGCCTCCAGTAGAACTTTTTTAGTAATAACATTGATGTCCTGACTTTCAGATGCAGCTTTGAAATTTTTGTTTTGATCAGTCAGTTGTTTCTAAACTCAAGGTGAAAACTCAGCCTGTACATGTACCACAGACTATCAGAATAGTGGTTGAAGACACAGTTGTGAACAACCTTTGAAGAAACAGAGTAGTGTTGGGGTTCTGGGATAACGGCAATTCTCTTTTCATAGGAGGAGCCTTCACAGAAGGAACAAAAGAACTTTAACAAATACCCAACTGGTGAAAATGGCCATAAAACCTTGAAAGCATTTTCAAATTCATCACTCGTTTATCCGTCTGTCTGCCCTATCTGCCCGTCCATCCATCCACCCCTCCATTCATTTATTACTAGCTCCTCTCTTAACAGGAAATCTAGGAATAAGCCTGACCAGTCAGAGTTTCATGGGATATGGGAAGAAGGAGAAAGTTCTCTTACTTGTAGAGTTCTGAAAATTAGTGAATGATGGATTTACTCTGGATAATATTGATAAGAAAGTTCAAAGGCTCTTGTCAAATGCATAGGCAGACCTAGAAAAAGTGTTGGGACCAACCAAGACAATAATGTCAAATGAGCCAGAAAATTAAAAAAAAAAAAAAAAAAAAAAAAAAGGACGATTAGGTCTTGGAAGGGTGGTATAGGCTAATATACCACCAATAATCCATCCAATAATCATTTATTAAGTGCTACTAAGTACCAGCAGCATATTATGGATGGACTGAGGATTCAATAGTGAATAAGAGACACTAATACACTCCCTTAATGGAGCTGATATTCAAGGGGGAAAACAGATAACATATACATAAACTGACAAAAATTAATAAGATCATTTAGAGTGTTGAGAGTTCTTCAGATAATAAAACAGGGTGATTGATAAAACAGGACTGAGCAGGCAAATACTGGGGAAGGTCCCTCTGAGGAAAATACATTTGAGCTGAGATCCAAATTACAAGTATAAACAAGGAAGGTAAAGAACTGGTAGGTGAGCATACCAGGCAGCAGCCTCAGCACATGCAAAGGCCCTGGGCAAATACCTTTCATAGGCTAGTGCCCACAAGTAGCTTCAGGTGATGGGAGGATTGTGCAAATTCATTTAAAGGGACAGTGGCAGAGGAAGCCAGTTCAACTGGTCATTTATTTGTCTGTCCATCCAACATCAGGTTGGTTACCCTCCACATACCAGGAACTGTGAGAGGCATGGGGGCTGCAGAGATGAAAATATTAACAGTTTCTGTCAAGGGCATCATCTTCGATTCCCACAATCAGTCTCTGAGATGAACTGGCATGTGACTGAACGCTCGCTTTACTGATAGGGAAACTGAAACACAGAGTTTAATGACTTAACCTGACATCACCCAAGGGGTTAGTGGCAGGGCTTAAGCATTTTATCTTCCTTCCTTAATCAGGAAAAGCATGATGCATGACTTTTTTTTTTTTTTTTCAAACACTCTTCCTCAGTGGGGTAACAGTTAGTGTTGATCTATTGCTAACGCTTGCTATTTTGGGTTTCTTTAATTAGAGTATTTTAAATGGGTGTTGTTTTCATTTTACTTATCTCCTGAGACACTCTAGAGGACGAATAGCAAATGAAATAGTGCATATGAAAGCGCTTTGTAACCTACAAGCCATGACACAGATGTGAGTTATATATAGCTTTTATCTGAGCATATGGCTTCATGCATCAGCATTGCTTCCTCCTCAGGGATCTCCGCAGGGAAATTCAGAGGAAAATAGACTTCTGGATATGCACGCTTTAAAGACACTTTATATTTTCTTTAAAAAGGCAACTGTGGGTTCTGAAATTGACCCACAGTAGATGCTTAATAAATATCTGTTGAATGAATAGGTGTGATGGAATATGCAAGAGACATGGATACCATGTGGTGGGTTTCATTCAGTGTGGCCACTTACTGTGGAAGAGGGGCTGATTTGGGAGCACATCGTCACGCTAAGGAAACCCTCTGATTACTTTACACTTTTGTAGAGAGCGTCCTATTAGCCACCTTAGGAGTGGGAAGCATATGTCTCAGGGAAGGAAGATAATTCTTTTAAAAGAAGGAAATAAAATTATCTGGGGGTAGATTACACACTGCTTTCAAAGTATTATTAATCGTTTTATTTTTTTAACAGTTGGGTTTAAAACTGTTGGGGTGACATAATATGACGTGTACTTTTGTTCCTCCAGCTGACCAGGTGATCCTTTACATTGAAAGCCACGACCTCCTGCCTCAACCTAGAAACTACTCCACGGTTGATGGCTTAGGCTTTGGAGACAGGCTGACTCTGAGTTCAAATCCAGGCTCTGTCTTTTAGAACTGTGTGACCTTGGGCTAGTTTCCTAAATGCTCTTTGCCTAAATTTCTTTTTATTTTTTTTTAAATGGGGATAATAAGTAGTAGCCACCTCACAGGATCGATGGCAAGATTAAATTAATTAATACATGTGAAGTGGTTAGACCAACACTAAATAAATGCTCAGGAAATGTTAACTGTATGTGTTTACTTGCTCGAGTCTACTGTTGGATTATAAAAGCTGAAGAAGAAAGGCTCCATCCTAACTCATTTGTGGATCCCTTAGTGCTAGGACCAGTATGGATCCAGTAAGGTGCTTGCGTGGGCACAATATTCCGTGGGAAGAGGGTGGGCAATATAAATTACCAAGGTAAATACTATTCTAATGCATGACTTTAAAAAATCAAAATTAGTGCCAACAATCCACAGTGAACATGTCAACATTTAAAACAAAGACAGGATCAGTAAACTGAAGTTAATTAAAAATTATTCAACATCCTTACTTGGTCAAGGGAAATTGTCAGACGTAGGAATTCTCCCAGCTGAAAATGAGATAAGCAAGGAACTGATTCTGAAATGTTATTGATGAGTATGCTTCCAATAAAACCAGGAAGGTAAAATTATAATAAATTCAGTTTGGGGTATAAATAAAACATTTAAACTTAAAATAATGTGAGTTTTAACACTTCTGTGTTTTGACTTTGCAGCCATTCTAGTGTTCTGGGAAAAATCAGCAATTAAAAACTTATGCTAAAATTCCTTTGCCCTCAAGCTCCAACACAGCTTGGTCTGGCTTTGATCTTCCCAGTGTCTGGCTCAGGTTCTAGTATGTAAAAGGGATTCAGTTCATGTTTGTGGAAGGAATTGGGAGTACTACCAGGGCAAGGCAACAGTGTATCTGTCTTTTGAACCTCTTCTTTTCAGTGCCTAATACAGTGACTGGTACCCAGAAGGGCTTAAAAAATGTTAGCTGAATGTTAAATAAAAATAATTGGATTTAAGATTCACAGACATAGAAAACAAACTTACGGTTACCAAAGGGGGGAGCCAGAAGGGAAGGGATAAATTAGGAGTTAGGAATTAACATACACACACTACCATATATAAAATAAACAACAAGGACCTACTGTATAGCACAGGGAACTATAGTCAAAATCTTGTAATAACCTATAATAGAAAAGAATCTGAAAAAGAATATCTATATAATCTATGTATATACGAATCACTTTTCTGTACACTTGAAACTAACACAACACTGTAAATCAACTATACTTAAATTTAAAAAACGTTTAAAATAAATTAAAACATTGGAAACAAATATTCACATAGGAATCAAAAAAAATGGATTTACCCCAGGTTGATTCAAAACTCAATTCATATTATGTTATTGGATTCAGTAGACTGTGATGTTCAAAATGGATTTCAGAAGTCTGATCTATGAAGTCCTGTCCTGTGATGCCCTTACCTTGATGTGGGCCGTGATGAGCCCTCCCCTCCACTGGAGATACCACTAGGGGCACCCTGCAGTCCCAAAGAGACCAATGAGAAGAGTTTGCTAGCAAGTAACTGTACCACTTAAATCTCTGTCTGCTGCTTGCAGATCTGCTAGATTAATGGCTTTCAAATACTTCTGACCATTATCTTTATTAGGTATATTTTGTATGTCATGATCCAGTATATGCATATACATGTTAATATACATAATTAAAACAAGTGTCATTACATCGCTGAATCATGTAAGGGGCATTCTTTGTTTAAATTGATTCTATATCATTAAAAATGGATTTGTGATGACCTCAAAGTGGTTTCATGAACTACTGAAGGCCAAGACTCATAGTCTGAAAAACACTGTTAAACTAGAGTCTAAAGTTTTGGGGGAGGTAGGAATTACCTGTCTCTGTCAACGCACCTGTATGGCCCCCAGAGCAGGGAAGGTGTCTAAAAAGCCATGCTGGCTTGCAGGCTTTGATGCTAGTGTGTATGCTTTGGAAGTAGGTAATCAGGTTTGAGACCCAGCTTTGTCACTACCAAACTATATGACCGTGGGCAAGTGACTTCACGGCCATGAGACTCATTCTCTTCATCTGTAATAAGAATGATGACAACAACAGTAACAATAGGTAGCATTTGTTGAAGGCTCACAACGTATCAGGCTGCGTACAATGGGGTGATGACTGGAGCTTGATACAGGTGTTGTAGGGACCAAACGGGGTCGAGGTGTAGAGTACTCGCCACATACAAGGAACTTAGCCATTGCTGGGCGCTTTTTCTCCTTTGTGGATCCTCTGAGCCAGGACTCCCTACAAGAGTTAGAAGTGTGTTGCTAGCTCCTTTGGGTGTTTGGCACTTAGAGCTGGGATGAGTCCAGTGCTTTGAAGAGCACTGTGAGAATGCACTGCCAGCCACCTTCTCAGAGATCCATCTTCTATGCTTCCTCCTGGCCCGCTTGCAACCCTTTGGTCTGCTTCGTGGCATTTGGGTCCAGCTGGCCCTTGTCCACCTTCCAGCCTTTCTGGGAAGGACAGTGGCAGTGTTGTTGAGGTCTGAGGCCCCCAGGAGGCACAGCTCATGTCCTCAGGCTACCTGTGGCGTTTCACTCCCAGGACATTTTGATGTTCTCCCCATCAGTCTCACCGACACATAGGACCAGAGAGAAAAGAGGGCTGGGCAAAGTGCCACTATAAATATAGACCACTGGGGATGGATGAATTGTGCACATCGGTCTGTTCTGATCAAGTTTTCTGTAAAGAAAGATGCATCTATGCTTGCTTGAAATGAGGTTCTCAAATTTCCCAGCTGTACTGGTCAACCTCATTGATGTGGACTCAAGAGTGTCTCAGTTTTAGCATCTGAGAAGTCCTATCTTGCTTAGGAAAGAACCTGACAGCAAGATGAATTCTAATAGTAATACTCTCTAGATGTGTCTACTACCCTATCATTACATATAACTCCCATTTATTGAAAATACACCCTATTCCATTTGCTTGATATAGGCTATTTCAAATCTTCATGAGAACGCCTTGAACAGTGAATTATCATGCCCACCGTGCAAATTAGAAACCTGATATTGAGGAGTTAAGTAATTTCCTTCCAGCCATCCAGCTTATAAGGGTGGCATTTGAATCAGAGCCTAAGCCTGTCTGATTCTGAAGCCAGGTTCCTGTGCTCCCACATCACCTGTTCACAAGCTGTGTTCTCATTAACGATCACGGTTCACAGTACATTTATTGAATGTTTACTATGGGCCTGATTCTTTTGTAATTACTTCACATGTTTTGCCAGTTACCCTTAATCCTCACAATAACTGTGAAAAAGGCATCTTACTATCCCACTTCCCAGACGAGAACTCTGAAGAATAGCTACACTTAGTAAGATCATGTGCTGCTGTAAGTGGTGGATCTGGGATTTGAATCCAGGCTGTCCTCCCTCTTCACCACTAGCCTATATGCTGCTTCATATTTATTTCTTTTGGATCTCACACGACGTATGAAAGAGAGTGAACATCACCACTTTGCAAGTAAGGGCACTAAGGGAATTTATTTGCCCAATATTATGGAGCTGTTAAGTGGAAGGCGGAGTCAGTCTTGGGTCTTCTGGCTGCTGGTTCAGTGCTCGCTCCAGTAGGTCAGGAATATTGCTGTCCATGTCACTGAGGCAAGCACGGTGATCCTTACCTACCCTGTGCTTTACACCTGGCTATGCTGCAAAGGTGTACGGTAGCATCTGTGAGCTTCAGGACTTGAGTAGGCCATGGAGCTTGGGCTCAGATGGAAGATTCCTTTCCTGCTGGTGTGCTTTTCTAGTTCCTGTCATCTGACTGTCACGGCCTGGCTCCAGCGAATCGTTTTTCCTCAGGGGCTTCCTGCTTTCAGGGTTATCTCTCCAGTGTGGCAATGACCCGATTCTGACTTTTCTGGCTCATTGGAGATCTTATCTGTAATTCTTGCTGGTCATAGTCTAATAGGATAAACCTTGAAGAAACCTTAACCAGCACTTTTCAAAATTCCCACCTTCCACTTTATACACATAAAAGCACGAAGTGCATGAGTGCATGTTTGGCTACATCCTCTCCCCTGAAGTTCTCTAATCTGCTTATGAACAATTTTGGTTCCCCAGCAGCATTGTCTTTGGCAGCAGGTAGGATTTTATCTACTTCTTATGGCTCCTCCAAAAAGAACAGCATAAGGCTAGACTCATGATAAGCGGGAACAGAGACAAAAAGAGAGGTCAGAGGTGGATACTCTGTATTACAGGTCCCACATGATTTAGGTATTTTTATATATACCATCTCATTTAATTCTGACATCTCCTTGAAATAGACACAATTAAAATTATCCCCATGTTTAGAAGGGAGAAAACTAAAAGTTCAGAGGGAGAAACAAATTTAGCCCAAAGTGCTTTCATCATGAAATCACTGTTTCTAGGAGTTTAACATGCATGTATGTATGTGTGTGTACATACCTGGGTGTGTGCCACACAAATACTTTTTTCTTAAGTTTTTACTGGTATAATGTGTTTTGACCTCATGAGTCTGCATAAAGCTTAGACAGTGGCTTTTTGCAATTATATGGTACACACTTGTTCACAGAATGAACGTATTTCCCACATCGACAACAGTCCAATTTCAGATAATTTTATTCTTTTCAAATACATATACCTGAATGTGATAAATCTGTATTGACTAAGACATTAATTTAAGGAAATTCATAAATTAATAAAACCCCCTATTGAACCATTTATCTTAGTATTGGCCTCGGAAGACTAGGTCCACATGTTGAGACACACATATATGAATATATTAAATGCTATGAGTCTATCACATGTTTACGTGTGACTAATCAATATTTGCCAAATCTGTCTGTTTCAAGGCCATCAAATGACATTAACTGTGCGCATGAGTCATTGAGAAGTGACAAGATATGAAATATGATTTATGTTTCCAAAGTAAGTAGGGGGTTGCTTAAATAACCTCTTTTAGCTTTTAGTGTATGGTTCATTCCCCACTTCTTCCTCCAACTTGTTTGTAACACACAAGAGAGAAAACCTAATGTGTAAAAGCTTGGCCCCGTGCATACTTTCTCTTTCCCACATTCTGTGTTCCATGTCAATCCTGCCCAGGCTATCCAGGATCCCCCTCTATGAATATTTCCCCAATCTGGCCTCAGATAACCTCATTGCTGACTCAGATTTCTAGATACATACATTATATATTGAAAATGAGCTTCCTGTTCCACGGTCTCTAAGCCTTATATTAAAATGAGTATGTAAATAATAGCTGCTTAGAATAAAAATAGCTTAAATTAAAAACTGAATTCTCATTGATTTTCTACTTCTAATCATCTAAATTGAAAGAGACATCCATTGTACTCTTCAGAATCTTGTGAAAATTCTATCTAAGAAAGCGAATACTTACTGAGCATCTAGTATGTGACAGGCACTATATTCTAAGCAGTGCAGTTAACATTTATGTACTGAAGCAACAAAGGTTACCCGCCTCCTGTATGCAGTGTATCATATTAGATGCTGTGGGATATTAGAAAAGTGTAGGAAAAATATTCCTTAATTTCAAGGGAAGTTTCAGTTAGTTACTCAGGAGAGACAAGATTTAATATAGACTAAGAAGTTATCATGATCATCACCAATTAGAATTGGTCCTGGAAGGTTCTTTGATAAGGGAACCTTAAACTGGCTTTGACAGGCAGAAGGCTGGAGAGGAGGCACAGAGGTAAGATGAATGTTGCCGGTGTGAAAGAGAATGGCCAACTGAAACCCGAGGCCACTGGGAAGTGTTGAGAGATGGGTTATATAGCTTTTGTGACACTGAGATCTTCTTAGAGCAGGACGGTGAAGCAGATATGGTTCAGGCTATAGCAACACACCAGTTTAAAGCCTGGCTCTACTACTCAATACCTAATAACTGAGCATCAGGAAACTGTTTAACCTCTTTAAGCCTCACATGTCTAGTCTGTAAAATGGAGATAATAATGTTATCTACACCATGGCATTACTGTAAAGATGAAATGAGACAATCTGTTACAAATTGACAGGCCAATGTGGCTGTTTACAATTATTAGATTATTTTGGTAAACAATGGTTTACGACAATTAAAGATAGATGGGTGTTGTTAATCTACTCTTCAAGAATCTTACTTCTGTAAAGAATATTTTGACCAAAGCAAGTTTCAGGCTAAATTCTGTCACCTGTATAAATATTTATTATATTATCAAATAGGTCCCAAACAGCCATACATTCTGTTCCTGGATAGGTCCCTTCAAATATGAATGAATTACATCATGCTGTGTTTTCCTAATGTCTGTTTCCCCAAACAGAATGTCAGTACGCGGGCCCCTCGCCGTTGTGGCCTCTCCCGTTGCGGAGCACAGGCTCCGGACGCGCAGGCTCAGCGGCCATGGCTCACGGGCCCAGCCGCTCCGCGGCATGTGGGATCTTCCCGGACCGGGGCACGAACCCGTGTCCCCTGCATCGGCAGGCGGACTCTCAACCACTGCGCCACCAGGGAAGCCCGAGGCAGATGCTTTTGTGTATATTATTTATTACTGTATCCCCAATACCTAGAGGACTGCAAGGCACACAGTAGTGTTCACTAAATATCAGGTAAAATCTATGAATAAATTAGTGAATAAAAGAATTTATCGCCCTCAAGGTACAGAATAAAGGTGACATAATACATGTATATGTATGTATATACTGATATATATAAAAGTAAACTGCAGATAAGACTGTATGTAAAGCGCCTGGAATATCTGTGTACTTTTCTTCGTCCTCTAACACAAATTCATTGCGTATGTCATTCTTCTCTACAACTTCTAGTACAAACCTTGAACAAACTGGATACCAGTTATATTAAATTAGATTAAATAGACATCCTTATGCATTTGTTTTCCTCATCCATAAATTGGAGATAATAATTCTCATTCTATTTACTTTCTTGGGCTGTTGTGACATTTGAAACAATGACTGTGACAAAAATGTTTGAAGTGCTATAACATAAGCCTATATTTGCAAAGTGAGAGCCACGAAATGTCTACATCAAAATCCTCTGGACTGTTTTGAAAACGTTGAGTCATGGGACCCATCTCAAGATTTGCTAGTTCAAAGCATGGCAAATATACTTGGACATTTGCATTTTAATGAAATCTCCAGGTGATTATTTTTCACTGTTTTATTTTTTTAAGACTTTATTTTTATGTTCATTTTTTTCCATCCCTACTCATTTCAAAAGCACACTTAAATTTTAAACGTTGCACTAACAGACAAGAAAAGAGGTGCAATGATGATGATGACAAGTTGAATGACAACAATGAGTAGACCAAGAGTCCTATGGGAGAAAGAAAGGACATTGGCTTTTTGCTCATTATTGTAAGCCTGGCACCTAGGGTAGTGACTGTGCCACAATCAGTGCTCAGTAAATGGCTGTTGAATGAATGATGTTGATGGTTGTGATGCTGTCTTTCAAACTCTCTCTGTGACACCCAACCCAGAGAAGGTGGGACTTGCTCCTTGAGACAAAAGATGCAGGTCAAGCATGAGAATTTCTGTCTGTGTCTTTCCAAAAGGACGACACAGACACTTGTACTTTCTTCCCCTCCCATTTAAACAATGTCTACAAGGTGGGAGAAGGTATATAAACATATAGATTGTGTTTGCACACCCAGCTCTCAGTTGATAACGGTCACCTTTCCTGCCTTATGAAAACTGCCAGACTCTCTCTTGTCAAACTTCTCTTTGTCCCCAGAATGCAATTCATTAACGTTCCCTGAGCTGAGGAGGGTGCCCAGGTGCCTCGCCCTGTGTTACTGACCTTTGGCTATCTCCTTCCAATCTTTTCCCACAGCAGTTCAGAAGGGGCAATGAGGAGTTCCTTGAAAATTTGTGCATAAAGCTAACTGCTCGAAGAGGTAGCTGATTGAAGGTAGGCTTTATTTATTTCATTACCCCATGAAAGAATCAAGTGATTCAAGAAACTGTTGTGGTTTACAAAAAGGAAAAAAAAAAGAAAGGAAACAGGTATGAATGTGTTGATTATTACAAAGACATTTCAGCCTCCCTTTCAACACACACACACACACACACACACACACACACACACACACAAACACACAAACACAGACACACACACGTTGCTGTCTGTCAACTTCCAGTGTATAGCAGCTGGAGGGGTCCTTGGGCTTGGCTTTAGGTAAAATTTCTAACTCATTACCCAAATGAGAGGTCTGTGAAGCCACCTGCTCTCTTGTGTTAAGTCTTCCCCAGCAGACAGCATTGGACCAGAGGGCAGAGGGGTGACTGGGAACAAAAGGGATAAATTCTGGGCCCTGGAGGTGGAATGGACTTCTTGATTGCTATTACCACCTGTCAAACCCACTGTTTTCCCATTAGTTCAGATCATCAGAGCTCCCCATGTCTCTTATCTAAACAAACTTGGAAGATAACATGTTTCAAATGGGAGGAGAAAGTGTACAGAACATCCCCAAATTGTGTGTCTCTAACTGGTTTGTGTGTCTATAACTTGCCAGGCATTCCTATCATGAGCTGTTAGCAGGGCCCTGGCCTTGTAATTCACAGAGTTGGGTAAGCCTGGCTCAATTCTCAATCTCATGGTCCACGGCAGTCTAATGTCCTTCCCTGATTTTTACTAATTCCCAGGGGCTTACCCTCTCACGGTCACCCTCCACCTGAAACTTCTTTCTCTTTTGCCCTAAGTCAAAGCGGTTATAGGAATTGCCTTTATCCGTTTCTATAAAAAATACACTCACGCTAAGAATATATAAATTTAGAACTCGCTCCTAAAGATTTGGAAATTCCAGGGAAGTTCACATAACTAAACTTGCTGCCCTCTGCTATTCGCGGGCCTCCTCCTTTTCCCCATCCGATCTTTGCTGCTTCTTCCTTCCAAGATTGGGCCTGTTGGCACCACATCTTCTATAATGTGAAGAAGGAAGTTAGCTACTCACAGCTCCTGCCACCATGCAATCGTATGGATGTCCAGAGCAGAAACACACTAATGTGAGTTCTTCATCCATCTCCTTGGAAGGCTGCCTTGGTTATCAACAATAGCATTATTTTCTTTGTTATGATTTATTTGTTTGCTTCCTAGCCCTTGTGACAATGCTGGAAGTGAGATGAAAAGACTGAATCAAAGGGGTGGAGCTATTTGTCCTAATGCATGCTACTGATAAATAACAGAACTAAGATTTGAATTCAACTTTTTTTGATTCTGAAGCCCATGTTGTTTCTATCTGCCAAATCACATCCAAGGCACAAGGAGGAGCCAGGGAGATGACGAGGAAAGATTTACTAGAGGTAAAAATTATGTTTCCCATTCTTGGCAGAACCTAACACCACTGACTAATAGACAAAGCAATGCAAGATGATCTTTATAAAGAGGAGACATATATCTAAGATAGCTCTGTCTTTCTACCTTTCTGTATTAGTCTCGTACTGCTGCTATAACAAGTTACCACCAATTTAATGGCTTAACATAATTAATATTCATTGTCTTAAAGTTCTGGGGGGTCAGACTTCCAAAATGGGTTTCACTGGGCTGAAATCAAAGTGTCAGCAAAATTGCATTTCTTCTGGAGGATCTACAGGAGCATCCGCTTCCTTGTTCTTTTCAGCCTTTAGTGGCTGCCTGCATTCCTGGGCTCCAGGAATCTTCCGTCTTCAAAGCTAGCAATCGTATAGCTCCAACCACTGATCCTGTTGCCACATCTCCTCTGACTCCGACCCTCCTGTCTCCTTCTTATAAGGGTATCTATTGTGATTACAGTGGGCACATCTGGTTAACCCAGGACAATCTCCTCATCTCAAAATCCTTAACTTAATCAACTCTGCGAAGTCTTTTACCATGTAAGGTGACATACTCATACAGACCAGTGCTACAAAGGAAGTAAATGGTGATGTCTCGGGAGGTGGCCAAAGTTAGAGTGAGTGGTTAGGGAAAGTTTCTTGGAATTTCTACTAAGAAGAAGCCTAAAGGATGACAAAGTTCTAGAGGAAGGGTTTTCTGGGGATTATACGAGTGTATTAAAGGCGTTTTGGGGGTGACAAAAACTCCCCTGTAGGAGGCAGGTCCACACAAATGAACAGGGCCATTCTCTGGTGCCACATGACTCTCTGAGTTATGCTTCCCTCACAGAGGCACTGAGAAGCAAGATGATGAAGCTAGACATTTCTTACGGTCTAGCCTCCTGGCCTCTCATAAGCCCAGCAGATGAGGTACAACTTTAGGTTATTAGCAAAAGGGTATTTGTTTTCTATTTTGCTGTGTAACAAATTACCACAAACACAGCAGCTTAAAACAACATCAACTTATGCTGCACAGTTCTGCAGGTTCAGAGTTCAGGCAGAGCTCAACTGGGCTCTCTGCTCAGTATATCACAAGGATGAAATCAAGGTGGCAGCTGAGGCTGTAATCTCCTCTAGAGCAAGGGGTCCCATTCAAGCTCACATGGTTATTGGCAGAATTCAGCTGCTGTCGGACCGAGGCCCCCATTATGTTGCTGGGTGTGGTCCAGAGACCATTCCCAGTTCCTGGAGACCACTTCAGTTCCTTGCCATGCAGCTCCTTCCATAGGCCCTCTCACACTTTATCTCTGACTTCAGGAAGGACCTGGTCCCTTTAAGGGCTCACCTGATTAGGTCAGGCCCACCTGGGTAACCTTCCTTTTGGTTAACTCCAAGTCCACTGATTAGTTACCTAATCACAAGAGTGGTACCCCATCCTATACAAGGTTCTGGCTGCACTTAAGAGTAGGAGATTATAAAGGGCCCATACATGATGGGGTAGGAATCTTGGAAGAATCTTAGAATCTTGCCTCCTACAACCAGTGAGTATTCAGGCTGAACTGAAAGACTAGCCTCATGTTTATCTGGATGGTGAGATCAGGTTTTGCTGTATCAGTTTTCCTCAAGGTGAAGCCCTTTAAGGTACAGACTGCCTGCCAGTGTTAGTTACACTAGGCATATATGCTCATAAAGACTAACGCTAAGTGTTTCCCATACACTAGAAATCATCTTAAGAGCCCTAAATATATATATTAACTCATATAATCTTTACAACAACCCTATTAAAGTATTGAACATAGCTCTATTTTACAGACGAGAAAACTGAGAAAGTCATCTGAGGAAAGATAAGTAATTTACCCAAGTTCACATAATTAGTAAGTGGCAGCAGTAGGTTAACCCTGCAGCATATTGTCGTGGGATGTTAGATCTCAGAGAAACTGCACAATCTCAAATTTTACTAAAACCCACCAAAGCGGCATCTCTAATAACTCCTTGGCACTAGTAACTAGTTATAGATGCTTTCAGTGATGAAAGCCCAAACAAGATGAAGTCTGAATAGCAAAATTACTCTTTCTGGATATGGAGAAAAGTTAATTTCCTTGCATTTTCTTGAATAAATCATTATACTATGTTTTTATATAACAACTCTCAGCCTCTTGAGTGTCTCTCAAATACTTCAGCAACTTTGCCACTAAAAGCAAATGAAGTTTTTAAGAAATCTCCTTTACTCAAAAATATTAGATGAGAGCAAAAAACAAACAAAAAATAATATAAGAGCATTTATATGGGTCTCCAAAAATAAACTCTTTTTAGGCAGAATGGATGTGCTTTTACTAATATTACAATCATTCCACCAAACAGCAGGATTAAAAGGTTTTTCTACTGAGTTAAGTTCCAAGCTCTTAAAGACACACATTTCTTTTAAGATGCTACTCAAACTTCGGAAAGTGGTCATGTAATGATTTATCTTTAGATAAGAGACAGAAGGAAATGATGTTCTTTCAAATTTTGGTTTAGTATCTGTTTATCTAACCACTAAATTGTGTGTTTTTTTTTTTCTCACTGGAAAGAGAAAAGAGGCAGCTGATATCATTAAATTATTAAAAGATAATTTTATTTAAATGAAGAGAGCAATGACTCACTTATTAATTATACATTCATGGCCAGAATCTACTTTCTCCTCTCTTTGACTTGGAATTTGCCAGTCTTCTGACCTTTTACTAGTCTACCATGGCACAATGGTTTACCACATGCCTTTCACATTGTGCTACCAAATTTTGATCTGTACGTTAAATTTCTTTTAGTTTGTCTTAAAGATATCTTCTGCAACAGTGATGTCCTTCAGGAGAAAGCTGAGGTTACATGGTGTGAAGCTTTGCACAACAGTAAGAGGTAAGATGAATGGCATCAGATAAAGCCAGATCCCAAAGGAAAAGTGCATTTTTATTAGAACATACCAGAAATTTCACTGGCAAGTTTATAAGATGCATGGTCAGGTCTACACAAACCTGCTTTTCTGAAGGATGACCAACTATCCATAAGGCAATAACTGTCAATGCTTTTAATGGACATTGTGAGACCCATATTACATGGGTTATTGTGCTATAATTATTGACAGCTTATTTAGTGTTATTTTGTGTCCTGTATTATTATGATTTCCCTCAATAAAATCTTTTCTAATTTTTAAGTAGTAACTACTCATCCTAAGTTTCTGAAACTTGCTTAAAACAGAAAGCAAAAAACTTGTACTCACATTTTAATGCCTTCAAGCATGATGCCAATATTTTACTATTCTTCCTTGGACCATGGTTTGTCTACCTGTAAAATAAAAGAATTGAGTTAGATACGTAGAGTCCATCTACAGAGCCTTTTGGAAATTGAGGGAGTACATTGTGAGTGGGGGCCCAAGTTTCCTACCCTCATTTTAATCAGAGGAGTCTGGTCTTATCATTTTTATATTGCTGGCTTTTAGACTCTTTTGCAATGTTTTCATTTGCAAGTAACAGAAATTTCCACTCACACTGGCTTAAGTATAAAAGATCATCTCTTTATTTACATAACTAAGAAGTCTATGGTCAGTTGGCTTCAGGTACAGCTTGATCAAGCAGGTTAACTGTATTTACCTTAGAGGTTCATTTCTTTGTGTTTCTCAGAGATCTGCCTCCTGTGCCAGCTTTGGCCTCAGGCTTCTGCTAATGGCAGAAGCTGGGTTAGGGTCAATCCCATACAATATACATGGAGTAAGGGTGCTTTCTCCAAGAAAATTAAGGTGTATTTTATCAAGAAGGAGGCAAAGTAGGAATAACAGATGCCTACCTCAGGGTCCCTTTAAGATATTGTCTGAAAAAGGGTTTCCATTGTTAAGAACAAGTTTGAAATCTCTAGAGAAGACCATTCCTAAGACCTCTCCAGATCTGCTTTTCTCTGATTCTACTTTTCTCTCATTTAACTCGGTGTCAAACTTCCCAGAATATTCTACATCCACAGCTGATCTCATTAAAGCTCAGAATGGGTTAATAGCTTAAAGCAGAAACTGTTGAGTATTACTAATAATGCCTCATATGTTCTCACAGAAGTCCTGGTAGCACATCCTACAATTTGCATTAACCCAGAGGCCAATGTGTAATTATTTAAATGAGAACTTTCTTCTTAAAAGAGGAGTGATTCCCTGAGGGTTGATACTCATAGCCGATTGCCATTTGGTGAGTGGAGCCGGTTATTGCCTTAAGTCAAAATTTAGTACAGGTATCACTGAAGGAAAAGAAACTCTTCTGCTTATTACGAAAGGACCTGGAAGGCCTGAGCATTCTGTCCACCCAAGTCTGGTTCCTGAAATAATCCCTCTCCTTGCCTGCTGGGGGATAAGCCAATGCCATCCTTATCACCAGGACATCAAGTGGGGCTTAAGGGCTAATTCTATACGTGGGAGTTTGAAGACCCAGCGCCAGGGGCAAGTGCTGTGAAATCAAACAGCTGAACCACAGAAAAGGCAATCAATACGGATATACCAGGTATATGTGCTCTGTGTTAGGTTATAGTGAAGACAGCCAGGTCAGGGAGTCCAGGGAGCTACCTTTAAGAAATACTGCAAATTTGCTGTCTTCTTTTAAGACCCTAGGCCTTTCATTATGGTGTTACCTTTGTCTGTAAGCCTTCCTCTCCTTCGTTCATCCCCCAGGCCCCGCTCAGAAGTCATCCTCTCTCAATAGGCCATCAATGGAGATGACGCTTTCTTTCTAAAGATTCCTGGAGTAACTCCTAATGCAGCACTTACTGCTAATGGCTCCTTTGGTCTTCTGCTTCCCTCACTGGGGTAAAATTATAACCTTCAGTTTTCTCGTCCAGAAAATGGGAGGATAGTAATCCTTCATCAGGGTGACAGTAAGGGTAAATGAGCAAAAGCTATATAAGTGCTTCACCGGTGTCTGATTTCAGTAAATACTCAACATATTCAGGTTGTAAATATAAACCCAATAAGGTTAAAAATGACGATAAAGGGTTTGTGACAAGAACAAGGGTGAAGCGTTGACTCAGCTTTTGAAGCAGCCATGTACCTAGCTGTTACTGGAGAAGCAGATTTCTTAGTAGTTCAATAAACCATCAGTTTAGCCGTGTCACTGATCAGTAACCACCTGGGATTAACACTGCCTTGCAGACAGATTTCAGCCTTCCCCAGGCCTGCTCCATGTCTATTGAGGACCTGCCTTGTTCATGGGTAGTATTTTCTTTGAAATATGGCATTCTACAAAGAGGCAAAAACATCGTTTCTTCTTTGAGCATATGTCGAAGCAGGGTTTGGATGGCCACTGCCCAGGGATAGGCTGTAGAGTATCCCTGTGATGGCGGCAACCATTGGCTGTAACATCCAATGTCTTGAGATTTCTGATTATAGGGCCCTGGGTGACATGATTTTTCTTTCTTCTTCAAAAATGCTTTTTATTTATCTACACTGCTTAGATGAGTTGCTTCATCCTAGTTCCTCAAGTTTCCTACCTGTATGGGTGGGGATATAAATTCTAGTCTCTATTTTATTTCCCCATCAAGAGATGATAACACATGAGGCAATAATAGAAGATTTGTGTTATCAAATCCTTGGAAGCACCATTGAAAATCAATCTAAGATTTTACTCTAGGATATGAATGATTCAGATGCCTAAAGCAGTACATATATTCCAGACACATAAATATATCTGCGCTTTTCTCCAGAAAATACCAAATTCTTGTAGGAACCACAATGAATCATTTCAACCGTTTTGGGGGGGTCTTGGGACCACAGTCTGACACAGTCAAAAATGAAAACTTTTTTTTTTTCCCTTAGATTCCATATATATGTGTTAGCATACGGTATTTGTTTTTCTCTTTCTGACTTACTTCACTCTGTATGACAGACTCTAGGTCCATCCACCTCACTACAAATATCTCAATTTCATTTCTTTTTATGGCTGAGTAATATTCCATTGTATATATGTGCCACATATATGGAATCTAAGGAAAAAATAAAGGTCATGAAGAACTTAGGGGTAAGACGGGAATAAAGACACAGACCTACTAGAGAATGGACTTGAGGATATGGGGAGGGGGAAGGGTAAGCTGGGACTAAGTGAGAGAGTTGCATGGACATATATACACTACCAAATGTAAAATAGATAGCTAGTGGGGAGCAGCTGCATAGCACAGGGAGATCAGCTCAGTGCTTTGTGACCACCTGGAGGGGTGGGATAGGGAGGGTGGGAGGGAGGGAGATGCAGGAGGGAAGAGCTATGGGAACTTATGTATATGTATAACTGATTCACTTTGTTATAAAGCAGAAACTAACACACCATTGTAAAGCAATTATACTCCAATAAAGATGTTAAAAACAAAGAAAACTAAGAAAAAAATTCTGTTTCTTTCCTTTTTCCCTTTTTTTACAACCAAGAGGGAAGCTGGTGACTGAAAGGAAATTTACATAAAACTTTAAACGCAGCTTCTGACATTCAGCTGCGCTGGATTCCCTCCAACTATAGAACTTTCAACAGTATCTGTTCCCTAATGATGCAAGTTCCCACCTGTCGACTGGGCGGACTTAACTTTTACCTGTTTCAACACCTTTGCTTCTCTAACCATGGTACCAAAGTAGAGACAAAGGCTAATGACTGTGCTTGTTTCTTGGCAATGTAATGGATGGGATTTAAAGTTAATGTACTCTTTCTTTTCCTGCCTGGTGTAGGAAGCCAGAATACTAAGCTTACGATGCTTTTCTCCTTGGGAGTGAGCCCCATTTGGGCTCTGCTTAAACAAGGAAGAAAGGGTTAGAACAGGGAAGTACAGAGGTCAGAGTTTAAATTATTGCTCTGTGTGTTCTGGCTGTTATGACTATGCATGGCTGTGTCTCCATTTTCTCATCTGTAGGGAGGGGATAATAACACAGACCTCCCAGGGCTGTCTGTGAGATTCAAATAAGACCATTATTTAAAAGTCTTCTTTGTATATTAGGCACTCAATAATCATTAGCTTGTTTGCTTCCTCATTCCAAGTTTATCCTGTTGATAGAAGGGGGTATGATCAGCCACAGTTAAGTGAATAGGAGCCTGCGTAATATAATTTCACAAGTACAGAGCCAACCCTGGGAAAAACTGGTGAGCCACTGACATATGTCTTCAGGTTGGCCACTCCTATTCCTGTACCCTTTGCTTCCTTGTTTAGGTCTGTTCTTCTGACCTAGGGCACCTAGATTCCTCACGTGTCTTTCTTCTTCCTTTTATCAATCCTTATCTCTAGAATATATCCAATAAATTCATTCCAAATGTAGGTGCAAAGTACTGGTAAAGCTCAATATATATTTGGGGATGGAGATTTTAATCCCCAAACTAATGAACCACTTGCTGAGGGATATTGGGCAATGGCCAGGTCAATGGCTGATTTCCACATCTGTGTTTCTTACTTATTTCCAAATATGCACAGAGTTCCTCCTCAGTGCCAGGTTGTGGAGGTTTGGAATACATGGCTGGGTGTGACATGACCATTGCTGTCAAGGGCCTCCCAGTTTTGTGGGACACAGCCATGTAATTATAAATAATAATAATAACAACAACAACAACTATAATAGCAAACATTCATAGAACACTTACTCTCTGCCGGGTGCTGTTCTATGTATTTTATATAAATTCATTTACTCTTGCAACAATCCTATTTGTTGGTGACTATTACCAGCTGCAGTTTCAAGTAAGCAAGCTGAGGCTCAGAGGGGTTAAATATCCTACCCAAGTCACAGAGCTAGTCAGTGTGGTCTAGCCCTGGAGTTTTTGTTGTTGACCACTTACTGCCTCGCCATACACAGGACAGTGTGATGCCTACTTCCAGGATTCTGCTGTGAGAAGTAATCAGTGATGCAGACAAAGACTAAGAAGAGTATTTGAGAAAGCAAAGGGAACAGAAAAAATTATAAACGTCCATCGGTAGTAGAATGCTTAAGTTAATCATGGTATATCTAGATGATGAAATCCCTGCAACCGTTAAAAACATAAGAATACAATTCTAAACCTCAAGAGAAAAAACGAAGGTACAAACCAGATTAGAGCATTATTCTAAATTTGTAAAAAGTATGCTTGTGTATACATAAATATTTCTCTGTGTCAGATAGTGGATAAGGCACTTACGTGCAGCACAAATACAACAGAGTCCTAGGGGAGCTGCTGTTTAGGAAGAGTTTTCAGTTTAGGAAATGACATTTCAAGAATGGATTTTCAGGCCACATGAATGGCCATGAATGGGCCATGAATGGGGCAGTTGTGCCCAAGGGATCCGGGCTCTGCTGGGGCACCGGGAAGGGGTCCGGGAAACAGTCACAGAGAGCAACCGCCTTGCCTCTTTGCCTCTAGAACTTCACCTCCCAAGGACAGACTGATTTGCTCCGTTCACTTTTGCCTCTTGAAGAGGCAATGATGGAGAGTCAAAGCACATCTGTCTCTCTCCAAACCCCCAGAGGCTACCAGCGAGTCCATCTCTGACCCCTACTCCCATGTTCCCATCCCGGAGGCCCGGTGCCTTCCAATCCTCTCCCAGTGTCCCCTGCAATGCATCATTTTAATCCAGGAGCTCCTCTGGTCTCTGGAATGGTTAGTGAGTTGAAGCTCAAACCCTGGTTTCTGACTCCACACTTTCTTTAGCTGGGCTTCTCTCCAGAGTTGCAGCTGGGTGTTTGGCCCTCAAATGGATGGCTCCTGTTCTCCAAGATACCATGAAACTAGCCCTTCCCAAAGAGTAAAGAAGAATCATCACTCTGTTGGCTGCGTGTGACAGGCATGGTCCCTGAATTATCTCCTCTCCTTATAACAATTATATGATGTAGAATTTATGATCCTTATTTTAAAGGAGGAGAAAGCCTAGCTCTGAGCAGGTGATGGAGAGTCTGCTGAGGTCTTATGGATGGTTATGACTGCAGTGCCTAAAACAGTCCTTGGCACACAGACTCCACTTGTAGTTGTAATTTTTGACACTCACAGGTAGTAAGTGGCAGGTTCGAGACCATAGTCCCTCTCAATATGATCCTGAAGCCTTTTCTCTTTCTGCCATGCCAAGCCTGGGCTCTCTCACCTGCCACAGTGTTCTTTCCATGGATATCCTTCCTTCCTGGCTGCTATTACCTTTGGGGCAGCGATAAGCACACTTACCCTGACCATCCCTCCAACTATGAGTACTTCATGATGGCTTCTAGATCAAAGGGTGAGGGAGCGTGCCCAGGTGGAGTGTGGGAGCTCTCTGGATGTTCGCAGGAATACTGTTTCATAGGGTGTACCTGGAGAGTAATCTTTCCTTCCTTTTCTCTGCCCCTTAGAAGCCTATCAAACAACCCCAGGCCTTTGCTTTCTCCTTTTTATCTCTCTCTGGAACACAGTTGGGACTTGTGCAACTGCAGGGTTCTCTTCTGTGGGAACAATAATCTCATTTCAATGATTCCCAATCAGTTCAGATTGGGAATGATTCACCCAAAAGTATTCCATAGTTTGGGTGGTAGGAGTGGGGAGGGGGAAGGAATTTACCCCACCCCACCTCCTAAAAAAGAACGGCATGTGATGTACTCAGAGGAGTTGAATCTTTTTTTCCTTTCTTTTCTTTTCTTTTTTTTAAGTCTTCCTCCTCCTTGTGAGGAAGGTCTCTAAAATCACGGAGACAATGTGGCAGGTAATAGATACTGCTTTAGATTCTTTCTGGGTATGGTATTAGCAGCACGTGTTAGAGGGAGTAGACGTTTGCAGATCTGCTGTCAGGACAGGAGATTTGAGACAGGAGTCAGGTCACCTGTCTGGGTCCCTGTAAGGGGCAAGTTGGATTAGATGTCGACGGTATCCTGTAGGCTCCTTCATTCACTGAGCACCTATTAGGGCTAAAGAAACTAGTGCTGAGGGTCTATCAAGATCCTTCTTGTTTCTTGCCTGAGTTCAGAGCCATTTGAGAGGAGGACACGTAAGTTATTAGGCAGAGGGAGATTAGCACGTTACTGCGATTGTAGATAAACACTACTGAGGGTGTAAAGCCAAACTTGCAGCACAGAGGACCAGTGGAGATCACGTGCCCTCTGCTGTCAGATACACCCCGAGAGAACGGAAGCAGGAGAGGAATTTTGCCAACAAGTTCAGCTCATTCTCCCAAAAGGCCCAGTAGCTAAATTACTCCCCCTTCCAACGGGGGGTAAGAGAGAGAGTCGAAAGAGGCCTTAGTGTTTAGAGTACATTCCTCCCCATGGAAACCAGAAAACGTAGGAATAATTGTGTAGTTGAGCCAGTAGACACTCTCCACACATCTGGCAGCACCTACATTTCTCAGCCTCCCTTGCTGTTAGATTGGGGCCATGCGACTTTGGCCAACGGACTTAAGTGGAAGTTATGTGTATTACTTGTGAGTCGAATCAGTTAAAGCCTTTCTCTGTCCCTCTCATTCTCTGCCTTGGCGGCCCTAGAGGCTGTGTGCTCTAGATGGCATGCCTGTAAGACGATGGAAAGCTGTCCAAACTGAAATAGACTTTGTGTGAATGCGAAATAACCCTTATTTTTCAAAGCCACTGAGATTCAGAGATTTATCTTTTACCACAGCAGAGCCTGTCCTATCCTGACTAAGATAATGCTCCTCCCCAAACATCAGGGACTGGATATACTGTGAAAACAAAGCAGACATGATCTATGTACTCATGGAGCATTTAGTCCAGTGGGGAAGATAGAAAACAAACAGGTAAAAAAAATAAATAGTTGCGAGCTGTGGTAAAGGCTGTGAAGGAAATGGAGAATAATTGGCAGGGTATAAATTTAAGTTTGATGGTCAGAGTAGGCATCCCTGAAAAGGTGACCCTTTAGCAAAACTAAAATGGAAACACTTCAATACAAAGTAATAGACCCTTTACATAATAATCTCTTGCCACTGAACTTCTAGTATACATGTCTTTCATGGTGGGAGCACCTTCCTCTTTTGGGATGATATATTTGCTGGTACATAGATGCCAAGTATTGGTTCAACCCATTGCCACTGGCTAAGACAATGTTATCTTCCTTTTCCTGTTGTGGTTTTCCAAAAATAAGGCTTTGATTTTTATTTGATAGACACGTACTTGTAACAATATTAAGTATGCATTTCCATACTACATCAAAACCCCTTCTCAACAATATTCAGTTACCTTCCCCTCACCCTCACCCTGTGTGGTATGTCCTTCCTGGTTGAAAATTACTGATCCAGAGTGTGACTTTGAAATCTGAGGATTCTAACCCCTGTGACCAGTATATTAGAGAACCAACAGGTATAGCCTTCATTAAGATCAACCTGTGCATTATTTTAAAGGAAAAACCTGTACTTTTCTTCAACTGATGGTCCAAACATAACCTAGAGATGACCGTGGTGGACAATTGCTCTCACTGGGATGTCCAGGCTTCCTTCTCCCTTATTTTGGTAACAATTTGCTGATTTTCCACTGGGGCACCACCCCCTCCCCACTCTCCATCCACATGTGACTCAGGCCTTGACCATCAAAATATGGCATTGTCCTGGCTCCAGTGATTGGTCCACATATGGGCATGTGACCTGATTCAGTCCACTGAAAGTCAGACCCAAGTCAGATGCGGGAATCTTGGGGGAAGAGAAGCATCACCCTCTCTGCAGGATATAACCCAGGAGAACACAGGGCTATAGTCGCTAGCTTCCATTTGGCCTTAGAATCCAGCAACACTAAAGACAGTGAGTCTGCTTCAAGCCATAAATGAATTCAACGCTCATGCCAACTTATTCCTGGTCCCCATGCCAACCTGATTTGGGTTTCTGTGGCCTTCAGTGAAAATAAATCTGATATAGACACTAAGATTCAAATGAGGAAAAGAAAGATGTCAATGGACCAACTGTCAAATATTTTGCTGATCTAAAGTCTCTTCACTGTTTTCTCCAAAGCTCTGGGTTCTTCACAGTGGTTCTGATAATTGCCTGAGGAAGGAGCTCACATTCCAATGGCTTTACTTCCTTAGTGGGGAACTTATTTATTGAGAATAAAAAGCATAATGTCTATCTAATTATTATTCAAGGTATAAGATGGAAAGAGAAAAAAACAACTATGATCACTGTTAAAAGAAAAGAAAAGGCACAGGAAAAGCATTTAAAAGCCAGGAAATAAAAACAAGACAAAAAACCAAAAAACAAATGGCAACAATAACAAAAATCTTATTGAATTTCTTTGCCCAGTGGAAGCTTAAATAAATGTTAAGTGCTTGACCCCTCAAAGTAGACTTAACTTAGTCAACTCACAAACTCACATAGCTGTTTAATTCTCTCTTATCTCTGTCTCTGCCTGGGTATTGCATTGTTCTTAAGGTGTAGAGTTTTTGTTTTTGTTTTTGTATTTGTTTTTTGCCCCACAGTGAGACTTGAGGGATCTTAGTTCCCAGACCAGGGAAAGCGCAGGGTCCTAATCACTGGACTGCCAGGGATTTCCCCTTAAGGTGTAGTTTTAATTCTAGATGGTTCAGGAGAGGAAGGAGTTCACAATTGATAAGTAAGTCAGATTTGCCTTAGATGGTCCTCAAATTTTATCTGACAGCCATTTCCTCACTTCCCCATTCTGGAAGGAAGGAAGGAAAGAATCATCAAATGCATCGTTAAAAACCTAATTGCCACAACCTTATGAGTTGAATTATGTCCCTTCAATTTTCAGAAAACTGAGGCTCAGAGAGGGTGACAATTATAATTAATCTTTATTCAGTGTTTCATATGTCACAGGTGCTTTTCTAAGTGCCTAATAGGAATTTGCCTATTTAATTCTCACAACAATGCCATGAGGAAGGCCACAGAGTCCTCAATGAGGGGGAAACAGAAACACTAGGAGGTGGAATAACTTACCCACGCTCACATAACTTGTGTCAGAGCCAGGGGTCACCCAGGTAACCCTGCTCCAGAGTCTGTGCCCTTCCTTAATCATTAGGCTGTTTTGCCTCTGAAAAAGCCAGATGATCTGTGCAGGTTGATTTGTTCCAAGTTTCAAAGTAAGTTAGTAGTTATAGTAGGCTTCTTTCTTTACTACAGACTACATAATTAATTCTAGCTGTTTTAAGAAGAAAGAGATCCATTAAACAATGTAGATAGCTCCCACAATGGATGAAGAGGCCAACGTAACAGACTCTAGGCTGAAGTTCCAGGAAAGAGTCCCCGAGTCATACCATGGAACTAACCCACCCGGAGAGAGGCCGTGCCCGTCACGATCAGGGCACCGTGAACCAGGAGCTGCCAGCCCAACTGAGGATTCCAGAACCAGCCTCCATCCGCATCAGTCTGGGCCAGAAGAATGGATTCCCTACATCCTGCCTCCTTCTCCGTGAATCTATCTCACTGCCCCCAAAATGTCCTCCAGGACCCCTCTGATTAACAGAGGCTGTGCTGCATGTCGGTCCTGCAACAGCCAGGAAGATGAATCCTGTGCCGGAAAGGAGAGGCTCACACTGTAGACAGCTTCCAAAATGTGGAGAGGGTGTCCCCACGGGCTACCAAGTCACCAACTCACATTCTGCAGTAAGCATTACCCCCGGCCCCCAAACCCCATCCCACTCTCATATTCTGTGGTACCATAAAAGCCAACTCTCTTTTCCTGGAGTACTTTTACATTCTACATTCATCCCCAATCCTCCCTTTCTATAACAATTCACACTCCCAAGGAAACCCCATCCACTACCCCTCACAATCCCTTCACAATCCACGACAAACCCCTACCCATCTTCCCTACACCACTTTACACTCCAGAGTTAATCCCAAGACAGAATCACTCTCCACAGGAACACCAGTCTTCTGGTCCAGCAACCCCATTCATGAGAAACCCCAATCCTCCTTCCCTGACGACCACTTCACCCCCCAGAGTGATCCCTGCTCATCTCCCCTACGGCCACTTGACAGCCATGGTAATTCCCATCTCCATCCCTAGCCCCAATTCCCACCCCACACCAAACCCAGTCCTCTCTCACAGGACCACTTCACAGCCACATACACAGCAATCCACAACCCTCCCTCTCTACAAACACTTCACGTTCTGCCGTGAACCCTCAGCCTTCCCTCCCACAAGCCTTTCACACTCACAGTGAATGGCAATCCCATCAGTCCTGCTATCCCCTCATACTCCACGGGAAATTCTTTCCCTTGAATCCCACCATCTCTGAAACCACCACCGTTAACTCTAATCTTCCCACCTCGGCGGCCACTTCACAGCCCACTCCCAGCCTCTGTCCTGCTTTCTGCCCCAGTGCCCTTTGTACTACAGGGTAAGGCTCAGTCCCCTCCCTTCCACTCATTCCCCACCCCATAGCCAGCCCCAAACCTCTCCCTTTCAACCACCTCACACTCTACCGTGAGCCCCTTTCCCATCGATCTCCATCAGTTCTCCAAAGGACATTAGTGGGAATTGGAATACTGTTCATCAAATTAAGTCTATAATCCTGAGGGCCTATTCTAAGCATTTAGAGTGAAAGCAGTGTCACATTTTCTGCCTTGCCATACTGTTTATATACTGGTAGCAATGTAAGCACTTCAAAGATAATGCCCCAATACTGGTCTCTAGCTATAACAAATTTAGTTTGTAAACATGGCAATGTTCCATGCTATATTCAAATAAGAAAATGATAAATCCAGAAATGGCAACTTTACCCTGATCATAGCTCCTCCAATGTCACGTGTGCTTGTGATCAATTGGAGAAAGAGGACACAGGCAAATGAAAGTAGGGTTTGGGGGAGTATATTGAGATTATGAATGAAATGTATTTAGGTTCTATATAGTGCTGTAGCACTGCTCATGTAATAAGATATATATGTTATTGAAACAATCCAGAGGCTCCTTCTGTGTTCCTCAATTTTTAATCCTTTTCCTCATCGAGTACCTTCGGTATGCCAGGTATGTTATGTGATGTGCATTATCTTCCTGAATCTTTCCAGCAAACCTGTCAGGTAGGTCCCATTAGAGGCTTAGAAAGGATACGGGAGGAATATGACCCAAGTCCTAGAGAGGCTAAGTGGTGGTTTTAAGGTTTTTGTCCCAAACACATGCCCTTTTAATTCCACCTGATTTTGATGTGTTCATTTGCAGGTAAACAAAGGAGATGAAGGGAAGCTGCCTGTCACTCTCTCTAGCCCTGGGTGGAATGAACCTGACTTCCTGGGTCTGGGTATTTTCCTATCTATGAAGCCAATGACTTTGCTTGGCTTATTCACCACTATAGGCCCAGGGACTAGCCTAGAAGGAACCCAGTAAGTGCTTTGGGGTAGATAATCATTTCTCTTTGGCTTTGGAATGAACTCCCTTGCCTTACATACACACCTTCTTCTCAAACTTCATTCTCTTCCAGTTTAGTTATGTGGTCAAGTCTGGGAAATAGCTGGGAGAGGTGGAGCGGTGCCTCTAGACAAAGTACCACGAGAGCTCTGTAAGTATCTTGAAAGCTCTGAAGTGCTATTAAAAATGTAAGGTACGGTGTCATTTCTTTTATTTATTTATTTATTTTTTAATATTTGTTTTTATTTCCATTACTCTAGGAAGTGGGTCAGAAAAGATCTTGCTGTGATTTATGTACAGGAGTGTTCTTCCTATGTTTTCCTCCAAGAGTTTTATAGTGTCCGGTCTTACATTTAGGTCTCTAATCCACTTTGAGTTTATTTTTGTGTATGGTGTTAGGGGAGTGTTCTAATTTCATTCTTTTACATGTAGCTATCCAGTTTTCCCAGCACCACTTACTGAAGAGGCTGTCTTTTCTCCATTGTATATCCTTGCCTCCTTTGCCATAGATTAGTTGACCATAGGTGCGTGGGTTTATCTCTGGGCTTTCTATCCTGTTCCATTGATCTATATTTCTGTTTGGGGGCCAGTATCATATTGTCCTGATTACTGTAGCTTTGTAGTAGTCTGAAGTCAGGGAGTCTGATTCCTCCAGCTCCATTTGTTTCCCTCAAGACTGCTTTGGCTACTCGGGGTCTTTTGTGTCTCCATACAAATTTTAAGATTTTTTGTTCTAGTTCTGTAAAAAATGCCATTGGTAGTTTGATAGGAATTGCACTGAATCTGTAGATAGCTTTGGGTAGTAGAGTCATTTTCACAATATTGATTCTTCCAACCTAAGAACATGGTATATCTCTCCATCTGTTTGTATCGTCTTTAATTTCTTTCATCGGTGTCTTACAGTTTTCTACATACAGGTCTTTTGTCTCCCTAGGTAGGTTTATTCCTAGGTATTTTATTCTTTTTGTTGCAGTGGTAAATGGGAGTCTTTCCTTAATTTCTCTTTCAGATTTTTCATCATTAGTGTACAGGAATGCAAGAGATTTCTGTGCATTAATTTTGTACCCTGCAACTTTACCAAACTCATTAATTAGCTCTAGTAGTTTTCTGGTGGCATCTTTAGTATTCTCTGTGTATAGTATCATGTCATCTGCAAACAGTGACAGTTTCACTCCTTCTTTTCCAATTTGTATTCCTTTTATTTCTTTTTCTTCTCTGATTGCCGTGGCTAGGACTTCCAAAACTATGTGGAATAATAGTGGTGAGAGTGGACATGCTTGTCTTGTTCCTGATCTTAGAGGAAATGCTTTCAGTATTTCACCATTGAGAATGATGTTTGCTGTGGGTTTGTCGTACATGGCCTTTGTTATGTTGAGGTAGGTTCCCTCTGTGCCCACTTTCTGGAGAGTTCTTATCATAAATGGGTGTTGAATTTTGTCAAAAGCTTTTTCTGCATCTATTGAGATGATCATATGGTTTTTCTCCTTCAATTTGTTAATATGGTATATCACATTCATTGATTTGCATATATTGAAGAACGCTTGCATCCCTGGGATAAATCCCACTTGATCATGGTGTATGATCCTTTTAATGTGTTGTTGGATTCTGTCTGCTAGTATTTTGTTGAGGATTTTTGCATCTATATTCACCAGTGATATTGGTCTGTAATTTTCTTTTTTTGTAGTATCTTTGTCTGATTCTGGTATCAGGGTGATGGTGGCCTCATAGAATGAGTTTGGGAGTGTTCCTAGCTCTGTAACTTTCTGGAAGAGCTTGAGAAGGATAGGTGTTAGCTCTTCTCTAAATATTTGATAGAATTCACCTGTGAAGCCATCGGGTCCTGGCCTTTTGTTCACTGGAAGATTTTTAATCACAGTTTCAATTTCATTACTTGTGATTGGTCTGTTCATATTTTCTATTTCTTCCTGGTTCAGTCTTGGAAGGTTATACCTTTCTAACAATTTGTCCATTTCTTCCAGGTTGTCCAGTTTACTGGCATAGAGTCGTTTGTAGTAGTCTCTTAGGATGCTTTGTATTTCTGCGGTGTCTGTTGTAACTTCTCCTTTTTCATTTCTAATTTTATTGATTTGAGTCCTCTCTCTCTTTTTCTTGATGAGTCTGGCTAATGGTTTATCAATTTTGCTTATCTTCTCAAAGAACCAGCTTTTAGTTTTATTCATCTTTGCTATGGTTTTCTTTGTTTCATTTATTTCTGCTCTGATCTTTATGATTTCTTTCCTTCTTCTAACTTTGGGTTTTGTTCGTTCTTCTTTCTCTAGTTCCTTTAGGTGTAAGGTTAGATTGTTTATTTGAGATGTTTCTTGTTTCTTGAGGTAGGCTTGTATTGCTATAAACTTCCCTCTTAGAACTGCTTTTGCTGAATCCCATAGGTTTTGGATCGTCGTGTTTTCCTTGTCATTTGTCTCTAGGTATTTTTTGATTTCCTCTTTGATTTCTTCAGTGATCTCTTGGTTATTTAGTAACGTATTGTTTAGCCTCCATGTGTTTGTGTTTTTTACGTTTTTTTCCCTGTAACTGATTTCTAATCTCATAGTGCTGTGGTCAGAAAAGACGCTTGACATAATTTCCATTTTCTTAAATTTACTGAGGCTTGATTTGTGACCCAAGATGTAATCTATCCTGGACAATGTCCTGTGTGCACTTGAGAAGAAAGTGTAATCTGCTGTTTTCGGAAGGAATGTCCTATAAAATATCAATTATTATCTATCTGGTCTATTGTTTCATTTAAAGTTTGTGTTTCCTTATTAATTTTCTGTCTGGATAATCTGTCCATTGGTGTAAGGGGGGTGTTAAAGTCCCCCGCTACTATTGTGTTCCTGTCAATTTCCTCTTTTAGAGCTGTTAGCATTTGCCTTATGTATGGAGGTCCTCCTATGTTGGGTTCATATATATTTATAATTGTTATATCTTCTTCTTGGATTGACCCCTTGATCATTATGTAGTGTCCTTCCTTGTCTCTTGTAACGTTTTTATTTTAAAGCCTATTTTATCTGACGTGAGTATTGCTACTCCAGCTTTCTTTTGATTTCCATTTGAATGGAATATCTTTTTCCATCCCCTCACTTTCAGTCTGTATGTGTCCCTAGGTCTGAAGTGGGTCTCTTGTAGACAGCTTATAGATGGGTTTTGTTTTTGTATCCATTCAGCGAGCCTGTGTCTTTTCGTTGGAGCATTTAATCCATTTACATTTAAGGTAATTATCGATATGTACGTTCCTATGACCATTTTCTTAATTGTTCTGGGTTTGTTTTTGTAGGTCCTTTTCTTCTCTTGTGTTTCCCACTTAGAGAAGTTCCTTGAGCCTTTGTTGTAGAGCTGGTTTGGTGGTGCTGAATTCTCTCAGCTTTTGCTTGTCTGTAAAGCTTTTGATTTCTCCATCGAATCTGAATGAGATCCTTGCCTTGCCGGGTAGAATCATCTTGGTTGTGTAGGTTCTTCCCTTTCATCACTTTAAATATGTCATGTCACTCCCTTCTGGCTTGTAGAGTTTCTGCTGAGAAATCAGCTGTTAACCTTATGGGAGTTCCCTTGTATGTTATTTGTCATTTTTCCCTTGTTGCTTTCAATAATTTTTCTTTGTCTTTAATTTTTGCCAATTTGATTACTATGTGTCTCGGCGTGTTTCTCCTTGGGTTTATCCTGTATGGGACTCTCTGCGCTTCCTGGACTTGGGTGGCTATTTCCTTTCCCATGTTAGGGAAGTTTTCGACTATAATCTCTTGAAATATTTTCTCTGGTCCTTTCTCTCTCTCTTCTCCTTCTGGGACCCCTATAATGCAAATGTTGTGGCATTTAATGTTGTCCCAGAGGTCTCTTAGGCTGTCTTCATTTCTTTTCATTCTTTTTTCTTTAGTCTGTTCCTCAGCACTGAACTCCACCATTCTGTCTTCCAGGTCACTTATCTGTTCTTCTGCCTCAGTTATTCTGCTATTGATTCCATCTAGTGTAGTTTTCATTTCAGTTATTGTATTGCTCATCTCTGTTTTTTTGTTCTCTAATTCTTCTAGGTCTTTGTTAAACATTTCTTGCATCTTCTCGATCTTTACCTCCATTCTTTTTCTGATGTCCTGGATAATGTTCACTATCATTATTCTGAATTCTTTTTCTGGAAGGTTCCCTATCTCCATTTCATTTAGTTGTTTTTGGGGGGTTTTATCTTGTTCCTTCATCTGGTATATAGCCCTCTGCCTTTACATCTTGTCTATCTCTCTGTGAATGTAGTTTTTTTCCCACAGACTGCAGGACTGTAGTTCTTCTTGCTTCTGCTGTCTTCCCTCTGGTGGATGAGGCTATCTAAGAGGCTTTTGCAAGTTTCCTGATGGGAGGGACTGGTCAGTAAAACCCAGTTTTACTAAGCCTTGAAGAACTCCCATAAGCAGTTAGAATAAAGTAATGCAGAAATTCAAGTCTATGGGGTTGAAAGTCATTTACACATAAGAATCAAAGAGTCAACTTGGATTTCTCAACAAATGCATGATCCTCAACAAGACACACACCAAGGGACCAGCAAAGGTACACTGAGTGGGAAAGAAGGGCATGAGTAGGTATCAATATTTTAAAAAGTCTAAAAGATAGTCCACATTAATTGTGTTAATACTTTATAAACTGATTAAAGTAGTAAATAAACTGTGCTTCAAGCTGGAATTACTGTCTGATCCCTATTGATTAGTAATTTTGATTAGTAATTTGTGTATCTTCAATCAGTATAAAAATGGGAAATGAATTAACTACTAATTGAAAACTGCCATCATTTATTTTTGGATGAAATCCTTTTAAAACATCAGATCTGTGAGGCAAAAGCAAGAGATATTTCTTGTAGTAAGACAGCTTGTAGGTACCAGGCCTCTAGTCCAACTCCAGGTTTTACAAGTGACCCTAAAGCAGTGAGTGACTTCTCCAAAGCTCTGGGCTGGGCAGATCCAGTTCTCTCTGAGCCTGTACACTGGGCCAGGGCAGGCACACGCTCTCCTTTGCTGTTCTATTTCCTCAGTGCCTGTGTATTGAATAGCAGTGAATTAACATCTTCTGATTTAGTCTATGGTCCTAGAGAGTATTTTTTTCAACCTAGCATTTGCTGATACTTCTATTTTCTTCTTTTCTTTTCTTCCCCTGCAGTTTAACTAACACTGAACACTGTGTTAGAATTAGTCATTTGCTGACTGTGCCAGCCGGCAGCCTCATAATCAGAGCCTTGTCACAGAGCACGGCTGCCACAGTGACTGGAATAAATGTTCCCCAACCTGGAACACCAAAGAACTACCTCAAGCTTACAAATGTGAACTTGGAGGAAGCTTTTAAGTCCAGCAAATGCTTTACAGTTAGTGAGCCTGGCTGGGAGCTGGGTGGACCCAGTTTGATGGGTTGCATGGTGTGAATATTGGAGCAGCACAGAGGCAACTCTCCGTGAGAGTGGAAGAGAGCACTGGGAAAGGAGAGGAGTGAGAGAGCATGATGGTGATGTTCCAAAGGATGATTGGAAGGGAAGGGAGATGTCTGGCAGTGATAAGTCCCAGGTGTGTGTTTGTATTTTATTAGAAAGCCATGTAAATATATAGAAACTTCCTGGCAAAATACCTTGACTTGTAGCAACCTCATCTGCCATATTTGGGTGATAATCTAGAAGTGGAATTTGCCCACACCCTATTCATCTCAACCCTGGAAGCAGTGGTCCCCCTGGCTGAAGGGAAGTTCATGTTTGTGAATGGAAGCAAGAAAGCTTTGGATGTGGCATTCAACTGGACACCATAGAGAGAAGAGGACCTTGCATAAGCTGCCTCACAACTCCTAATGCAGAAGGCTCATTTCTAGCCTCAGGCTTCATTTCTAGCCAAGTCATTTTCATTAGGAAATCCATCAAGAGCTCCAGAAGCATTGTAATTATCCAACTTGCGGACCAAGTCCGCAAGCAGTGATCCAGGGTAGCCTGTGTGCCCACCATTGTGTTAGGCGTTCTCCTGCTAATTCATAAAGACCTTCACTCATTCAATAAATACCACACCTGTGTAGATCCTTGCAGATATGACAGTGAGCAGAGCCTCAGATCCTGTCCTCAAGGGGCCCTAAGTCTGGAGGAGAGACATAGACATATAAACAGAATATTACATTACTGTGTGTGACAACTCAGCCCTTGAGCTCCTCACCCAGCCTCAGTGGATAAAGAGGGGCAACTTCCAGAGGAGGTGACAAGCTTGAACTTGGTTGTAGAGATGTTAAATTTTGCCCTGGTTAAGGAGCAAGGAGGCAGGAGAAAGAAAGACATGTGAGCAACTGCACCTAGACGAGAAACCACCTGCTATGTGGTAGGGTTTGTTTGGTGCTGCTGGCAGGGAGAGAAGAAGAAAGGGGTCAGGCATTTAAGCTTCTTATGCCAGGTTGAGGAGTTCTTCATAGAACCATGTAGTGTGTGAAAGAGCCAGAGAGCAGAGAAATAAACAGGGCATGACGTTAGGAAGATACTTGCTTTACAGTGCATCAAGGCTCTGAGAGAAATGAAAATGTAATGGAGATTATGGCATGACTTGTCATGTTACCTGAAAACTGGGTTCGCCTCTTGATGAGTGTTGAGCCAAAAGATACAACGAAGCCAAAGAGAAGGAAGGATTTATCATTAGTTGCAGCAAGTAAGGAGAACACTGGGGATCTTTCCCAAAGGAGCATCTTCCCAAACAGCAAAATTGGGGACGTCTTGAGCGATAGGTACATGCATATTCGTGAAGGGGCTTGGGTGGTAGGTAGAGTCTAAGCTTTAGTTGATCAAAGTCATGAGGGTCAGAAAGGGTCACCGTCATCATCCCTTAGATTCCAGCCGGTCAGGTGGTTGAGCAACTGAGGGGGATTTAAATTCTGCAAAACACCTCAAGACAGTGTTTTAGGATAGTCTTTACCATTGGAATAGAACTGGGAGTATTTACAACTGATTTGTTATCTTTGCTACTGTTACTTCTCTTGTCTGATACGTTTGTCCTTTTGTTCTCTTAAGATCGTTATTACTGAGACCTGTTCAAGGGCAAGCATTGTGGCCAGGCTTAGATCACAAAATGGCTTAGACCAAAAATGGCTTCTATTATGTCAAGAAAGCCAGGCCCAGTTCTCTTTCTCCGGGGACCCTGCCCCCAACCCTAACTGCTTACATTCAGGGTGTTTTCATGTGAGGAAAAAGTCAGGTGAGCATTTAAGAACATTTGGGCAAAAAGGAGTAAATTCAGTGCTCTAGGTTGGGGCAATAGCACGATACAAGTAATAAGAGCTCCAGTTATTGAAATGTCACTCAATGCAAAAATTATCCATTTAATTCTCATAGCAACTGAGAAAGGTTGATATTATTGTACCCATTTTACAGATGAAGACATGGTGGTTTACAGAAGTCAGTGACTTGCTCAAGGTTACAAAGTAAGGTAAGAAGTGAGACGTTATATCTAGAGTTATCTGGGTCCAATACTTGTGTTTTTGATGACCCTGATGCATGTCACAGGGACATGAGTGAGCATGACAGGTGTGGGACATGAGTTAGAAACTGCTCAGCCTGGAAGAGCTGGCCTTGCTGGAGCACAAAGAAGATGCAAACATGGGTGAGGTGGTTGTGCATTTTCCATGACAGGTTCAGGAATTTAGCAAGATTCTGTTAGAAAATGAAGAGCTGTTCAGGCCTGAGGCAGGGCAGTGTGAAATGAGTACAAGTTCTGGAGATAGACTAGATGGGTTCAAGTCTCAGCTTTAAAACCTGCCAGATATGTGATGCTGAAAACGGGTAAAGTTATAGAGGAGAAAGGTTGACGCAATACTGACAGAACACAGCTCACATCATGTTTACCTGCCCTGGTTCCTTGGAAGGAAGAGTTAGGGACCAATTAACTTCAGAGAACTGGTGTCAGGAAATGTGCTCTAACAGGTACAAAACTTGCCTTTAGACAAACAGAGGGAACAGAGAACAAAGTACTCTGATAAACTGGCTGATAAGCCCTCTGCTAGGATGAGAGGAAGAGAACAAGGGAAAACATCACCACCACCTTGATCTTGCAGCCAGTAGCAAAAATGCCTTGAAAAACAAACTTGTTGGTTGTCTCAATTTGTAGTCACTTTTCACGGAGTACCACCCAGATCTTTTTCATCAAAATTTGGGTTCTGAGGCTATAAAACAGCTGCTGAGGGGCTGAGATTACACTGGCCCTAGAATGAAAAGACTGGAATTTGCAACACAGCTTCTACTACCAGCTGGTGATGGTGTTCCTCAGGATACTTTACACCTCTGAAGGTAAGGTTTCTTCGCTAAAATGGGGCAACAACCTCCAACTTATCACTCGTGAGAAAGTTACATTAAATAGAGGATGGGAAGGCACTCTGAAGCTTGTAGCGGGATACGGAGAATGGTAACTATCATTATTATGATAAGAACCTCAGCATAAGCACCAACATTCTTGCATCTGTTGGGTTCTTTCTGTGCGTCTAGTCATGATCTACGCACAGGAAACAGAGAAATAAATAACTGATGTAACAGTGAGCTCTTTTACTCAAGCACAGGGTTGGAGAAAGCAGAATTCTTGGAGTCTAAAGCAGTCATTCTCAAAGTGTGGTCCAAAATTAGCAGCATCAACATCAACATCACCTGGGAACTTGTTAAAAATGCAAATTTGGGGCCACACTCTTGAACTACTGAATTAGAAACTGTTGGTTGGAACCAGCATCTGTTTTAACAAATTTGATAATCATGGACCTAGAGAAAAGAGAAATGTGATCATCTGGTGAAAGTCATGACCAACTGACTGTTCTATGTGATCACAAACATTCCTAATGAGAAAGAAGTTGGGACTTTAGTGATGAGCTCAAATTTAGTGATCTAAAAAAACTGGAAGGTATTGGTGCATAATCAAGGTGGAACAAAAAAGGTTCGTTATAATGTCACCTTTTCTTACTATAGTGGGTTGAATGGTGTCCTCCCAAAATTCATGTCTACCCAGAGCCTGTGAATGCGACCTTATTCAGAAATAGGGTCTTTGCAGATGTAATCAAATTAAGATGAGGTTGTACTGGAATAGGGTGGGCCCTAAATCCAATTACTGGTGTTCTTACAAGGAGACCCAGAGAGATGCAGAGACAGAAGGAGAAATGTCATATGAGGCAGAGACTGGAATGATGCCTCTACAAGCCAAAAACACCAAGGAAGGCCGGCAGCCAGAAGTTCGGAGAGAGGCTTGGAAGAAATCCCCTTCGGAGTCCTAAGAAGGAATCAACTCTGCTGACAGCTGAATTGTGAAAAAATAAATTTCTGTTGTTCTAAGCCACCCAGTTTGTGCTACTTTTTTACCACGGCCCTGAGAAACTCATAGTCCACCCTCCCCCCTTTAAAAAGCAAATATTTCTCAGCACAATATTCTGGAACCCCTCTGATCTGCCCCAGTTTCTCAGACTCTTGATAGTTCTGTTCTTCTATGTGCAGATGTCTTCCTTGGGTCATATTGTCCGTGATTATGGCTGAAGCTTCTATTTCCGGCCCAGACCTCTTCTCTGAGGTGTTAGATATTCAGATATTTAAGCATCCCCTAGGGAGACAGCACAGAATAGTGGGTGAGCCAGGGCCTTTGGGGTGGATTGACAGCTAGTGTGACGCTGGAAGTTAAGTTATCTAATCAGTCAGGGTCTCAGTTTCTTCCTTCATGAAATGGAGAGGAATTTCTACCACCCTTGCTGTAATATTGTGGGAGTTAATGACTTAATAACTGTTCAGCACTTAGGAGAGGGCCTGACGCATAGCAGAGTACGTAACAAATATTAGGTGTTAATATTTTTTGATGACCAATTTAACTCCATCTGAATATCTCACATAAATTCACGATTCTCTTCCCCTAAACGTGGTCATCCCCAGTGTTTCCAATCTCAGTGTATGGCACCATCATTCATTTGGCTGTTAAGTCAAATATCTAGAAATTGTCTTTGAAAACTACCATTTTCCTCACTCCCAAGCCATCACCAAGTCCTGTGGTTTATACATCTCACAAATATATTTCAAATCCATCCACATCTCTCTTTTCCTATAACAGTTGCCTTGCCTCTCATTTGGACTCTAGCTCTGACATCCTAACTGGTTTCTCTGTCTCACTCTTGCCCTACCTGAGTCCATTTTCCACAGTGAAGCCAGATGAATCTTACAGAGAAAAATGCAAATCTGATCATGTCACCCTACAAATATTTGTTGACTGAATGAATGAAGTCAGTTTTCCCCGATACTCTGAAGGCTCCACGAGAGAAGAAACTGTTTTGTCTCACTGTCGTTTTACCGTCTAGCATTCAGGTTTAGTAGGCCCCAAACAGATATTTGTTCAATGAATTGATGAATGAACAAAGCAAAGAACATCAGCAAGAATGAAAAGGGGCTCAGGCTTCACTGTTCCTAGTAACACCATGTCTTCCCTGGTTTCCATAAACCATTGGTAGGAGAGAGAAGAGAGGGTTCTAGAGTTCTAGGTGCACCAGGAAAGGCCCTACGCCCTACTTCCCACTGTGTTCACAGCCTCACCATCACTGTCTCGGAGGCCGTCTTGGTCTCCATCTCCATCAGACACTGTAAGAAGCCCAAGATCCCTAGGTCATTCTTTCTGCCCCAAATGTTCCCCCAATGTTGGTATGCAGCCCTGTATGTAACCTTATATGGCCCTCCTCTTCACCTTGTCCCAGTTCCCAAACCTTCCCACTGTGCCCTCTGCAAGTCCAGATCAGTCATTAGCAATATTCCCTATTCCTTACCTCTTCCTTGTGAATTTTTTTTTTTTTTTTTTTGCGGTACGCGGGCTTCTCACTGTTGTGGCCTCTCCCGTTGCGGAGCACAGGCTCCGGACGCGCAGGCTCAGCGGCCACGGCTCCCGGGCCCAGCCGCTCCGCGGCACGTGGGATCTTCCCGGACCGGGGCACGAACCCGCGTCCCCTGCATCGGCAGGCGGACTCTCAACCGCTGCGCCACCAGGGAAGCCCTCTTGTAAATTCTATTCTACCTTTTTGCTCTAACAGAAACTCATACTCTCCTGGGAACCCTGTCTCCCCATAAAGCCCTTTTAATTTGTCATTTTTTTGCCTCCCTCTACCATTAGCCTGGAGATGGGAGAGATGTCCTCCTGTTTTCTCATGATAGCATCCAGACTCTTCTCCCTCCTTTGTCTCTGAAGACCCACTTTGAAGTTTATGTCATCAATCTATGCCACCTGTTACCCCTCCCCGTTACAGGCATCTGCAGACCTGTGATTCACCACGCCCTCCCCCTCCTTATTCTTTAACGTTTTTAACTCCCGACTCATTCTTATAATCATAATTACTATTCATATCATAAACTGGTGATTTCAATATCAGAGAAGATAATCCTGGCAGTAATCTGGTCTCTTATGTCTTTTACCTCCTCTCTATCCTCCCCAGACCTTGGCATTCACACAACCATCCCCTCTGTAATCTCAGTTTCAAGCATCCCACTCTCCCACCACCACACACTGTCTTTCCAACTTGTTGAATTCCACGACCACAGCTCCAAAAAGGTTTGACTGCACAGTGACCTACAATCTCTTGATCTTGTTTCCTATTTAACTGGGAAAATAGAAGGAAACAGAAGACAATTTTCTCACAATCCCCCCCCACACCACTTCTACCTTGTATGTACCTGTACCACACACTCACCTTTCTCCTAGTCAGCATGGATGACGTAAATCTGTGTTTATGTCCAAGACCTTTCTCTATACTTTTGCACCAGAACCCACCCCCTCTTGCCTATTCAAGGACATTGCCACAAAAAGCATCCCTCATCTCTTCTGCACAAATATTTTTATTAGCAAATGAAGCTGGTGAGTAATTCCTCCTGTCCTCAAAACTCCTTCTCTGGATGCTGCATTTCCTGTCAGCTGCTGCCACGTTTCCCTGCTCCCCTTTTAGCAAAACTCCATCAAAGAGATACTTATTGTCTTTACATCTGTCTCCGTTCTCTCTTGGACCAGCTCCATTCGGCTTATCTCCTTACCACTTCATGAAATGTCTCCAAAGACCTGCATGTAGTAAATCTCATTCCTAATCTTACTTAACCTATTGGTAGCATTTGACCAAGTGACCACTCCCTCTGCAGTGAAAGATTTTCTCATTTCCAGGATACCATTCTCATATTTTCCACTGCTTCCATCTCAATCTCCTCGGCTCTTCACTGCCCAGCTCCCCAACCACCAAACTTGGGCGTGCTCTAGGATTCAGTTCTTGAATGTTTCTGCATCTATACTCACTGCACGGAGTCTCATGGTCTTAACATCATCTATACGCTGATGACTCTCCAAATTACATACCAAGTCTGGGGCTCCTCTGAGAATGCCACAAAATTGTAAGCAACTACCAGTATATCTCCACGTGAATGTCTGGAGGAGTTTTACCCGAAACAGATTCCCAAGTCCTTCTGTCCCCACCCCGGTCCTCTGCATCCTCCTCCACCGCAGTAAATGGGCTCCATCCTCTTCTATTAGACCCAAAACTCCTAACTCCTTTCTTTCTGTCACACCCCACATCTTTTTCACGAGCAGATCCTGTCGGTTCTGTCTTCAAAATACGTCCAGGATCCACCGACTTCTCAGCATCTCTAGCACTACCACTCTGATCCAAGGTACCGTCAACTCTTATTTGGATTATTTCAATAGTCTGATACCTGACCTCCTTGCATGGTAGCAGTCAGGCCATTCTCTTAAGATGCAAATCCCATTATGTTACACATAGCTCAAACTCTCCAGTGGCGTTTCCTTTTACTCTTAGTACTAAGTCTGAGCTCTTCAGTGACCTGCAAGGTCCCCATGAGACGTGGCTCCTACTACTTTCCTGACTTGATCTCTTCACTCTCTGCCCCCTTTTTCTCTGATCTCATTGGCCTCCTTTGCTATCCTTGAAACAAATCATGCGAGCTCTTGCCTTAAGGATCTTTGTACTTGATGTTTCCTCTGCTTAGGACATGACCCTCCCAGATGTCCCTCACCTCCTTCAGGTCACTGTTGAAATGTCACTGTCTCAGAGACACCTTCCTTCACTTTATTTTAAATGGCATCCTCTCCCTTCCAAGAGGACCCTTGTCCCTTTTTCACCTGCTTTACTTATTTCCGTAACAGTTATCATCATCTAATGCACCACGTTTGGATCTGCTTATTTTATTTGATGTGTGTTCTCCCCTTTGCAAGTAAACTCTGTAAGGGCAATGATTTTTGTTTGTTTTCATCTGAGTTGTATTCCTAGTATCTTGCAAAACGTATGTGGGGCACATATTATTGGCTGAGTGAATGAATGAATGAACCTATATGCTATATTTCTCCATGTCATACATTGGCATATATGTAGAAAGAGAGAGATCTCATTAAAAATATGAGATACTTACTATCTCTGTCCCTCTTGCATTGGCTCTGTGCTAACCACTTGAGCGCCCCCTTTCCAATGGAGCAGTGAGCATTCTGAGATATCAGTAGTCCCACGATGCTTTCTCCACATTCTTCTGACTCTCATTTTCATTGTACTCTCTGCTTTGGGGATGAGAAAGGGTTTGTGTTATTTTCTTTCTTTCTCAGAACATTTAGTCATTTTAAGACTTAACTTGGGGTTGGTTTAGTCTTCCAGACACTGGTCATCAATCTACTTCGGTCTTTCCTTTTCCCTTCTCTTCTCTTCCTTTCCTCTCCTTTCTTTTCTCTTTTCTTTCCCTTCTCTTCTTTCTCCTCTCCCCTCCCCTCTCTGAGACTAGATCGGAGCTTGATAAACCATCCTTCTGTTATTAACATTTAGATGACACAGAGAAGGAGAGAAAGTGAAGAAATCCCATTAAGCCTTCTGCAAACCTTCACTCAAGTCACGTCACTGTCACTACTCTGCTTCCTGGATTCATTGTTTATTCCTTGGTACACCATATCTCTTCACAAGTATAATAGGAATTAAACTCTTAAGTTTTTTTACTGTGGAAATTTCAAACAGGCATATATGTTGAGAGAATAACATCATGAACCCCCGTGTACTCAGCCCGTCTAGTTCCTGGGTCCTTGTCCCTTTTTTCTCTGCCCCTATAAAAATCAATGAATTTTTATTCTTCAAGTGAGAGCCGAACCAGTCTGAAAAGAGGGACTTCATTGCTTTGACTTCCGGAAAACTGTTTTAAGGAATACAGTGAGACAATGGTGTGAAAGCAAATGCTTTGGGTGTGCAGAGAGCCGGTTTTGTTGACAGAGAGAAAACAAAACAGAGAAACGACTTCCACTGAGGTGGAATTTGAAGGCTACTCACAGAAGAAATTATAGAGCATAGTGAGAATGCTGACCAGATGCAGGGGCATTCCCACAGGCAGGAAAGAGGGGGCCCCTCCAGTGCCTGGGATGAGCTTAGGGACAGAAAAAGGGAAGCGGAAGAGACATGACACAACTGTTCAAGTTCCAGCTTACCCCTTAGTGTGAAGTGTCAAGTTGGAGAATAAGGAAGCCTAATATCATTTAAGAGAATTTGACAACATCAGAACCTGGCTACCTGCATCGTTGGGCAAAGCCTTGGGAGTCTGCCAGCACAGCAGAGAAGCACAGTCAGCATGAAGCTACCATCCAATGCAGAGCAGGAGTAGTGGGGAAGCAAAGAGGGGGCTGAGGCCAACTCCCACACCACCACCCATGCAGAGAGACCCACAGTGCACTCATTGTGCCACCAGCCCCCAGAGGGCAGGAAGATCCTGAGCCTGCAGGAGGCCTGGGGTTGAGAGGAGGGCCCTGCAGCAGGTGGACTTCAAGACGGAGGCCACAGCAGCGTCTGATGTTGGCAGAGGGGGCCGGCATGATGGCTAGGGACTGAATGAGGGCATTTGCTCCGCCAAGAAAGCCTGCAGAGGAAGACAGCCCTTCTCCTGACACCACTAGGCCACACAACCTTCTTTCTCCATACAAGCGTCCTCTTGGGGCGCTGAAGAAGAGTATAGAAGAAACCCCCAGAGACGTATGTATCTAAAAGAGGCCAAGGTTACCTGAAAGAGATTTCCATAAACCACAGCCTCACCCAGGAACCTACAAGCTCTTCAAGGACCACAGCTGGGTTTCATACATTTGTGTCCCAAGCAGCTAATACAAAGGCTTACATTGAAGAGTATCTCGGTAGAGGACCCCTGAATGATAAATGAACAGACTAGATAACAGTATCAGTGTTTACAGCCTTGCAACTGACAGGAAAGATGGGCCTGAATTCACAGAAGAAATAACAAGAGAAAAAGGCAGATGCCTGCCCTTTGGCTTCAAAACAATTTGCACAAATACAGGGGTGAGAGCCCTCTTTCACATCATTTGCTATGGATGAGAAACCAAATTCAATTTAATGCCACAAGATTTTTAAAAGATTTATAGACTTAAACACTATTATAATACTTAAAGAGAAGGTGCAATTTTGTTTTATTCAAAATTTTTTATTGATGAACGATTCTTTAAATTCTGTAGTGTTTTACAATTTTCAAAAGTTTCACACACAGGATTTCATAGAATCCCATAACACTCCTTTTCTCCCCTACCTATATACTGCCCCTCCCTCCTTCCCTCTCCCCACTGGTAACCACTAGTTTGTTCTTATATCTGTGAATCTGAAGAAGGTATAATTTTAAAAGGAAAAGGAGGAAAAGGAGAAACGAAACAAAACCAAACCCAATTTGGGGCTGTATTAATAAAACCACAGTGCATAGACTGAGGGATCTGATGGGCCCGCTAGACCCCAAACTTGTGAGACAGCATTCAGAGTATGGGGATTGCTCTGGGCACCCCATTGGGGAGAAACTTTAATAACCTGGGTACGTATAAAAACAAACTTGTTCTAGCCTCCTGGAGGATGAGACCAGCTGGTGGAGAGCCCAGTTGACTACACTGAGAGCATCCTAGGCTAGCCAATTGCGAGTTGACCCCAAACATGCAAACGAGTCCGGAAGAGATCAGTAGAGCCACCTACCCAACCTATGGCTGCCCACAGATGCATGAGCGAGCCCAGCTGAGGCCAGGAAAACGGCCCAGCTGCCCCATAGCCTTGTGAGCGATGTACATGCTTAATGTTTTAAGCATTGCCTTTTGAAGGCATTACTAATATACCACTAGACACAGGGAGACCTGCATCTCACTGTTGTGTGAACTTAAAATGTCGATGCCACGTATACATGTTTTCTTAGGAGGAATCAATGTAATAATTTGTATTAAGTAGTTTTCATCGTACCCAGCACACAGTTAACACGCAACAATTTCTACCTCTTGTTAGTATTTCATGAGTGAGTTGGGGAAAAGTATCAGTGGGGAAATAAAAGACATCACTTGGGAATAAATTCCATATGACATGCATTCTTTCACACATCAAAAAGATGAAACAGTTATTTTCTTTACCTTTTTTTGATTGACGTTTATTTTGAGAGAAATCACTTCCTTTATATTTCTGTGTACTGGGCATATGTCCAAAGGAACACAAAGAACTTAAGCTGATGACACACTCTCACCTACTTCTTTGTGGCAGCTGCATGTGCATCCTTTGTTTTATAAATTATTTTGTGAAGGTTCTTTCTCTGCCTGGATGATGGTGGGTGTCAAAATTTAAAACTAGTCAGGACCAAGGAAATGGCATATTCCAGCAACCCTGAGCACTTCCTACGCTGAGGAAGAGCAGAGCAAACAAAGAAGGTCATTTTTTAAGAATGTGCCACAACAAAAAAAGAGGCTGAATATCATACTTTCAAACAACCTCTAGGAAAAAATCCTCCCCAGAGAACTTTATGTATTATCTCATTCATAAGTTTCAGAATCCAAAGCATGAACTTAAGGTCTCTTTTTCTGTAAGGGTGTAGTCAAATAAATAATGATTCAACTTAGCATTACAAAGGACAGCAAGGTCTAAATGTGGTTCTTTCAATCCAGTTACCCATTTTATTCCTGAGTCTCCCCAAATGCCTTCTTATATTCATGAATGCTTGGACTGCCAAGAATTTCACTACCACATGAAATAGCCTATCTCCTTATTTTTGACTTGTGAGGTAAGGATTAAAGTGCAGTTAGTTTCTTTGGGAGGTTATCCTGGTATATTCGGTAGGGACATGGAGAATTGACATGGGGGAATTGACAGGCAAATAAGTAAACGGTATATTTTTAATCAAGTTATTGCTTTAGATCATTGGGGCTTAATCCTGCAGAGGAAGTCTAGGAACCTCAGAATTATCTAACGCGAGGGATAAGGTTGCTGGGGTATTTATCCACCAGGCTGCACGATTACTGGTTGTATCTCTATGGAGAGGAGTTAACTCCCATGCAAGTGAGACGCCAGAACTGCAGAACAATCTTCAGCCTTCAGCAAAGGAGCACAGCAGTAGCAGTTGGTTGGGCTGGTGTGCACAGACATTGTCAGAGCCAAGGAGATATGGGTAGGTCTCCAACAAAGTGTACTACAAGATGTAAAAATCTACTCTTCACTGTAGGTGGCATCTGGCATGTTTGTCTTCCAAGGATCTCTCAGTCTCCTTCTGCCAATCCCTCATTTGGGAAATCTCCCCTCCCCTTGTCTCAGCCCACATCACTTGGAAGGAGCTGATCCTAGCTCGTCCGAGCTGACCTCCTAGCTCCGGAGTCAACACATTACCCAGTCCTGGCCAATAACTGTAGAACATCTCAGAGTGACTGGTTCAGAGGTGGGTATCTGATGGAAGCCAGCTTATTTAGACACAATCCTGGGATTTTTCTAGAGCAATTAGGAAACGGCAAGTATTGTTCCTGGCGGAGTTGCTAAACTGATAGGTTGTGAGCCTCTATGTTCTTGCGGCCATCTTCGTTTAACCCTGAGAACAAAGCCAACAGAAGAAAGCATATTCCTGCCCACATGGTTTGAGCATCTATATCCAGCTGTGTCTGACTGTCCCTAGACTTTGGACTTTGATCGGTTCGAACTGGGTACTGCCCAATACACTTATTTTAAGTCTCTATCTGTCTGCTTTGTGTAATTTCTTCTCATTTGTCCCACGACTAACTCAATAGAGCCATATGAATTGATTACCCTCTCTCTTCCAAATGTTATCCCATCAGAGAGATATTTTATGTAGGCAGTATGTACATGTGCATTGATTACATTGTAAGCTTTATTTTCATCACCCATAAAATGGAAGAGGGAGGGGGGCACCTACTCTGCAGAGCTCTTGAGAGAGAAAGTGTGGAATCTGCTTAGAGAGATGATTTCTGAAGAGTAAATGCCCAATGAATTAGGTGGCATCTGAAGAAAAAAATTGCAGAATGAAAACAGTAGTTGTTTTCTAAGGTTAACAATCTAACAACATAGGTATTTGTCTGGGATACAGCAAGAACACCTAAAGGTAGCTGCACTTATCATATCTCACCCTAAGTCTTCTCTAGGGTGAAACTCCCTGCCATTTCTAGGTATACACTGTTAATATCTTTCCAACATAATCTCACCAAAGTTATGACAATGTGGTAAGATGTTTTAAACTGTGAGAGTTGTTTAGAACTAATAAGGAATGTGTGATGGCTGAATGGGTACATGGCATGATTTGGGGTTCCTAGTTATACCATTTACTACTTTTATCTGAGCACAGTCCAAGTTAAAAACACATCTACTTAAAATCTTGTCTGGCATGCACAGCAGTGGCTGGCTCCACTGAGAAAGTGCGCTTCATTTTTCTGGAAGCAGAGATGGCCACTGCAGTCGCAGAGACGGGACTAGTTTGTGCCGAGCTGCTGCTTCTCAGGGGCTCTGCCTTCCTAACCACAGGGCCACACCTGAAAAGCTAGCCCAACACTGTGCCAGTGGAGAGCCATGCAAAACAGAGGCTTGGGAAAATTCCAACACCTGGGTCAAGTGATGACATTCAGGGGGCTGCTCTTTCACCCCAAAGTAGCTAGTGGGGTGCTTTTCCAACTGTATGCTCTATGGCACTTCCTGGGCCAGAGATTATGCTCCAAGCATCCTCTCCGAACCATGCATCCCATCCTTAAGCCACTGCTAAAAGGTTGCTTGCAAAGTCTTACTCTGATTAGTAATTTGTAATCAGGGACCTCCTATCATCCTCTCTATGGTTGGGTTTCCTGAGAAACAGACTCTGAGATGGAGATGTGCCTGCGTCTCCATTTATTGAGTAGTATCCCCTGGAATAATATTTGTAAGAGACTGAGAGAGGCAGGACTGGGCAGAGGGAGAAACTGAACTGCAACACAGGTGCAGCTGAAGCCTTAGCAGATCCCAGGGGCGCCGGAACGGGGATGACCCTGCAGATTTTATCCGAGTTGAAGCAGAGGCCTTGCCTTTATACGTCCATACAGACCAGTTATTGGATCAGGCTGAACCCAGGAGGGAGCGTAAAAAATTTGCCAAAAGGGCAAAGGAGCCGCCTTCAAAAAGGGCAGTTCCCATCAGCAACCAACATTCCAGCAGCTGGAGAAATGAGTACCTTGATTCTGGGTGATATACTATAGCATCCACAGGTCAGTGTTCAAGGAAATTTGAAAGTGTGTTTGGCGCTCGGCTGAATCCAAGCTGAAAAAAAAAAAATCCTTAGAAGTAAAGGGAGCAGCACAGTGATATAGAACTTGTTTGAGATCTGAAGTCAGACAGATCTGGAATTCTCTTCTGAATATCCTGCTCTTGGTATGACCTTGGGACAATCTCGCTAAATTATATAACTTCTCTGAGAGGCAGCTTTTTTATTTACAAAATGATGATATTGGTAATAATATCAGTTTCAGGGCAGATTTGGGATAATATGATGAGATAAGTCACCTGAAGTACAAAGCAAAGTGCCTGGCTTATTCAGAGTATGTCATAACAAGCAGTTTTCTTCCACCTTAAAGACACTGAATGATTTGTCTGAGTGTCATTCTTTATTCAACGTTTGTGGAGAATATATCAGAATGTTTGAAGCATTCACAATGGGCTGAATGCAAGGGAATGAAGGAAAGAAATGGAAAGATAAATACAGAGACGGAAGCAAACATGGAGTGCATTGGGAATACAGACCAGGAGCCCCCAGAACCATCTGAGGAATCAGAGAGCTTCCTGGAAGAAGAAAAATCTGACCCATGTGCAAAATCATAAAGAGGGATGAGGGTGGTGATGGAGCAGGGAGGATGAGAATTTAGGGAGGGGGGCCCTCAGGTCCAAAAGCATGGAGGCAACCGAGACCAGGGCACATCTGGACATCTGTAGGTGTCACAGTGCATTTGGGCATAATCTGGGAAGGGATGGGCAACAAAAAGGGAAGTCTTCATTTCAGTATGCTTGGTAATGGCAACTCTTAATTCGTCACTTGTTTCAAATTTGCTAAGAAGCATTAAAGAAAGGAGGTAGCTGAAGGAGTTCATGGTCTTGTTTGAATAAAGTCTACCTGGGGCTGAAAACCATTTGGCATGGGGCCCACTTGCTCTACCTTGTTAACAGCCCTGGCTTTCAGGTTTAATGATCCAGCCTGTTTAGACCAATTTTGATATGTAGCCCGTGTTTACTTTGGATGATGGGGGAAGTTTTTCTCCCAAACTATATGGTTCATGGAACCAAGCTCCAGTGTTCTAAGTTCACTGTAAGCCCGGGACGTCATTCACAAAGCCCTTAGCAGGAGGAGCTGTGTAAAGTGAGGTGAGTATAACCTCTGAGGCCAGACTCCATCCTCCACTCACCGAGCTCTGGTCAATTGGCTGGGGAGCAAAGATCCCTGGGCCTGTCTACAACATGATTTCCACTGTAAACTTTATTCTTATTCTCTGTGAAAGAGTACCTTATACTCTGAACTTTATGAAAGTTGAAAGAAATTTTTTTTCAGGTGAAATTTTTCAATTTTGGACTCAGCCCAAGTAGGATTAATAAAAATTGTCAAGTGAAAGTAAAATATTCCAGGAGGCTGTTAGAAATGCAGAGTGTTGACCAAAAAATAATGAACACTTCAGAGTACTGGGTTCAGAGACTTCAGTGAAGGTGGTAGGTTTACTTCCACACACGCTTTGTTCTGGTTCCCTTCCACGCCTGCTGAGCTATATCCTAATAATACTCCAGGCTCGTACAGGCCTTTGTACGTTCAAAGCTCTTTTCCTTTCTTAACTCGCACTTTGATCATATTATCCCTGTGAGGTGAGCAAGGCCGAGATATGAAGAGATTGAGGCACAGACAGGAAAGTGACTTGTCTGACATTGACATGGCTAATTTTTAGTGGGAAGAGTATAGTCAAGACACAGCCGGGGTGCCTGGATGGTGCTGCTTTGGACTAGCTAAGAACCTAAGCCTTGATTACTTACAAACCCTGAGCCTGTGAAATAAGGATAGTAATACCACAGAGGAATATAAGGTTCGAATGAGACGGTGCTAAGATCCTTTGCAAATTATAGTGTCACTTAAATGTTGAATGATATTTAATGCAATTAAACATCTAGTTAGGGATGTAAATGGGAACTCAACCTGTGTCTCCTCAGTCCTGGGTCTACAATTTTATTTCCAACGGATCATCATTATCAACCTCACGTCACCATCACCAGTTTATCTGGGAGATATCAGGTTTAAGACTTCTTCCGGGTTCTAAGTAAATTACAGGATTAATTTCAGGTTTCTCTATTAACTCCCTGATCACTTTTGCCCCTTGTCAAGTGAAGTTGAACAAAATTCATGTGGAATGCACCGGTTTTCTTTTTTTGTTTTCTCACACTAACTCACTCTGCTTCCTGAAGAACGGCCTCTTATGTAATCTGGAGCGACACTGTTTAATGCTCACAAACTGCCTCACTAGTTGTTAGAAAATACAGTCTACAGAAAGACATCGTCCAAGTCCTCAAGGACTGGGTGTTCTCAAAGACATCAAAAGCAAGGCACAACTACTACTCTAAACATCTGCCAAATCATGTCTGCTTTCAAAACTATAACAAAATGAAACCAACCAAACCCCACAAACCAAAAATCAAAACACTGACCAACCACAGAAAAATCTGAAGTTCCCCAGATGTACCCTGTCAAGGAACGGAGCACATAAACATGATGAACAACTTCCTATAAATAGATGCTGGCTCTTCCTCATTGTATGTCTCGAATGCACCGACTTTAAAGAAGAAACAATAGTAGTAGGTATGCCTCTGTTTCCGGCCTTCTCAAGTGGGCTGTGAAAGCTGGGACAGGCATCTTATTAATTCTTGTACCCTCACACCACTCAGGTGACATGCGGAAATAACACTTAGTAAAGCTCCTATTCAGTGCAAGCTGCTGTACCAGATTCTTCACATTGATAATCTCGTTCACTCTTTGAAATAATTCTTAAGTGGGAGGTATCAGCATCAACCCCGTTGACAGACAGGGAAACAGGCTGGAGATGGGTAGAGCAACTTGCTCAGGGTCACATATTTAGTAAATGGTAAAGCAACAATTCATATTGAATTGATTTCCTATTAGACCTCTTTGCCTTTCACATAGTTTAGTGGCTGGTAAACAGTATGTGCTTAAGGACATAGGCTAAATTGTCAAATTACCACGCCTAAAATAATGCTCGTATACGATGTAGCATCATGGATTGAAACAGACCTTATTATAGAATTCTTTAAGGGCTAATTCTTACTTAGATACTAGCTCTTGATTACCATCTACCCATCCAGATAGAGACAAAAGGCATGCATTATGGTCATAACTCATAACTGTTATAAGGGATTGACATAAATTAATTTGTCAAACACTCAGAGCAACATTTTGAGGTAGGCAATATTGTTACTTCTATTATAATTATTTTTCCAGTTAAGAAAATGAGGCTTGGAAAGTTCGCCAAAGCAGAACTGAGATTCAACCTACACAGCTCTGGCTCCTTTATGTCTATGGTTCTCAAACTTGATTGCACTTTAGAATAACCTGGGAATCGTCTATACTGTGGGAAGCCTAGACATGGCCTCCAGAGGTTCAGATTCAATTGATGGTGGGTGAGGTCCTGGTACTCATACCTTTTTACAAGCTGTCCATGCGATCCTACTGTATAGACAGGCCTGGGAGTCCCTGCACTAGACTAGACCACCTCTGAATCTCACTGCGCAGATGCCTTGCTATCCATGAAAGCCAAAACTGAGTGGATACATATTAATAAGCCCACCCTTCTCATTGGCTGCTGCAAACCAGGTTGTCTGAAGTTTTAATATGAATTGAAGTTTTTAGCCAATTGGTTATTGGTTAAGAATGAACCCACCCCCTGGAATGAGAACTAAACGTGGTTTATGTGCCAGGCACCATGTTAGGAACTTGCTATGGCTTATTTCAGTCAATCCGCAGAACGGCCCTATGAGGTAGGGATTATTACTATAGGTAAGGTATGTCAAATATATATTTCATCTTGCTTCCTCCCATTCTGGTTGGTTACTGGGGCTTGCAGCCTTGCCACTCACAGTGTGGTCTGTGGAGCTCACCTGGGGGCTGGTTAGAAATACAGACTTTCAAGCCCCTCCTGACCCCCTTCTACCTAATCAAAATTTGCATTTCAACAAGATCCCAAGGTGATTCCAATTTGAGAAGCTCTGGTCTAGAGCCATGTCTTGAGCAAATTCTGTGTTCCCGTTGAACCGAAGATGAACGAGAAGGGTTCTTTGACAAATGTGCCATGTCTGCCTGGGCAGAGGATGGATTAGGGCCATGTGAATCAGGCTTTGATCACTTCAGCGTCACATACCTACATACAGGACACTAGAGAGACTATGTAATGGGTTCACAGTTTAGTCACTGGTTGTCCCTTGCTAGGCAATTACCAATGTCCTTAACCAGCACAGCTAAGGGGAGTATCTCATTTTGGTCCTGGCGGCTCCTGTGTGTCCAGCACTTCTTGTGATTTATAGCATCTATATTGGCTTCATGCTTCTAGCTCTCAAGGCTGTGTCACTGACGACAAAGTCTCTTGGTCTTTGCTTGTTACAGAATGGCTGCAAGATGCTGCAGCTGAGGAAGCCAACTCTCCTGGTTTACCCAGAACTGAAGGGTTTCTGGAAACATTGGACTTTCAGTGTTGAAGCCTGGACAGTCCTGGGAAACTGGAACCATTGGCCATCTTAGCTTTAACTCTGTCTCTCTCATGCATGTTGAGTCTGTTTTCTGTTTGTTGCAGGGATGCTTGTTCTTCTGTTAGAGCCACACTCTGTACTCTCCAGCACTAGGTTATTATTTTCAGCTTGTTTTTTTGCTGAAAAATATCACTTCCAATATAGTCCATGTTAAAAATAAATACCCTGCATCTTAGAAAAATGAAGGCACATTTCTGCACAGTACCATTAAATGTCCCCTTCTCTCATCCCACTTCCCTCAACAGCAAGAACACAGGAGTATTTGTTAGTTGCTTCATGGCAAATGTTATGTGATTGAGGACTGCTTGTATAAGAACTGTACAATCCAAGTTGAGTGACCTGTTTTTTTTTTTAATCTTGTTATAATCAATATTAATTAAGATTAAGGACCTATTTTTAGGTTGTATCCCATGGTCACACTGTGTTCAAGTCCAAGTGGTAGGATTTATGACACTGTAAATTTATTTATCTTTTTACATTATTTGACTTACTTTGATTCTTTACTGTGGAGGCTTAGGGTTACCTTTTGACATCTTTGTTTGTAACTTCCTGATCTTCATAAGAGGAAGTGGCAGATTAGAATTTCAACCACAAAGGTAAAAGAATTGCCTTAGAAAAAAGGTCTAAGGTTTTCTTAAAATCTAATGTTTTACATTGTACATTTTAGATTATTGCCTTGGGTATTTCCATATTAATCCATCCAGCCTGCTGGATACTTAGTTAAATAGATCATATTGACAGTAACAAGACAGATTCTAAAAACATGTGTATCTGTCTTTCCTGTGTCTGGGAGAAACTGACATTGGCCAATTACAGATGCATTAATTTGTTGATTTAATTATATTGAATTATATGGAATGTGGCTCAGTAATGTTCAAGAAAGGAAATAAACATATTTTCTGTCCATTCTCCTGCACTGAGGGATCATTAAGATAACAATCTAATAGCTTGGGGGTGTCTATGTCAGAAAACTTCATTTATTGTTTATTATTAACTGATGCTACTAATATTGGCCATTTATCATATCTCCTATGGATATGGGAAGACTGAATGATAATTTGTATAATCAAACCGCATTTTTTTTTAAAGTCATATTATACGGGGAGTTGACAGATGTGTCAGTTGGACTTGTAGAAACTGCGCCTACGATGCTGGTAACTTCAAGATGAAAGGGACTCAGAGACAATTTGAAGCAGCCTGCCTTAGTTTTCAGATTAGGAAACTGACATGTACGAAGCTGAAATGACTTGACCAGGCTCACACAAGTTCAGC
>NW_006783414.1:3546837-3550750 GCF_000442215.2 Lipotes vexillifer | reverse complement strand
CAGGTGGCAGGACAATGCCTGCTGACTCCTAGTTCCGTGGGTTCTCCCTGGCAACCATTTTGCACTGAACTTTACCCCCTCCCTGCCTCTTTCTTTACACCAGATTCTTATTGATAATCTCTCACCTCCAGTAGCAGGAAAAGTTTCAAGCAAGCACAAGCTCTAGAGCTATGCTTTATTGTTATTTTTTACAACTGAAAGGAAGCTCATACGATTCTTGATTATTGTTACTTTTTCCTCAGTCGGGAAGGCTGTAGACAAGGACTTCTCTCCAACCATTTGCCATTGTTTTACAACAAGCTTCCGTAAATGTGTGTGCATACACTTCACTTTTTTTATTTATCACAAATGATCGTGTGATGATATGCTAGTATTGTGTAATCCCAGTGTTCCCAACTGCCAGTCATCTAACGTTATCCAATCTTCTTTTCTTAATTTTTAATAAATTTGGGGACTCTTTTTAATAAATTTTCCACTCTTTAGTGAAAAACTATTTTTAATTTGGATTTATCTCCTCAGTACGAAGGATTCTAACCACTAATTGTATGCCACCTGTCACATTCAACATCAAGGCATAGGGCACACATCTTTGGAATGTGTTGATTTTAACATTTCTATAAGCCTATGGTTTCCATGGTCTGAACTGTTCTTATCTCCCTTGATGCCTCAATTTTTTTTTTTGATAAACATACCACAACAGAAGACAAAATTATCTCTAGGTATAGTAAATTTGCTTATTGGGAATTATTCAGGACTTGTGGTTCAATGGGGGACTTATACTTTGATTCTATAAGAGATCTCGAATATTTTTAATGATGCCTCTAATTATAATGTTGGACACACAGTAGGCAGTGAATATTTGTCCATTTACTGAATATAGCACATCAAAAATGTTGATTTCCCTCCACCATAATTTTAGTGCTAAGTATATTGTATTCTATTGCATCAAACTATATATCACTTTTAAGTAGAGTCAAACTTGCTAGATAGCAGAGTTGAGTTTCTTTGTCCTTGGTGTTCCCTTCCACGGGGGGATAAGTTCTCTCATGCTAACATACCAGTCTTATCTCTCTCGGAGGGGAAACTGTTACTCCCCAGAGGAGGAATGCTTAATATAATTTGGGAGTCTGGGAGGGGAACCCAGGCACATATAACCTAGTTCCTTCAGTATGACCCACACTGTCCAGGAATGGACTGCTCAGAGAGCAGAACATTTGCCATTGCTCTTAGCCATGCAGGGAATTTTATGAAACAGTTATTGCTGGAACCTGGGATATTCCAGCATTCCCTCTGCCTGATAGGTAAGTCTATCCCAGATGTATCAGGTAGGTGCATCTATGTCCAGAAGCAGATGCTTCTGGGGTTTAGATGAGGAAGTCCACTTGCCTGCAGGTATAAAACCATTTTCCAAAGCAATGTTTTGTACAATGAAGGTAATATTTTCATGTTACATTCATCCAGAGGCAGAAAGACGTTATGGGTGAGGGCATAGGTGATGGCCTCCAACAGCTATGATTCAAATCCCTACTCTGTTACCTGCTCCATTAGTGTTGTAAGGATTTAATGAGTTAATATACATAAAGCATTTAGAACAGTGCCTGACACAAGGTAAATCTCTATAGCTGTTTGATATTAATAATACCCTTTTGTTTCATTGTTGAGTCGGTTCAGAGCACAGATGTGGCAAAAGGGGTGATGTGTCAGCTCCCTGCTCCTGCCTCAGTAAGAGGAGTTTTAGAGTAACTTGGAAACACATTCCAGTTTCAAACGACTCAGTGATTAGGCTAATCCTACACCATCATAGGTCTCATCCCCAGAATTATCTTTCCAGTATTAGAACGAATAATGTCACTCTAAAATGCTTAATGAATGCAGACCTCCCCAGTAGAGTTTCAAACCCGCCAAAATCCAACCTCAAGCCTACATTTCCAACCTCGTCTTTCTAACACACTCATCAAGTTGGCCCAAGTCTAATACCACTCACGGTTCCTGAATCACAGCATGTGTTTTCACACCATGCTGGCTCTGCTCTCGCTCTTTCTAGTGTTTTTTTTCTCCTTTCTCTGCTTGTTAAACCAGAGCCTGTCTTTCACGGCCCAGCTCACAGCCCTACTCCTTTGTGAAACCTTTTCTTCCTCCTCTGTTACGGATGCCTCTCTCCTCTGTGCTGCGAAAACAAAAGAATGTATCTATCGTAACTCTATTGTACAACAGATTGCTGTTGGATTTATTGAAACTCACCTGCTTCTGTGACAATTATGTGAACTGTGAGCTCCTAAGGGTCTGGACATGGGACCGCGCCCTCTTCACGCTTGTACGCTCATTGTACTTAGCCCCTATCTCAGTGGTCCCCCCACTTCCCCCGCAAATGACTACCCAAACACCAATCCATCAAGAGGTTCTGTCAATGCCTTCTCCAAAATATCAAACTCATCTACCTTCTTCCACCTCAACTCGACCACAGTCATTTCGTACCAGGTCTCCTTCAATAGACTCCTGAAATAGCTCTCACCTGTGCTGGCCCCAATTCAGGCTGTTCCCCAAACAGCCATCAGAGTCAAACTGTAAACCACGTTGTGTTACCATCTCACTTAATGGACTCCCTTGCAGTGACATGCAAACCTACATTCTGACCTTCTCGTGCCTAGCTCTTCCCCTTCTCATCCCATTTTATACAATCCCCCTCCATTCCTTTATTCACTGTCCAACAGTCACACGCGTCTTCTTTCAGTGTCTCCGGCAAGCCAAACTTATTTTCCCCCTTCAGCCTCTTGCACATTCTGTTCTCTCTGCCTCGAAAGCTCAAGCCCTAATTTTTATTTTTTATCTATTTTTTTTTTTTGCCGTACGCGGGCCTCTCACTGTTGTGGCCTCTCCCGTTGCGGAGCGCAGGCTCCGGACGCGTAAAGCCTTAATTTTTTATTTGCTAGCTTTTTATCCTTTAAGTCTCAGCTTAGAAGCCCCCTCCTAAGAGAAGACATTCCTGACCTTCCATCTAAAATGAGTGCCCCCCTCCATCACATAAGGAATTACATGTATGTAATTCCTTATGCTATGGAACAGAATACCTCAGAGCCTCATTATTTCTTTCATAATGATTGGTAACAATCTTTAATGTGTGTTTTCCAGTGGTTTATTGTCTGTCTATTCTCCACCAGACCTGGAGTTCCACGATGGCAGGAACCAAGTCGGTCTTGGTGTCATTCCCTTCTGAGGACCAACCACACAGCCCAACACACAAGAGGCAAGAGGGAAATGTGCTAAGTGAATGACAGTTCATGAGTGGCCTCGGAGACCTTAAGGATTCTCAGAGCAGGAAGGAGACTCAAAGGGTACCTGGTCAAAGCCCTTCATTTTACAAGTGAGAAAATCAGGATCTAGGACTTGTCATGAGTTCTCCTGAGGCCCCCTAGTTAGCACCTGTGGGACCTTTCCTGGTCTTTGGAGACACCCTTCATTATCAAGTTCTCTTGCCCTAGGCTTCTGGAAACTATGCAATAACTATAGATCATTAATGAAATAATCTGACAGGAAAACCAAGTGCTTCATGCATTTCAACATTTCACTGAGAAATGAAAGCAAAGCCTAAGGAAATGCCATCTGACTAATTTCTAACCAAGGCAAATCTTCTCTCTTAGTCACCCCCAACAGAAATGTCAGTGTTCCACAGGCACAGTGAGAGCTGCCAAGGTCCACAGCAGCTTCCCAGATCTGCTCTGCCCTACGTGGGGATCTGGGATCCGGTGCAGAGCCCAGTGGCTCAGGGCTGTGCCTGAGTGCTTCTCTGGCACGCAGAGAAAAGCCAGCACTTTAAACAGATGTTCCCTTTCTTCTACTAGGGACTGTTTTCTACCATCATCTGTGGCATACCTGTGAATCTATTGTTTATACTCGTGTTCCTGTTTCTTTCCCT
>NW_006783414.1:3541780-3546780 GCF_000442215.2 Lipotes vexillifer | reverse complement strand
TCCCTATCTGAGTCTCAGTGTTCTTGTCTCCATAAAAGAGTGGCTGATATCGAGGTCTCTTCGGCCTTGGCATTCTATAATTTTGCTTTATGGAGTTAGTACTCAAGCTTTAACAAGTACATATGCCTCGCAGAGCATTTTATTCAGTCCTACCATGTTCAGGAAAGTAGGTGATGATTTCAGCACCTCTTAGCATCCCCTACTGATCTGAGCAGGTGTGAGGTCCTAGTGAATCATGAAGCTAGTGCCTCCTGTTTCCTGTTCCCTAGGACTTTGCTGTCTTTGCTAGACCAAGATATTCAGAAGCAGAGGAGGATGTTCTCAAAGCTGATGACAGGGTCTGCAGCAATGCAGGAGAGGATGAAGAAGATAGTGGAGATGAGGCTGGAGGAGAAGGTTGGAGTTAGATTGAGAAGGGCTCGTTAATGGGCTTGGACTCCCATTCTACATGCAAAGGTGGAGATCCCGGTTAATGCAGGGGGTGTGCATGTGTGCGCGCACACAGCATAATCAGGTTTAAATTTTTAGGAAGATAATGGTGTCCAGGGAAGGATGGAGAATGTAAATGAGAGAAGCATGGGAGGACACAGCTTCTGGGGAACAGTGAACATTCTGGCAGCTACTCACTGATGAGTAAAGGGGAGGCAAGCTTCGGAAAATTGTTCTGGGGCCCATCAGTGGAAGGTCGTATATTAATACTAAGGAGGCTGTGTCAATAGGTACAGCTCGGGAATGCTACTCATAGCTTTTCCCTGTGGTTTCTATGACAGTGATTAATGGACCACCTACTGGGAGACTCTCCCACAACTGAGTAGTGTGGATTGAAGTAATCTATGCTGAAGATGTGACTTTTCTGGAAGAGACCAATTTCCCACCTCCTGTACACACTTATGGCTAAAGTCATTTCATGTCTCAGGGAGTGCGCTGTTGGTTTTCTCAGACTATGGGGCTTTGACAAACTTCTGGCCTCTCAGAGACTCCTTTAGCCACTCAGAACAGGAGAGCTGGCCTCGAGTCTGGCTCCATCACAGCTGGAGAGAAGTTCGACCCCATTTTCAAACAGCAGGCTCAATACAGCTGTGCTCCTGAATGTAACAGAGATAAGAGGACCAGTGTGAAATCCAGAGCTTTGGAGGGAAGAATGCATACATGTATAAATGAAGAAACAGAATTTTTCTATCTTCTTCCCACTCGCAACATATCTGAAGGCCTTGACTCAGCATTATCTGGTCTTAATGTTCACGCTTGCCCATCCGTCTTGGCGATGACTGATTTCATTGTTGGCTTGTTTTCACGACACGAATGTGGGATCTTTGGAGTGCCTAACTTCCTTGCAAGTTCCATTCGAGGGTGGAAGAGCTAGAACAAGCTCTAACCAGTAGACGGCCCAGTGACTCAGGAGCTTAAGCATTTAACTAATTAGTAAAGAAAAATGTGGCAAAGATTTGCAGTTAGTAAGAGTGAAAGAAGACTCACTGGGGCCTAAATTATGCAAGTTTCTATTTCCTTTTGGGACCATATCAGAACTTGGGAGAAGAAAGGCTACATTTTACCTTTGAGGAATTTTCAGAACATTTTTTTTTCATTGGTGACTAACAAAGGCAACGGTTTCACCACCTCGGAAAAATGCCTCATTTCCTTTTGTGAAATCTGGGTGCTTTTGAATAAATCCATGTTAGGAATGTGGATCTCCATCTGTGATGGCCAATGTCCATTCTCATTTTTGAACAAAACCTGGTACCAAGTGGTGGTCCTGGTTAGAAATAACAAGCAAACAAAAACAAACAAACAAAAAAAACCCCAACCCAAAAAAAAAAAAAAAAAAAAAAAAAAAAAAAAAAAAAAAAAAGAAAAAAAAAAAAAAAAAAAAAAAAAAAACCCCAACCCAAAAAAAAAAAAAAAAAAAAAAAACAACAACAACAACAAAAAGGAAGAAAAACAGAGAAAAGAAATAACAGAGCACTCGCTTTCCCCAGGCATCCTGGAACCTATATTTATCCTTGTAAATCAGGCAAATGTAATAATTGAGAGCACAGTCTTTCATTGGAGGAATTCAAATCCCAGCTTGACCTCTTTCTAGTTACAGGACTGTCCTCTCTGAGCCCCAGTTTTCTCATCTTTAAAATGGGGTCAATTATATCCACTTCCCAGGGGCTTCTAAGGATTAAATAACTACATATGAAAAATATTTAACTTAGTGTCAGGCACACAGTAATCATTCAATGTCATGTCAATTACTATTAACAAAAATAAAAGAAAGATGTAGAAAATGCACACTTATATTGTTTGTTAACATTTATACTAGAATCTACCTAGTCCGTAAATGGGACTTCTCTAAGTAAAGGGAAAAATTTGATTTCTATGTGTATTAGGTGACAATGGTAGGTTAAAAAATTACCGTTATGAATGATGTTTTCTAATTTTGTAGAAAGATGGTATTTCAATACTTGATTTTTAGATTTGTTTTATTTAGTTTTTATTTATTTTTCTTGCCTTATTTCAGAAAAAAATTCAAAGTAGCTTATAAACCTATAAACAAAATAATACAAACTAAATAATTATATTTTTCACCTACAATCTTTTTTTTCTCCTACAATCATAGCAACATTTTAAAAAGTTGTATAATTCCCAGACTGACGTGTAGGACTTGCTCAATAAGTGTTTATTGAGTTTAATTGAAATGAGAGGGAGAGAGGGAAGAAAATTCAATAAATGTTGCTCCTTGAGACTTTTTTTTCTTTGTCAACATATATTTCTTAAATTTGACCACTGTATTGATTTGAACCGTAAATAACCAGATTTATTTTTCTTATTTAAATGTTTATGTTAATCCACTTTAAAATTAACTTTGACAATTTAAGTGTTTTGAATAAGTACTAAATTCATGTTTCAAAATTGCAAAGATAGAAAAACACTGATGGGAATTTCTCTCCCATTCCTGTTATTTAGCCACTTACTTCTTCTACCTGGAGACAACCTTTGTTAATAATTTCTGGTTTCAATCCACTGTTGAAGTTTGTAAAAGAAAATCAGGTCAAGATCAGCATGTAGAGCTGTGACCACCGCTTGGCCTTTGAGGTTAGAGATGTATGAGCTCCATCACAAGTTCTTCTTAGTAGCTCAGTAGTTTTGGGGCAAGTTGCTTAACATGTCCAAGATCCAGTTTCTAACTCTATAAATGAATACACTTCTTTGCAGAGAGGTTATGAGGTTTAAATGAGAAGATGTATGTCATGACATGGCACATAGTAAGCGTTCAGTAAATACAGCGTTCTGTCATCTTCTATGTACTTCAGTCTTTGGATCAAAAATCTTTGATTTTTATGTGCATTGGCGACCTGAATGTATATTTTAAATGTTCATACTGTGCATTTGAAAAATGAGGGAAATACTGAAACATTTCTTCCTCCTCCCATCTCCAGTGTTGCTGCATGGATGCTGATGCAGTCATTCATTTAAGAACCAAGGATGGGATCCTTCTGTGTACTCCTCACTGCTATGGGTTTCTTCTCCCCACCCCGCCCCTGCACCATGTCCTTCTTATTCTTACCCAATGCCATTGAATTCAGAAAATAATTCGCTTGCCAAATGGAGCAGGGATTAGATTTCCCTCAGTTCAAGCCCACCTTTTTCCTACAAATGTAGGAAATGTAGGTTATGAGTGTTAGCTTCAGAGGTACATAGGCCTCAGTTAGAATCTGGACTTTGTCACCTTCTAGCTAACTAACCTCAGGTACCTTACTTATTATTTCTCAGCCTTAGTTTTCTCACCTGGAAAATTACACTAGAAATACCTCCATCACTGAGATGTTTGAGGATGAAAGAAAAAATATAATAAAGTTCCTGAAATGTGGCAAGTGACCAATAAACTATGGCTTTTGTAATGATTATTCTGAGACACAGGAGAGGTTTAGCTATTTTCCAAATGTTCTGCCTTCTCCACCCAGTAAAATGCAACCAGACTTGCAGACAGGCAAATCAGCCAGTGTTTTATAATGGTGCTTGATGATAAATGGTATATCTACTTGCTATTTGTAGACTTACCCAATGATGCATTTAAGATCATCTATTCTACTTGATGATCTTAAATGCATCATTGGGTAAGTGTTGACTATTCCCATTCATGATGATCGGGCTGGAAAGTAGCCCTCGTGGACCTGCTCCTATGTTAAAGGAGAGTGGATCAAATCTATTTGCAAACTTAGCTTTTTGATCATACTATGCTTTTCTTTTCTTTTTTTCAATTTCCCTTTCTCACTCCTTCCCTTTGTTTCTTTCATAATTTTATGTCTATTGTAAAGAATAAACAATAGACTGGGTCTGCTCTCAAAGAAGACACAAGGGAAAAAACAATCATCATTCATCAGATGGCATCCACACCCCAGGGCCAGCGCTAGACTACATGCTCTCATTTAGTCTTCACAGCAGCCCTGGAGCTACTAGTTGCTCAGACAGGGTAACCAAGTTGTCCAAAGTCACACAGCTAACAAGCAAATCTGGGGATCAAATGTAAGACTGTGTGATTCCAAATGTGATTGGTGGGGCCGGGGGTACTGTGTACGTGTGCATGTCAGTGTGCATGGAAAATTCCAAATATCACGACTTTCCTATGGACGCTAGACTCACTCTTTGGCTGACTGCGATGGTGTCTTCACAAACTCCACTGTGCTGTCGGTTTGCTCTTCCCTTTGCTCTGAGGACTCTGGGCAATAATCTTCCTACCCTTCCCACAGGGCTTCTGGTCTTGTCATCTGCTCAGACTCCTGATGTGTGCTTGCCTCAACGCCAAACATGGGCAGCGACGGCATCGCTGGTGCCCAGCAAATGTTTGCCTGATAAATAAATGAGTGAGTGAATGCGAGTGAAGGGGAGTAGCTGGCATCAGGTCATCTATATCTTGGTCTTTGTCTTGGATTTGTGATATTGGCTTCTAGCAGAAGCCTCAAACCTCTCTTTTGATTTCCTGTTCTTCTCATTTCCAACCGCCCCCCCCACCTCCC
>NW_006783414.1:3526439-3541634 GCF_000442215.2 Lipotes vexillifer | reverse complement strand
CCACACACACACACAAAGATGCAGAGGAAGGCTGACCTGAGCATTCAGGCTTCAGAATGCTCACTGGGCAGTTTTTTAGAAGTGGAACCATAGGGACTGAATTAGATCTTTCTGGGTAGATGTGGATATGACCTTTAAATGGACAGGTTCAAAATCAGGGGAATAGAGGAGTAGGGCCTTGAGGGTAGTTGGCAATACTTTGTCCAGGAACGAAAGTAATTTTCCATGTAGTCCTGTATGTTTTATTGCAGTTCCACATTGGAGTTTATGGCTAACAATCCAGCTAATATACAGCACTTTTCTTTGCTCTCAGAGATATAATGGGAAGGGGTGGTCATGGACAAGGGCAGGATTCAAACACTTACAGGTTCCTGGATGAAATATCATGTCATTCTACACTGGCATCTCAGTCTCACCAAGACCCTCAAAAATGACTTGTCTCAAGGGCATTTCTCAATATTCTGTTTGATTGTTTGGAAGCCATGAGACAATCATATTCTCCATGTCTAGGTCCTCATCTCATTTCTCATATGATGGTGTTAGGACAATCTGTGGGGATTCTGGAGAGGAGAGGGGGAGTTAAGGCATTGATCCCATTGACTGGATGAGTTGGGTCTCAAAGTGATCTATTAATGTGTTACTCATTTTGACCACTCTCTTGGAGGGAAACTTCTTGGACTTGGCCCCTTCTCCAACTGCACTTTTTCCACCCATAGATATCCAGGCTGGAAAAACCATACTAACAGAGAAGTCACTTAGTTCTCTCATTGCTCTCATGATGTGTTCCTGATTCACCAAATTCATCTTGGTCAGGTGTATACTTAGCACTTAACCCATCAATTCCCCAAAACTCCTTGGGGTTCAGGATGACTAGTGCCAATAAATACACTAAGGTAAAGCATGGTGAGTTTGTAGAGGATGCTGTGGGTCTGTTCCAGGGTACACGGAAAGGCCCTTAAATTGCAGCCCCTATCTACCCTTTACATAGTAGATTCTCTATAACCATTTCCCTTGCTCAGGACGATGATTTTAGTCCCTCATCTCTGAATGACCGAACATGTCTAATTCCCATTTTAATCATATCACCTGGATGAGCAAAAGTTGCTCTAGACTGATTTACTCATTCTAGCTGCCAAGGAAAAAAACCAATGAATGTGGTGCTTAACTTATTTTGAGGGTCGCTACAAGCCATACTGGTGTTCTTGCAACTATGAGATATTTTATGTTCTGATAAGGGACAAAAATTCCTGTCTCAAATGGCTCCCCATCACACCGAGATCTTGCAACAATAACACTAGTGATTCAGACATTAATCTTAAGTATCTGGGGAGCTCTAAAACATTGTAACCCACCAGCAAGGACCGTGGTAATTGCCACGTAAATCCCCTCCATAACGTGGCCCTTATTATGACCAGCCAGCTAAGGCTTGCTCTTAAATCATCCCAATTGAACAGAGCCTTGTAGAAACACCATCATCTACACATACCTCTGCTTCTTTTCATTAATCTGTTATCCTCTTTACAAATGAGGTTCTTCACCCACTCCCCTCCTCCAGATTAGTAATGCCTGTTAAGCAAACGAACATGAAATTTCAAAAGGAAACAGAAGCAATAATCATCACCAGCTGCTGTGGTAAGCATTGCAAAAATGCTCACACTTCACAGAGAAAAATCCATGCTGCTCTTTGAAGGCATTCAGTTCTTTAGAGATGGATACATGTATAACTTCTAGGCCAGGCTCCATTCTGTTCCAACAATAAGTTCTGCAGTTTGGGAAAGGTGCTGAGAAATGAACTTTGGCCTTCATGATCCATCTGGAGCATTCAGTGATGACACTGACTTTGAAGTTACACTGACCTGGCCAACCCTGCCACTCACTGGCTTGGTATGCTATTCATTTGTTTTAATCCATTCATTCAGACCACAAATACTTTGTGTCATATACTTGCTAGGCACTGCCTATTACTAGCTCCACCTCCCACCCAAAAAATACCAGAAAGGCAATGGGAACTCAGAGAAAGAATAACTTAACCATACTTGGAAGGTCAAGGAGGGCTTCTTGGAGGAAACAGTAGCTAAGATCAGACATGGAGAATGAAGAATATCAGCCCCAGTTTTCTCACCTGTGAAATGGGTATGAGGGTACCTATCTTCAAAATAGTTATAACGTTAAATGAGATGATGTTCCTTAAGTACACAATTGCATTGGATGCAGATTTGGCATTTTCTAAATCTTACCAGTGTTTTTAGATGATTATAACAATTATATTTTCCACTTTATATAATCTGAAAAAGGCATAAACATATTAAGAAGGAACAAAATAAAAGCCACTCATATCCCATACCCTAAAAATGTTTGTCTTCTATTAACATTTTAAGATATTTCCTGCCAAACATTTTTGTTCCTTTGTATACTTATATATTTGGGGTTTACCCTTTTTATGTATTTTGGACCCTTATTATTTTAAAGTTAGCTGTGTATCAAAGTCCTTTCCCACATCATCAAACAGTCATTGTAAACGTTATTTTCAATAGCTATGTATTACATCATATGGATTTATTATAATTTAGCTAAACATTCACCTATTTCTGTTCTTTTAGGCCGTTTTCAATTTGTAGCCATTATAAATTGAATTTCTGACTATTGTAAATCATGCTTAAATGAACATCTTTGTGCATAAATCTTTGTGCCTATTTTTGATTAGTTCCTTAGGCTAGCTTCCCAGAATTAGAATGACTGGGTCATAGGCTATGAATATTTTTAAGGCTATGAAGTCATATTGCCAAATTGTCTTCCAAAGGGGTTATAACAATGTACGTTCTGACTGGGAGTGAATGAGCTGGCCCGTCTCCACATAAGCTTGCCTCTAAATTGAAGTTACTATTACTGTTATTTTTGTTACCACGTGCTGTTAGATCCTCAGGGCCGTATCAGGTTTTCAAAGTTCAACCTAATTTTTTTTTTTTTTTTTTTTGCCTCTAAATTTAAAAGCAGTACCTGTACTTTCTGTATTGGTAAAATAGAGAAAAACAACCAACTAAACAAACAAAAGAGAGCAAAAGCATGAATAATCCCACTAATCAGAGACAACTACTCTCAAGCCAATATTGCTTTAATTATTTCCAATGTAGAAATTTGTTCTTTTTCATTATTGTTTAGTGCTGTATGTCCCTTTTTTTCATTTACATTTGTGTATGTTTTGACATTCTTTTTAAAATGTCATTTTAAACAATTGTCTACATTACAATTAATGTTGTCGATAGATGAATTTCATTTTTTTTCTCCCAGGCATGGGGATATTAGTAACTAAATATATTTGTCAAACTCTTTACACTAGGGATTCTCAACCTTTGTACATTTTGGACCAGATAAATCTGCTGGTGGAGGGCTGTCCTGTGGATTGTAGGATGTTTAGCAACATCCCTGGTTTCTACCCACTAGAGGCCAGTAGTACCCAGAGGCCCTTCTACCCATCCCTAGACTTGTGGCAATCAAAATATCTCCAGACATTGCCAACTGTTCCCTGGGTGGCAGACTTACCCCAGATGAGAGCTACTGACCCTATCCACTACACTGTGCTCCTGGAGTCACCGCTATTAACCTGGACTTAAAACATTCCTGGCAATGGCACATTCACAACTGACACGTGCATTCAAATTTTGGACAGCTCCGTCCCCAAAGTTCTTTCTTACAGGAATCTTTCTTTCTGTAAGAGTCTGAGTCTTTCTGAACTACATAGTCACAATCTTAGCTTTTCCTTTAAAAAATGTATGCAGACATATTTTGTCTTTTGCACTTATCTTTCAAATATTAGAAGACTGCTAACATCTCTAAAGTAAAGAACCCGTTTATTTTCTTCCCCATTAACTGAATATCCTTTCAATCCCTTCCCAACCTCGTCTCCATCCAGTGGATGTGTTTCTGTCTTTGTCCATTACTCTTTTCGTACAGCATCAAATATGAGCTGAACTGAGCAGAACGGAGAAAAGCAGGGTTTTTTTCTATCTTACTTGACAGACCACGAACCTTATGAAATTGCCTTTATTCAACAATTTTTGATCTACTAAAATGGAAATTTAATACTCTAAAACTTAATGTATTTCTGTGTATTCAAACATCAAATTTGCCTTTTTGGAGAATGTATCACATCAATGACTCATATTTCATTTACTGTCATCTAAAGACTAAAACTTTGTTCACAAATCCCTCAACTTGGCTTGTCTGATTAAGCTAAAGAGAGTCACCTGGAACATTACTAATGACCATGTGCCCCACAGAAACTAGATACAAAATTATAGAAATAACAGAGTGATGGAGTAGGAAAGGACCAAAGAAACCATTTGATTTCACATCCTCCTTTCACAGATGGGGGAAATGAGACTCAGAACATAATACCTGCCCAAGTTTCACAGCTACTAACTCCTAGTAAGATTTCATCTAGAAGCCTGATTCCCAGACTGCTGATCTATCCAAGGACACCAAGAAGAACAATGGAATGGCTTAAGAAAAAGTATCTATGTACACAATATGTTAGACAGAAAAATAGAGCAGGGAAATAAAGATGGAACAACAGGCACAACCTGCAACAGTGATGTCTGCAAGGACAGACAATGGATGGGAAGCTCAGGCAATTAGCTAATACTGTTTTGACAACAGTGGCCAAAGGCAATAAAATATAGTTGACTGGGTGAATCTGAATGGGGAAGGGAATGGGTCAACTGCACACTGCAACTTCTAAGTGTCTGGGTTCTCCCTTTCAATATGGCCACTTCAAATTAATCTTATTAATTGACCGCAGGAGTTTTGGGCAGACAAGTTATTGCTACTCTAGATCTCTGAGTAAATTATTCCCAGTCACAGGAGCCTCCTTTATTTTCCCATCTCTTCTGCTTCTCTCTTTGCCTTTAACTAGTCAAGGCTCTATTCCACTAGAAAGAGGAAACAACTTCTACAATGAGTACTTGATGAATTTCACCAAAAAGTAACCTGCCACCACCAACTTTAAAAAAAATAATAATAATTTTTTTAAAAACCTCATTATTCTGTTTTTAACTAGTTTGTTTCCCAAGTACCTTTTGAGTTCAAAAAATGGACAGTATAAATAAACAACGTGGATATTTCGTAAGACACTTGTGATCTGCCCGGTACACTTATCTATACCTCCCTGCAGCCTTTTCCCTGTCAACTCGTAAACCTCGTTTGTGTTCTGTGACTCAGCATACCTGCGGCAATAACTGAATGGCTACTTATGATAGCAACAGGATGTTTGATTTAGGTTAGCCATGAATAAATGCTGATATTCCTAATCCTGAGAACCCCAAGTATGATTAAAATAAATATTCTGACCCTGCTGCGAGTGAGTAATTACATTTGTCCCTTTGATAATGATGCAAAGCAGAATGGCCAAGTGAGGGGACGTCCTGTATTTATGTGCTTCCACCACAATGGGTAATTAAGTGGAGGTGAATAGTTTAAGGTCAAACTGTGGTCCTGCCCTTGATTTGCTGCTTTCAATAGCACAGCTGAAACTGAAAGGGTAAACAGCAATGCCCTCCAATGGTAAGGATGTTTAGGATCATGGCTTTTAGAGCCAGTGAGAAAAACTGCACTCAAATCCCTGCTCTGTCTGTCTAGCCCAGTGGGTTGTCCTGGGCTTAAATGAGGTTGAAATATGAACACGTCATAACAGTAAAGAGACACACACATGGCAGATCTTAATATTATTGCTTCCCTATAAGTAGGTGAAATTTCTGAGTCCATCTCTTTGAGTAAATGTTTCCTAACCCTTTTAAGGGGACATGAACCTCTTTGAAAATATGATGAAGGCTATGGGCCTGCTTCCCAACAGAAACACGCTCACACAGCACACATACACATGCACTTACGCACACTCTTATACAACATTCCAGAAGACTGATAGAACTTCAGCAAAGCCTATCTATTCTAGGGCTCCATAAAGCCTAGGTAAAGAGCTCTTAATCCAAGGTGTTCTGGGTCAAAAAGCTTTAGATCCATTGTCCTTTATAAAATGTGTATTCCCCAGTTCCTTCCCATTTAAAAATGGAGGAAGAATAAACTCTAATAGGTCGGGGCCGGCTCATGGGCGTGAGAACTGTGTACCGCACAGGACTCCACACTTAGAAGGGTCCACACTTGGTTTAATGCTCGACTTGAAACTTTGCACTGACTCGAGATTTTGAACAGCAGGCCCTGCATTTTCATTACGTACTGGTCCCCACAATTATGGAGTTGGTCCTGCCCAGGTCACAGTCACACATCTTTTTTTTTTTTTGTCCAATTTATTGATAAATTTATTTTTAAATTTTTTAATTAACTTTTTATTTTGTATTGGAGTATAGCCGATTAACAATGCTGTGATAGTTTCAGGTGCACAGCAAAGCGACTCAGCCATACATATACATGTATCCATTCTCCCCCAGACTCCCCTCCCATACAGGCTGCCACATAACATTGGGCAGAGTTCCCTGTGCTGTACAGTAGGTCCTTGTTGGTTATCCTTTTTAAATATAGCAGTGTGTACATGTCGGTCCCAAACTCCCTAACTATCCCTTCCCCCAACCCGTGCCCCCGGTAACCGTAAGTTCATTCTCTAAGTCTGTGATTCTGTTTCTGTTTTGTAAATACGTTCAATTTGTATCACTTCTTTTTAGATTCTGCATATAAGCGATATCATACGATATTTCTCTTTCTCTGCCTGACAGTCACGCATCTTGTGGGATACAAAGCAGAGATTCAATCTCTCTCAGCCTCCATCTACCCCCTACCCCAGCCTTTTCCAGCACGCACTTTCCTTCATATCCCTCCATCGCACTCATCCTCATTTCTCATAAAAGTTTCATACATTTATTATTTGATACTCTGTCTTCCCTCAGCAGAATGTCTGCTCCATGAAGACAGACTTCATCTGGGTAGTACCTCATGCCTAGCACAGTGCCTGGCACATGGCCAGAACATCATAAATATGTATTGAATGAATTCAACCCAGGCGCCTTGAGAGCAGAGCACACTTAACACTTCACCAGTTAACACACTTAACTAATAGCCTATAGTTACTTATGATGGCACCACCCTGTACACTGAGCAAATTCAGTTTTCTGGGGATCAACCAATAGCCATGACTTTCCTGAAATAAGAATCTGTGTGTTTGACTGGAGGAAAAATTAGGAGGCACTTTTATTTTTTAAAAAAGGCATACTAGGGAGAAAAAAAAAGATCCCTAACACTTCTTGAAATCTACTCTGTGCTATGAGACAGGTACCAAAACATATTTTACCTCATTCAAATGAATTATTCCTCCACACGCATGGGTATGCTTTATTATCCCCATCTTACAGAAAAGAAAACTGAGGCTCAGGGTAAATCACTCCCTCATCCCAGCTTCCTCAGCCAACAAGGGGGTGGCTATATAAATTAGCCATCATCAATGATGATTATTATTGTTAAAATGCATCAATTTTTATAACTTGTGAAGCTCACATCTTCCAGGAAATAAAATAGAGAACTTCTTATTTATGAGGATATTCCGGCTTGGGAGCCAGTTTTCCTCCCATCTGCTTGTTACTCTTTTGCTGGGTTTTGTTTTCTTTGGTGAGAGTTGAGGAAAGGGGGTCAGGAGGCAATATGGCGTCAGTTATTCATTTCCTCCCATATTCCTCTACTTAGGACTTACGGTGCCAGACTCCGAGCTAGCTGCTTGTGGGGGGCTGCAGAGGTGAATCAGACACTGTCCTGTTCTCAAGGAGGTCACTGCTTCCTGTTGGCAACAAAACGCCCAGTCACTCCATAAACATCCCCTTAGCACCTACCCTGTGCCCAGCACAAGGCCAAGTGACACACGGAATATCACCCTTTTCCTCGGGAGCTCCCAGTGTGGGAGGAGGGCCTCTGGCTTCTAGTTAGTGTAATAGTGAAAATGCAAAAGCTATTTCAAGTGGTGTGAGAATGACAGGTCTGTCTTGCCCTGGCTGTATTCCCAGTGCCTCGCACAATTCTGGGCACACACTTGTCGACTGAAAAAAAAAAAAGCATAACCTAAAAGTTGAGAATTACGTTTTATTCGGCAGATTTTCTGAGGACTTAAGCCCAGAAGACAGCCTCTAAGATCGGTTGGAGGGACTCCTCCAAAGAGGTAAGGGAGGAACCAGAATATATAGGAGTTGTGCCATGAAAACCAGGTAGCTGCAACATCCTTAATTAAAGAAAACCAGATATCTCAAGTTAATGAATTAGCACTTTTCTGTGTATGGGAAGATGCCAGAATCGGGGCTCATTGAAATCATTCCTTTGATGTGCACCTGAACTATCCAGGGCCAGTACACTGCTTTTTTCTGCCCTGCATCCTTTTAGGGTGCACAGTTGGGGGCGGCTACAGTAGCTGAGGGCTTAATGGCCACAATATCCTTTGTTCGCTGATATGGCAAGAGACATTTTTCATCCGCACACTAGACATTCGATAAATATCTGTGAGAGGACTGAAATGCTCCAGTGCAGTGGTACGTAAGGTGGGCCAAGTGTGTGTGGGGGGTGATAACTGAGAAAGATGTAATATCAGAGAGCTGATATTTGAGCTTCCTTTAATTAAAAATATTATCAAGGAAAGGACATTTGAGAAAAAAGTATCTTCATGAGCAAAAGACTAGTGGTGCTAAAATGTGTGTGGGACAGCTGAGTTTAGCAGGGGTGTGGGTTCCTGGGACAGCTGGAGCTGAAGGGGCAGCGCAAGGCTGGCAGGGGCAGGCTGTGAAGGCCTGTGTGCGTGGCTAGCATGGAAAGGCACTACCAGGCTCGTGTTGCAATAGTTGTGACCCAAACTGACTCAGTGGCAGTGAGAATAATAGAGAGTGGATAGGCACAGTTATAAGAATGTGGAATCATACTTACTTCTCACAATAAGTCATGTATTATCATCAAGGTATTAATATCCTAACTCCAGGAGAAAGGTATTATCATCCCCACTTTACCGTTGAAGAAATAGAGGCTTCTGGCGGTTAAGTGACATTTCCTAGGTCACAAACCTAATCAGTTTCATAGTCGAAATTTCAGTTTATCTGACCCTAGCCCAGCATCTGAGAAAAATGCAAAAGACATAAATGGGTAGAAGTTTACTGGTAGAATCATGATTGCAAACGTGAGACCCTATACACTTGGTCTAGTCCATACACAGGCCTTCTTGGGCTGGTACCTGTTGAAAGATTTTTGAATTTGAAGGGCTGCACCACAGACCCCACTACTCCCCAGCTGTCCACAAAGCCTCTTCACATATTCATGTGAATGGTCTGCCCCAGTGATGGCAAGTACCAAGAGCTGCCAAATGGGGAGACTTAAAAGAGGTAGAATTCATTCAAACTCATTTGAGACAATAAGAAAATGTCAATAAAGAACTTGGAATTGAAGTGAGATAGAGAAGCAAAAGCAAAAAAAGGGTTAATTTGGAATTGACATTTGGGACCTTTGTGAAGAGAGAAACAGGAAGCCAGGGAATTTGTATTCAGTCCAGATGTGAGATGGGCAGGAAGAGGGAAGGAACATTCAGAAAGATAATGGGTTCCATTCTCTGCCCTCTGCCTGGAGCAGGGGAGGGGGTAGGTCTGGAGGGTGCAGGAAAGGGGGAAGAGCTAGGCCTGCGACCTTCCAGCATTCCCTTCTGTTGGAGTCATCTGTGTGAGTGAAGGGTGAGGAGGCTTCGCCACCCGAGTACCATGTTTACGCAAGTAAACATAAGCCTAAGACATTCTGCTTCTTATCAAATTAACAATGATTTACAAAGTGGTAATATTCAGTGTTGGTGTGGTGATGGAGAAAAGACCAGTTTAATACATAGCTCTGGGAGTAAATTGGTGAAGCCGTCTGAAACCAAAAAAAATGGCAATATTTTCCAAAGGTATGAAGAAAATTCCACCTTCAGAAATCTATCCTATGGAAGCAATCTGAAATGTGGGCAAAAATCTACTGTATAGAGATGTTCATTACAGTATGTAAAATAGTAAGAAAACTGAAGAACATCTAAATGTTCAATGGTCATGGAAATTTTGTGACATTCATAAAATGAATAACAAGCAACAGTTTAATGCAGAATATTGTATAAAGAATGTTCAATAACCTGAGAAAGTATTTATGATACAGTATAACATAAAGTGAAAAGAGCAGGATACACAGCTGTATACATGATGCAATAGGCACAGAGAAAATTCTAAATTCTATATGCCAGGGGTTGGCAAACTATGGTTCCTGCTCCAAATCTGTCCTGCCACTTCTTTTTCTAAATAATTGATACACAGACACACTGGTTCTCTATGTATCCTCTAAGGCTGCTTCCATGCTACAATGGCAGAATTGAATGAGTGAGTGCATAGATCCTCAAAGTCTAAAATATTTATAATCTGGTTCTTTAGAGAAAAAGTTTGCTGACTCCTGCTGTATGCTAAAAGTTAATGGTGATTTTTGTAATTGCAGAATTATATTTTTGAAAAAGCATTGTTATATTTATCTTTTATTTTCACAATGGGCATGTATTATTTTTATAACATGTAAAAAAAGAATACTTAAAATATCTGGCTACAAACGAGAGCAAGCACTCAGTATGATTTTGCTGTTTTGTGTTTAGCTATGCAAAGTGAACCAGTTTTGCCTACGTTGCTCTGAGTATTAGGAAGTCCCAAAGCTAACCCCCAAGGGTGACCTTTGCCACGTTTGTAGTACACCCTTGCAAAGGTGTGTGCGCAGAGGGAGAACCTCCTGTTTTCCACAGCTTTAGGCTTCGCTACAACGCAGATTTTATGTCCTTTGCTGATTAGTTGAGGAGGTATGTGTGATAATCATTCTCCACTGTCAGAGCCTGCAGCCCGGTTCCTGGATCTGACCTTTGGACCAGAGGAGAATGCCTGAATACCTCTGGGCCCCGGTTGCCTGGTCTCCAAAACCAGCATAATAACCTATTACCTGCTACTAGTCAGAGGGTTGGCTCAGATGTCCCACTGACCTTCTGTCCAGCTCTCAGCTCTGTGATTCCATGATGCATCAGTAATATGTGATCACCTTTCAGCACTGAGGATCTTGCTACTTGACTTCCTGAGTTAGTGAGATGCAGGGATAGCAGTTAACATGCAGGAGAGAAAAGCCTCTCTCTCCTCCACAAAACTCTGACATGACCCTTGACGTTAGCTGGTGACCTCTAGAAAAAGCTCCCCAAGCGGGATGGCTCCCACTGCCTCTTCCCTCTGCCCCAACCCGTGTTCCCTCCAGTGATAAACCATAATGGAAAAGAATATTAAAAAAAAGAATGTATATATACGTATAACTGAGTCACTTTGCTGTACAACAGAAATTAACACATTGTAAATCAACTACACTTTAATAAATAAACAAATAAATGTCCTGTCATATGTGCCATTCCATGTACAGTTCAAAGAAATAGGATGTCTGTGAGAAAGAAACACAAATCGGTTTGCTATGCTTCAGCCACCAAGAAAATATACTAAAATAGCTAAAAAGGCAGCTCACCGGAAGAAAAATTCAAATAGATATTTTTCTTTTGGTTCATAGTTCTGGTTTCTGTTTGCAATGGGGATTTCATGGGGGAAAACATTTAACCCAAGAGCTGGACATTTTGAGACACAGCAGAGGTGAGGACACCCACATAGCTCTTCACTGTTGTCACAATTTCCCAGCCCAGCTCAGGTACCATCCCTCGTATGCAGAGAATTTTTGCTACAAGTCATGTGGGGTGATATAGGACAAAAGGCATATATTTTCACTTACAAAAAGAAATTCTGAAGAGCTAATGTACAGCATGGCGACCACAGTACTGTATACTTGAAAGCTGATGAGAATAGATCTTAAGCATTCTCATCACACACAAAAAAGAGTTATATCTATGTTAACTATGTGAAGTGGTGGATGTGTATTTATCTTGATTTTGGTAATCATTCTACAAAGCATATGTATATCAAATCATCAGGTTGTACACTTTATTTTTTAAAGTGTCATGTGCAGATTATTCCTTTCTAAGTACAGAATGTAGCAATTAAGAAAGCTGATGCCTAGATAACCTTAATGGAGAAAAAGGACAAAGAAAGATATCACGAATATCCCTCCTATTGTATCATTTAAATCTTCCTCCAAAAAAATTATGTTCTAATGGGGCACTATTTTGTTCACAGCTCTGTATGCCTAGAATGTATCTCCTGAGATCCCTTGATAGTTGGGATAGGAAGACCATATCTTCAACCCCATTTCACAGGTCATGACAAGCTGGTGAAGGTCATCACACTTCTGGTCAAACGTAGATAGTTGGGAAAGGCCCCCGTCTTCCCCCTGCCCCCAACTACTATCCTGGAACTTATACATTCTTATCCATGGTTCCACATGGAGCGTTGAAATCCTGATGCTTTTGCTGAAACGCATTGGACTGACTTTCGACACCATTTTCTAAGGTCACACCTGAGCCACACAGGAAAACTTGCTTTATAACTATGGAGGCATTGATCTGATAATCACCCAACGCATTCACATTTTTAACCCTAAGTAACCGGGTTGTCTCAAATCAAAAGCACATGACTATTAAGACCCTCTTTAGCATTGAGAAGATGGCCATTCAAGTCTTGATTGAAAAACTTTAGACTCTTTCTAGGCTCATTACCACTCACACCCCTTCACCATCACCCAACCCCACTCGGAGGGTGTTTGCCAATGAGTTCGGCCTTACACTCTCAAGATATCATAGGAATTTTTATAATGCCAAGCTGTTTTGTAAATGCTGTCTCTTTTGCCAAAAGTCCCCTCGCTTCTCTTTAACTGCATGCTTCTATTCATCGTTCAAGACCCAGCTAAAATTATACTGCACCATTCTCCCTAAACTTCTGTAGTCCTTTAGGTGGCTCTGTGCCATTTCATCTATTTCTCTCTCCTAACACAGAAATGACTTGCAATTTGACAGTTGGACTGTTTAAATTTGAATTTTGAACCTCTCATCAGTAACTTGAATGTTTTAGGCAATTTATGTAACTGTCTTACCCTCAGTCCCTCATCTTTAAAATGGGTCTAATGAGGATACATACCACACAGAGCTGTGGTAGGAAGTAAATGAGGAAAAGAACCTTACAGCCTTTGCCTAGTGTTTAGAAGAAACACTGGGAACAGAGGAAGAAAATGATGAAGCTAGTTTTTACAGTCACTGTATCGGTGAGCTTCAGAAGGAAAAGAACTCTGTCCCATTTATCCCTGAGCCTTGAGCTCCTAACCAAGCCTGACATACACTTACTGGGGAAGGAGTGTTTGAAGCATAATTGAAATTAGGTCACTTGAGGAAATTATAAACCAACCCCCAAGCGAGGAGAACATTGTACTATAATGACTGCAAACAGTTCAGGCAAGCTGTGGATGGCTGTTGGAATCCAAACAGTGTAGGACCTGGGATGGGAGAAAGGATGTGTAGGTGGCTTGCTCTCCTAAATTTATCTAATCATCTGGGAGAGTGATGAGTATTTCGGGCACTCGGGTGGGTAGATCCCCACACTTCTGCCCTTTTGAAGGAGGGCTCACCGGAACACTTGGTGATGTTGGATATCATTAACTCTGTGTTCCACTGCATGTTTCATCTCAATGAAATTGTGCCTCTCACTGTGCTTTTTTTCCTGTATAAATACAATCCTGTCAATACCAGGGCCTGTGTATTTACTGGAGTAGGAATATAAACCCAGATGTGCCTGAGCTGCACAGTCTCTATTTTCCCCACCCTGCTGGGCAGGTGGCATCAGTGTCACTGTCAAGCTCAAAAGAGGAGCAGCTCCTGTTGGTCAAATGAGGGATGTATTTATGAGAGCTGCAAAGGTACAGATGGGTGAGGGGATCAGAGTAGGGAAGGGGGATATGAAGGAGCAGGTGGGCTCTGTAAGCAGGAGCTGGCCTCAGTTTGCCTTGCCGACTCTAGCCTCTTAGCTCCCAACCAGACTATCTCCTTCCTTCTTCCCAAGCTGCCCTGGAAAACCTGTAGAACACGAATTAGAGGAGTTCTCCCTACTTCTTCGCCTTCACCATTAGCACCAAATGACTTTATAGTAGCACCAAATGGTTTACTTTAAAATTGTCACCTTTTAATATATTCATTTATTCACTCAACAAATATTTTTGTGGTACCTATTATGTGCTAAGTGCTGTGTTAAACACTAGATAAAGATGAACAAATCAGGAGTATTTCCTACTTCCTCAGAGTTTACAGCCTGTAAGCTATAAGCTTATGTTCGTCTGATGCTCACAGCAACTACTTTGGAGATAAGAATCGTTATATCCAGTTGACAGATGAGGACGCTGAGATCATCTAGTGAAAGGAAGAGAGGGAGTTCATGGTTACTGGTTTCTCCTGTACTATGTGTTGGGCCACACTAGAAGATAGGACATGAAAACAAAACAAAACAAAAGCAAAATGGTAAGAGAGAAGATATTGAGTATAGATCCATTAGTTTTCTCTCGAAATTATTTGTGAAAGTGGAATTTGTGCCCTTGACTCCAGGCATCCCCCACTCCATCCCCTTCTCTTGTAAATGCCTGGTCATTTTCTGGCCACCTTTCAAACTCTAGGGAACACTCTGGAATTCCAAGCTAGGAGGGGTTTCCTCTGTAGGTCTGGCTATTGTAACTTTACGAGAAACTGTTCAATACTTCCTTTCAGCAGTTACAAAACACAGTTTTCTGAATGAATTTCATATTAATTAAACAGTTAACCCTTCACCTTTCCGACTCACACTTTTTACATTATTACTCAGCCCTTAGAGTGAGATAAAGCCTCGGACAGCTTCTATGTACACGCCCACACATACACAAACACATATCACATATATCCGCGTCCTTACAGGCAACCACTAAGAAACATGCACACACAAGCACACATACACACTACACGTACACAGAATAAAATATAGAGCTATGCACATTCCCTATACATGTAAACATCCTTACCCACTCAGGTGTGCACCCGAACACTCACACTGGCATGGTGTTGACTGTATTCTTCGTGGGAGGAAGGAAATAGAAAGACCCCAAGTACTCAGACTCCCAGCTAAACACATAAGAATCCTGTCAGTACAATGTGTTTGGGTCTGTTTTCTCTTTTAAGAGAAGCAGGACATCACTGCTGCTGTTGCTTGTGGAACCCTCACTTCCCATCCCCCCCCCCCCCCC
>NW_006783414.1:3511660-3526429 GCF_000442215.2 Lipotes vexillifer | reverse complement strand
CCCCCCCCCCCCCCCCCCCCCCCCCGCTCCATTGCTAGGGTGTGAAGATCATCCTTGCATCAAATGAATAATCCTGTTTTTTTTTTTTTCTTTCCTTTACTGGAGGTAAAATCATAGTGTTATTGAATAAAGTAGAAATGAACTCCTGAATTCCAACCCCTGATAGAAAGGGGTTTATAGAAAGTACTAAGTAATACTAGCTACATGAAAGAATGGACAGAGACTATTTGCATTTCATTAGAAGCAAACAAGATACCTAAGAACACCCAGTCCAGCCCCTTCATGTTTCAAGTAGGGGCTCAGAGACCCAGAGGGCTATATGGTCATCCTGGCGTCCCACTGCTAACTGTGAGTAGAATGGGACTGGGGCTATAATCTTCAGGGTCCAGTGAACTTGGTGAGTGAAAGCCACTATTACTGGGAAGCTATTCTCATCTCCTCCTAAACGTTCATACAAGAAGTCAGTAAGGTACACGACACAAAGTCAAGTGGGATTTGGGGCAGTTATCCAGTGAGTCCTTGTGACAGCTATCCAAAGCAGGCAATTCAAGTCTCAACTTGATTTTGCTGTTTTTATTTTGATGAGCTACTTGAATGCAAATTTGTCCATGTGGATTCTCTTTGCTTCTCTGAGGTTTGACTTACCTTTCAAGGAAAAGAGAGAGAGAGAGAAACAGAGAGAGACAGAGAGAGATGTGGAGGCAGAGTCTTCGGAAATGTGAACTATAATAATTTTTTTAAATATTTAAAAAAATTTTAAATTGAAGTGTAAAATACGTCAGTAAGGTACATAAAGGGCTCAGATCTTGTGTCCAGCTCACTAATTGCTTAGATGTCTGCATACCTGTACACACCTGGGTAGCCTCTAACACCTTAAAAGCTTCCCTTGTGCCCCTTTCCACCTACACCTCCTGATATAATCACTATTACTATAGATTTGCTTTACCTATCCTTGAACTTTATATAAATCCTATGGCATGCATTCTTTTGTGTCTGACTTCCTTCACTCAACATAATAGTTGTGCACTTAATCTGTGTTGTTGCATATATCAGCAGTTTGATTTTATTGCTGAGTTGTGTTCCATTGTATGATTGGACCATAATTTATTTATACATTTTTATGTTTATGGATATCTGAATTTTTCCCACTTTTTGGTTGTTATGAATCAGGCTGGTTATGAATATTTCTGTGCATGTCTTTGCATATATTTTATTTCTCTTGGGTATATATTTAGGAATCGGGTTTCTGGGTCATAGTGTAGGTAAACGTTTTACTCTAGTAGATAGTTTCAACAGTTTTTCAAAAGGGGTGCATCTATTTACACTCCAGCTAGCAATGTATTGAGTTCCAACTACCACTCTTACTTAACAATACTTGGCATTGTTAGTCTTTTAAACAATTTTAGCCATCCTGATGAGGATGCAGTGGTAGTGATAACTCATTGTAGTCTTAATTTGCACCTTCCTGAGTGATCTGTATGAAGTGTCTGTTGAAGGGTTGGGTTTTTCTTTTTTTGCCATGTTAAAGTGGGTACTTATCCTTTTGCTATCAATTTGTAAGAGGTATTCTAGGTATAAGTATTCTAGTAAGGTATTCTAGGTATGAGTCCTTTGTCAGATATAAACGTATATGTACAATATTATAAAAACCTTATCCCAGATTTTGGCTTGCCTTTTCACTTCCTTGTGTCCTGTTTAAGAAATACCTGCCAATCCAAAGTGTGAAAATACTTGCCTTTTCTTTTCTAGAAGTATATCTTCGCATTTGGTGTACATTCCATCAGTAATGAATTTTGGGGTGTTGCATGACATATAGTCAAGGTTTACTTGTTTATATCCAGATATCTAATAGTTTATTTAGAATATCATCCTCTCTCTTCTGAATTGCCTTGGCACTTTTGTCATAAATCAGGTGACTGCGCATGCATGGTTGTTTCTGGATTCTCTCTTCTATTGCATTAGTCTATTTGTCTATTCTTGTAGCAATATATACTCTTTTAATAATTGTAGCTTTGTAGTTGGTCTCAAAATCTGACAGTTTAAGTCTTCCAATTTCGTTCTGCAAAATTTCTTTGGGTTCTAGTTTCTTTGCATTTCTATAAAAAAAAAACCCTTCAGAATCAGCTTGTCTATTCCAACAATAACAAAGAAGAAACTTTCAGAGACTTTAATTGGTTTTGCATTGAATCGATACCTAAGTTTGGAAAGAATTTACATCTTAGAGATAATGAGTCATCCATACCATAAACATAATAAGCCTCTCCATTTATCTAAGTCTTCTTTAATTTCTCTCGGCAATATCTTCCAACTTTCAGTCTAGAGATCTTGGAAATTTTGATTAGAATTAGTCTTAATGATTTGATATTTTGTCATGCTATTGTAAATGTTATTGTTTTAAACATTGTTTCCAGTTTTCAGTTGTTAGTCCACAAAAATAAATTAACTTTTGAATATAAACTCTGTTACCAATGACCTTCCTAAATTCACGTATTAGCTCTGATAGTTTGTACACTCTTTTGGATTTTCTCTCTACACAATCATATCATCTCTGAATAAGACAGTCTTACTTCTTCCTTTACCTGTATGCCTTTTATTTATTTTTCTTGCCTTATTGTGCTGGCCAAGACTTATTTAATAACAACCACAAGTTGTGATAGGGAGAGAGAAATAAGAGAGCTACAGTTGGGATGTGAAGAAAATGTAGTGTGAAATATAGAAACTGAGGGGACTAAAACCCAATTTCTCTGATCCTATAAGTGGCCTAAGATGAAAGAGTATTGGCTCTGGAGCAATTTTGGTGAGGTAGATCTTGTGGTTGTATTAACAAACCTCTGTCACTCAGGACTGAGTTAATCATTCTGGTGGGGTTGCGTCCCATGTCCCACGTGACTCCCTGGTCCAGCCTTGTGAAGGAGTAATTGATTGAGGTTAGACTATCTCAAAATTGCTTTTCCTAAAACCCTCTACTGCCTATGCAATTTTCATTAATCCCATCCATCCTTTAGTCACTCATCAAACAGGTGTTGATTAAGTGACTCTTATGTGCTAGGCACTTTGGTAGGAACTGAGAAATCCATTTTTAACAAAATGGACATAACCCTGTCTTTATTAAGCCTACAATCTTGTGGCTTTTAGCTGCAAGTAATAGAAAACCTACATTCTTAGATTTAAAAAGCACCTAAATTTCTAATACGACTGGACATCTGAAGGCGTTTGATTTTAGTATTAGTGCAGAAAAAATGTTATGGAAGAGCAAAGATTTTCTATTCATCTTCTCTAACACACTCATACTGTTGTTTTAATCATCGTTAAGACCACTATGACTGCTGCAATTCTAAACGTCATAACTTCCCAATGAAATGTTCAAAGAAGAAAAAAACGTGGTACGGCAGTCTCTAGTATTAATCTCTTTTATTAAGATGTAAAATCTTTTCCAGAGGCTCCCCTGAAGACTTTCCTTATATATCAATGACTTTCTTTATATATCAGGTCACTTTTAGCTATAAGAGAGGCTGGAAAATGAATATCTGGAAAAGAAGTGTGGATTTACCATGGAAAATGTAGATTAGCCGTAGTGATTCCACTAGAGCTGTTAATATGGTCGCCCCAAACTAAGCTGGGCTCCTATTAGCAATGAAAAAAAGGAAATGGCCAATAGATGGGCAATAAGCAGTGTCTGCTACAGGCAGAGGTAATGTTTACCATATGCCGTAAACAATTACTTTGGGTTAGGCCATCCACTTCCATTATTCTCTCTCCTAGCACATTGTTCTTTTCTTTCCTAGTACAATACCTACCTCCATTTGAGATATGGATTTGAACATGGTCTCTCTACCCACCAGACTGTAAGCTCCATAACTGCACAAAGCATGATTGCTTTGTTCACCACTATATGCCCAGGTCCCAGTCTAATACCCAGGTCACAATAAGTGCTTAATAATCACTTGTTGAAGTAATAAATGCATTCTTTGTATACATTTATATTTAATAGGTAAATGAATGACTAATAAATGAATGTGTTAATTAAAAATTGTAACCCTTAATACAACATTACTGCTTGATTTGTTACAATCATATCATCGTCAAATTCCCCAAAGAAACTACTGTTCATGATTCAAACATGGGGGAGATCAAAAAGTATAAAGAGCACTTTGGGATTTAAACAAGAGCTTGAATCAATCGCTAGACAAAATCAGGTTAGAAAAACACAATTATGGGGACTTCCCTGGTGGCCCAGTGGTTAGGGCTCTGCACTTTCACTGCCGAGGGCCCAGGGTTCAATCCCTGGTTGGGGGGCTAAGATCCCACAAGCCGCCTCACAGTGTGGCCAAAAAAAAAAAAAAAAGGAAGGAAAACACAACACACAATTATGTCAAAACTACCTATGTGAACATTTAAATTCGTCCCCAGCTTTCCCACAGTTTATATTGCCACTGCTATCTTCTCTAAATCTTACACAATCCATCCATCCTGGAAGAATTAATTTTTTTATGCTTCTCCAAATGTTCATTCATTCATTCATTCATTCATACATACATTTATTCATTCATAAAACAAATATTTAACACGGCTGCTCTGGGCTAGGCATTGCACCATTTCATGACTCAGCGCCTTAGGACGGTCTCTGCCTTGAACACACTTCTCTACCTACTTTATCTGATAAATTCTAACATATTTTAAGGCTCACTCAAATATCTTCACTTCACTGAAAACTTCTAGTCACCTAGAGAAAGATATTCTCTCTTTCCTCTGTGATCACATTGCACTTTTCATATATCTCAGTAAGAATTTTTGAACTTTTTGCTAAATTCATTGTTTGTTTTCATGCTTTTCTCCTTCACTAGAAGGTGACTCCTTCAGTGCAGGAATCTGTAGTAATCAAATCCTTGTGTGTAAGTGTCTTGCATAATCGGTGATAGATACAGGTTTATTTAGTGAATGAATAAATGAATGTGCGGATGTTTAGTGACCCATTTTGCAGGTGATGGAACGGGCTTACAAAGGATATTAGCAATCAATAGATCTTGGGCTACAATTTGGATCTTCTGACTCTTACTCTGGGTACAACCCACAGAATCCAGCTACCCTTTCGGTATTCCTCTCGGCAATGTTCCACCTCTGTCACTTTTAAGAAAGGTGTGGTCCTTCTGAAATGGAATCGTATCTCATTGGTAGACCCAACTCTGCAGTGTTTGCTACCTCATCTAGATGAGCATGTGCCTGTAGCAATCTGCGGATTCATCTTTTCCGTATTCTGTGGGCGTCTGTTCACAGGCAGCACCTGAACAACAGTGGGACCAACCAAGGGAGCGGAAGAGGGCATTTGCTAGTTCTGAACATAGATAAGCATCACTAGCTTTTTCCTTCTAACAGTAGTGGCCTCAAAAGTTCCAAATGAGAAGAAAAAGCCAAAGGCTCACTAAAGTGTCTGAAAGTTAGAGCAAACCTTGCTTTTGTCAGGACCCTATTTCCCTCCTCTGGAAATTCTTTTTGCATTTTGCACTTTTGAACTTTTAGGCAAATGTTAAATGTGTATCATCCTGTCACACACAGTGTCTGGTACATCATAGACACTCAGTAATCTTTAGCTTCCTCATTTCTTCCTCTAAGTTCTAAGCGACAAAAAAAGCCCTACTTGAATATGGGATTTATTTTTTTACTAGTTTATTTCAGATTGTAATCATACAATCTAACATTGCAACAGTGTTTTGCTATTTTTGAAGCATTTCAACCTGATTTTTTTGCTTAAGAACCCTGTCCTCTTCTTTGCATGTCTCACAGGAGTGAATACAGAGACTGAGAAAGGTTAAATGACCTTTTATTCAAAGACTATTTATTCAACATTTATTCTCAAAGTATTTATTAAGTGCCCACTACATATGGTTAAATATGATAAGATTTATCATGGGTAAAACCCATGTTCTGAACTAAACCAACGTGGGAGACCCTGCAAGGCCTCTCTGTGAAAGTGCCTCTTAAACTGCTACTTGGTTATGGCTACATGCCCAGAAAGTGGTTGAGTTGGGATATGAACTCATGCCCGCTTGACTCTAAAGACCATGCTTTTGGCTTTGTACCCCACTCTCTCTCAAGCTCTGGCCCCAAATCATAAAGGCCAACTTTTATCTCTGTCCAGCTTCAATTGGCATGGTATGACAAATAGCCTGGTGGTCTCAGATGCCCAGTGGACCTGTTAGTGGAATTTTCTGGGCTAGACCTAGGCAAAATGCCAGAGCCTTATAGACCCATCACGTTTGGGCTGGCAAATGTCTTCAACAAAGAGAAACAGTTGTACCAGCTAAGAGCCACAGGCCTGGCAACAACATGAGGACAAAATTTGTTTCCCTAAAATATAATAAACCATTTACTGGCCAAGATCCTATAAAACCAATGACTGGAAGAGAGAGAAGAGGCTTTAGTATTCTAGCCTTCCTTATTTATAGATGTAGATATTAAGACTCAGAGAAGTTACATGATCTGATTAGTGTCACTCAGCTAGATAACAGCAGATTCAGGATTAGAACCCAGTTCTTCTGACTCCCAACACAGGAGGAAACATGACGTAGCATCAAGACATGGGCTGTGGACTCACATCTGATGCTGGATTTGGACGCTGTTCTTTACTAGTTGCATGACCTTAACCTTTCAGAGCATGTAAGAGTGCCAATCTCAAAGCAGGTTTTCAAGCCACCCTAGACATTTTCACCTCTTCCTCTTTGACTTGATGCCCCCTGTTCATTCAGAAATACCCCAAAGATGTTATATTGATTGATTATACCTGCACAGTACATGTTACTTCAGGATATATTGAAATGAAAATATCATCAAGTCCCAGTCAATGTTTTATTTACACTGAGTAATATTTAATAGCTAGAAATTTAGGACAGCTCAAAGAGTTTTCCCATCCACAAAACAAATGTAATGGGATTTGACTCTTAGAGTTAGCTCAGGGTAGTGGCAATTCAGGATACAGACAGAAGATACAGGAAACATGAGAGAATTCACAAAACTCATCGACGCCAAACATCTAGCCTTTTATGTCACCAAAGGTTTGACTCAAAAGGTGGAAATGGGCGGGGCTTCCCTGGTGGCGCAGTGCTTGAGAGTCCGCCTGCCGATGCAGGAGACGCGGGTTCGTGCCCCGTTTCGGGAAGATCCCACATGCCGCGGAGCGGCTGGGCCCGTGAGCCATGGCCACTGAGCCTGCGCGTCCGGAGCCTGTGCTCCGCAAATGGGAGAGGCCACGACAGTCAGAGGCCCGCATAACGCAAGAAAAAAAAAAAAAAAAAAAGGTGGAAATGGGCAAGATAAGTGAAAAGGCAGCTTAGCTTTTAGCATTTCTTTCTTTTTTTTAACATTTTTATTGGAGTATAATTGCTTTAAAATGGTGTGTTAGTTTCTGCTTTATAACAAAGTGAATCAGTTATACATATACATATATCCCCATATCTCTTCCCTCTTGCATCTCCCTCCCTTCCACACTCCCTATCCCACCCTTCCTATCCCACCCCTCTAGGTGGTCACAAAGCACCGAGCTGATCTCCCTGTGCTATGCAACTGCTTCCCACTAGCTATCTATTTTACATTTGGTAGCGTATATATGTCCATATATACACTACCACTCTCTCACTTTGTCCTAGCTTACCCTTCCCCCTTCCCGTGTCCTCAAGTCCATTCTCTAGCAGGTCTGCGTCTTTATTGCTGTCTTGCCCCTAGGTTCTTCACGACCATTTCTCTTTTTTTTTTTTTTTTAGATTCCATATATATGTGTTAGCATATGGTATTTGTTTTTCTCTTTCTGACTTACTTCACTCTGTATGACAGACTCTAGGTCCATCCACCTCACTACAAATAACTCAATTTCGTTTCTTTTTATGGCTGAGTAATAATATTCCATTGTATATATGTGCCACATTTTCTTTATCCATTCATCTGTTGATGGACACTTAGGTTGCTTCCGTGTCCTGGCTATTGTAAATAGAGCTGCAATGAACATTGTGGTACATGACTCTTTTTGAATTATGGTTTTCTCAGGGTATAGGCCCAGTACTGGGATTGCTGGGTCGTATGGTAGTTCTATTTTTAGTTATTTAAGGAACCTCCATACTGTTCTCCATAGTGACTGTATCAATTTACATTCCCACCCACAGTACAAGAAGGTTCCCTTTTCTCCACACCCTCTGCAGCATTTATTGTTTGTAGATTTTTTGATGATGGCCATTCTGACTGGTGTGAGACGATATCGCACTGTAGTTTTGATTTGCATTTCTCTAATGATGTTGAGCATTCTTTCATGTGTTTGTTGCCAATCTGTATATCTTTTTTGGAGAAATGTCTATTTAGGTCTTCTGCCCATTTTTGGATTGGGTTGTTTGCTTTTTGATATTGAGGTGCATGAGCTGCTTGTAAATTTTGGAGATTAATCCTCTGTCAGTTGCTTCATTTGCAAATATTTTCTCCCATTCTGAGGGTTGTCTTTTTGTCTTGTTTATGGTTTCCTTTGCTGTGCAAAAGCTTTGAAGTTTCATTAGGTCCCATTTGTTTATTTTTGTTTTTATTTCCATTCTCTAGGAGCTGGGTCAAAAAGGATCTTACTGTGATTTATGTCATAGAGTGTTCTGCCTAAGTTTTCCTCTAAGAGTTTGATAGTGTCTGGCCTAACATTTAGGTCTTTAATCCATTTTGAGTTTATTTTTCTGTATGGTGTTAGGGAGTGTTCTAATTTCATTCTTTTACATGTAGCTGTCAGGTTTTCCTAGCACCACTTATTGAAGAGGCTGTCTTTTCTCCATTGTAAGGTGACCATATGTGCGTGGGTTTATCTCTGGGCTTTCTATTCTGTTCCATTGATCTATATTTCTGTTTCTGTGCCAGTACCATACTGTCTGGAATACTGCAGCTTTGTAGTACAGTCTGAAGTCAGGGAGTCTGATTCCTCCAGCTCCGTTTTTTTCCCCTCAAGATTGCTTTGGCTATTCATGGTCTTTTGTGCTTCCACACAAATTGTGAAATTTTTTGTTCTGGTTCTGTGAAAAATGCCCGTGGTAGTTTGATAGGGATTGCATTGAATCTGTAGATTGCTTTGGGTAGTATAGTCATTTTCACAATGTTGATTCTACCAATCCAAGAACATGGTATATCTCTCCATCTGTTTGTATCATCTTTAATTTCTATCATCAGTGTCTTATAATTTTCTGCATACAGGTCATTTGTCTCTTTAGGGAGGTGTATCCCTAGGCATTTATTCTTTTTGTTGCAATGGTAAATGGGAGTGTTTTCTTAATTTCACTTTCAGGTTTTTCATCATTAGTGTATAGGAATACAAGAGATTTCTGTGCATTAATTTTGTATCCTGCTACTTTACCAGATTCATTGATTAGCTCTAGTAGTTTTCTGGTGGCATCTTTAGGATTCTCTATGTATAGTATCCTGTCATCTGCAAACAGGGACAGCTTTACTTCTTCTTTTCCGATCTGGATTCCTTTTAGTTCTTTTACTTCTCTGACTGCCGTGGCTAAAACTTCCAAAACTATGTTGAATAATAGTGGCGAGAGTGGGCAACCTTGTCTTGTTTCTGATCTTAGTGGAAATTTTTTCAGTTTTTCACCACTGAGGATGATGTTGGCTGTGGGATTGTCATATATGGCCTTTACTATGTTGAGGTAAGTTCCCTCTATGCCTATTTTCTGGAGGGTTTTTATCATAAATGGGTGTTGAATTTTGTTGAAAGATTTCTCTGCATCTATTGAGATGATCATATGTTTTCTCTCCTTCAATTTGTTAATATGGTGTATCACGTTGATTGATTTGCGTATATTGAAGAATCCTTGCATTCCTGGAATAAACCTCAGTTGATCATGGTGTATGATCCTTTTAATGTGCTGTTTGCTTCTCTTTGCTAGTATTTTGTTGAGGATTTTTGCATCTATGTTCATCAGTGATATTGGCCTGTAGTTTTCTTTCTTTGTGATATCTTTGTCTGGTTTTGGTATCAGGGTGATGGTGGCCTCGTAGAATGAGTTTGCGAGTGTTCCTCCCTCTGCTGTATTTTGGAAGAGTTTGAGAAGGATGGGTGTTAGCTCTTCTCTAAATGTTTGACAGAATTTGCCTGTGGAGTCATCTGGTCCTGGGCTTTTGTTTGTTGGAAGATTTTTAATCACAGTTTCAATTTCATGACTTGTGATTGGTCTGTTCAAGTTTTCTATTTCTTCCTGGTTCAGTCTCGGAAGGTTGTGCATCTCTAAGAACTTGTCCATATCTTCCAGGCTGTCCGTTTTATTGGCATACAGTTGCTTGTAGTCATCTCTCAGGATCCTTTGTATTTCTATAGTGTCAGTTGTTACCTCTCCTTTTTCATTTCTAATTACTGATTTGAGTCTTCTCCCTTTTTTTTCTTGATGAGTCTGGCTAATGGTTTATCAATTTTGTTTATCTTCTTAAAGAACCAGCTTTTATTTTATTGATCTTTGCTACTGCTTCCTTCATTTCTTTTTCATTTATTTCTGATCTGGTCTTTTTGATTTCTTTCCTTCTGCTAACATTGGGGTTTTTTTGTTCTTGTTTCTCTAACTGCTTTAGGTGTAAGGTCAGGTTGTTTATTTGAGATATTTCTTGTTCCTTAAAGTAGGATTGTATTGCTATAAACTTCCCTCTTAGAATTGCTTTCGCTGCATCCGATAGGTTTTGCGTCATCGTGTTTTCACTGTCATTTGTTTCTAGGTATTTTTAAATTTCTCTTTGATTACTTCAGTGATCTCTTGGTTATTAAGTAGTGTACTGTTTAGCCTCCATGTGTTTGTATTTTTTACAGATTTCTTCCTGTAATTGATATCTAGTCTCATAGTGTTGTGATCAGAAAATATATTTGATAAGATTTCAATTTTCTTGAATTTACCAAGGCTTGATTTGTGACCCAAGATATGATCTACCCTGGAGAATGTTCCATGAGCACTTGAGAAGAAAGTGTTCTGTTGGTTTTGCATGGAATTTTGCATGGAATGCATGGAATGTCCTATAAATATTAATTAATTCCATCTTGTGTAATGTGTCATTTAAAGCTTGTGTTTCTTTATTTTCATTTTGTTTGATCTTTCCATAGGTGAAAGTGGGGTGTTAAAGTCCCCTACTATGATTTTGTTACTGTCAATTTCCCCTTTTATGGCTGTTAGTATTTGCCTTATGTATTGAGGTGCTCTTATGTTGGGTGCATAAATATTTACAGTTGTTATATCTTCTTGGATTGATCCCTTGATCATTATGTTGTGTCCTTCTTTGTCTCTTATAATAGTCTTTATTTTAAAGTCTATTTTGTCTGATATAAGAATTGCTATTCCAGACTTCTTTTGATTTCCATTTACATAGAATATCTTTTTCCATCCCCTCACTTTCAGTCTTATGTGTCCCTAGGTCTGAAGTGGGTGTCTTGTAGACAGCATATGTATGGGTCTTGTTTTTGTATCCATTCAGCCAGTCTGTGTCTTTTGGTCTTTTGGTTGGAGCATTTAATCCATTGCCTAGAGAAGTTCCTTTAGCATTTGTTGTAAAGCTGGTTTGGTGGTGCTGAATTCTCTTAGCTTTTGCTTGTCTGTAAAGGTTTTAATTTCTCCATCGAATCTGAATGAGATCCTTGCTGGGTAGAGCCATCGTGGTTGTAGGTTTTTCCCTTTCATCACTTTAAATATGTCCTGCCACTCCCTTCTGGTTTGCAGAGTCTCTGCTGAAAGATCAGCTGTTAACCTTATGGGATTCCCTTGTATGTTATTTGTTGTTTTTCCCTTGCTGCTTTTAATATTTTTTCTTTGTATTTAATTTTTGATAGTTTGATTAATATGTGTCTTGGTGTGTTTCTCCTTGGATTTATCCTATATGGGACTCTCTGTGCTTCCTGGACTTGATTGACTATTTCCTTTCCCATATTAGGAAAGTTTTCAACTATAACTTCTTCAAATATTTTCTCAGTCCCTTTATTTTTCTCCTCTTCTTCTGGGACCCCTATAATTCGAATGTTGGTGCTTTTAATATTGTCCCAGAGGTCTCTGAAACTGTCCTCAATTCTTTTGATTCTTTTTTCTTTATTCTGCTCTGAAGTAGTTATTTCCACTGTTTTATCTTCCAGGTCAGTTATCCGTTCTCCTGCCTCAGGTATTCTGCTATTGATCCCTAGTAGAGAATTTTTATTTTCATTTATTGTGTTGTTCATGATTGCTTGTTTGCTCTTTAGTTCTTCTAGGTCCTTGTTAAATGTTTCTTGTATTTTGTCCATTCTATTCCCAAGATTTTGGATCATCTTTACTATCATTATTCTGAATTCTTTTTCAGGCAGACTGCCTATTTCCTCTTCATTTGTTAGGTCTGGTGTGTTTTTATCTTGCTCCTTCATCTGACATGTGTTTTTCTGTCTTCTCATTTTGCTTATCTTACTGTGTTTGGGGTCTCCTTTTTGCAGGCTGCAGGTTCGTAGCTCCCATTGTTTTTGGTGTCTGTCCCCAGTGGCTAATGTTGTTTCAGAGGGTTGTGTAGGCTTCCTGGTGGAGGGGACTAGTGCCTGTGTTCTGATGGATGGGGCTGGATCTTGTCTTTCTGGTGGGCAGGTCCACGTCTGGTGGTGTGTTTTGGGGTGTCTGTGGACTTATTATGATTTTAGGCAGCCTCTCTGCTAGTGGGTGGGGTTGTGCTCCTGTCTTGCTAGTTGTTTGGCATGGGGTGTCCAGCCCTGTAGCTTGCTGGTCGTTGAGTGGAGCTGAGTCTTGGCGTTGAGATGTAGATCTCTGGGAGATTTTCCCTGTTTGATATTACGTGGAGCTGGGAGGTCTCTGGTGGACCAATGTCCTGAACTTGGCTCTCCCACCTCAGAGGCAGAGCCCTTATGCCTGGCTGGAGCACCAAGAGCCTGTCATCCACACGGCTCAGAATAAAAGGGAGAAAAGAAAGAAGGAAAGAAAGAAAGAAAAAGATAAAATAAAACTAAAAAGTTATTAAAATAAAAAACAAAGAATAATTATTAAAAAAATTGTTTTAAGTAATTAAAAAAAAAAAAGGAAGAAAGAAAGAAGGAACAACCAAACCAAAGACCAAATCCCCCGATAATAACAAGGGCTGAAAACTATGCTAAAAAACCCCAAATAACAAAAACAAAAAAAAACGGACAGAACCCTAGGACAAATGGTAAAAGCAAAGCTATACAGACAAAACCACACAAAAAAGCATATGCATACACACTCAGAAAAAGAGAAAAAGGGAAAAAAATATATATATTGTTGCTCCCAAAGTCCACCTCCTCAATTTGGGATGATTCGTTGTCTGTTCTTGTATTCCACAGATGCAGGGCACATCAAGTTGATTGTGGAGATTTAGTCCGCTGCTCCTGAGGCTGCTGGGAGAGATTTCCCTTTCTCTTCTTTGTTCTCACAGCTCACAGGGGCTCAGCTTTGGATTTGGACCCGCCTCTGCGTGTAGGTCGCTGGAGGGCGTCTGTTCTTCGCTCAGACTGGACGGGGTTAAAGGAGCCGCTGACTCGAGGGCTCTGGCGCACTCAGGCCGGGGAGGAGGGAGGGGCACGGAGTGCGGGGCGGGGCTGCGGCAGCAGAGGCCGGCGTGACGTTGCAGCAGCCTGAGGCGCGCCGTGCGTGCTCCTGGGGAAGTCGTCCCTGGATCCCGGGACCCGGGCCGTGTTTAGCATTTCTTAAGGGGAGGAGAGCTACTGGCCTTTTGGGAAGGACCTTTCCTGGTGGTGTGATGGCTCCACCGGATAAAAGATGTTTCCCCTCCCTGGTGACAGTGGTGTTTCTCCATCACCGGAATGAGTCAAAAGCCCCCCTCTTCATTTACAAATGCTTCTTGGGGTCGTATCACTCCTGACTGTAAGCCACAAGACTTGGTTAGGAGAACCCAGTGATGCCAGGAACATAGTTTTCTGGGTTCAAATCCCAGCTTAGCCAACACACACCTTTGAGACCTTAGACCAGTCACTCAAACTTGCTGTGCTCCAGCTTCCTCATCCTTAAAATGGAGGCACTAATAGTACCTACCTCATCGGTTTGTGGTGAGAATTAAATGAAATAACTTATATGAGCTTTAGGACCCAAACCATGGGAGTTAAAAATACATATATATGCTCTTATTAATTTTTTCTGCCTTTGACTACAAACTCCAGGAAGGCAAGCAGAGATGTTTTATTTATCACCCACTATAGGAAGAGTGATTAGGGCTGGGAGCTTTTCCGTGGGCTGCCTGAGAGCCAAAACAACAAACATATGTTCTGAAATTTGAAGAGAAAAGTGAAGAATCAAAAATTAATAGATGGTAATGAATTGTCTACCATATATTGTCTACAAGGTCAACTTAACTCAACTTTTAATGGTTTATATTAAAATGTAGCAAGTTTAAATCACAAGAACATATAGGAAAATTTATTATTAAAGCTCAAAAGTATAATTATTTCAAATATTTTTAAAGTAAAAGAAAGCTGCAAGCAGAACTCCACTGTCTTCTTTTCATGTCCTCAGATCAAAATCTTGGATCATCCTTGACACTATTCTCTCCTACCCAGCCTTTCTTACACCCAGAGACCAGTCACTTTTCACCACCTCTGCTGCTCCTGCCCTGGTCTAAGCCTCCGCGCCTCTCGTCAGGATTATTGCAACAGTGTCCTAACTGGCCTCCTTCCTCCCACTCTTGCCCCGAAACGATCCAGTTAAAACCTGAGTTAGGGGCTTCCCTGGTGGCGCAGTGGTTGAGAGTCCGCCTGCCGACGCAGGGGACACGGGTTCG
>NW_006783414.1:3498583-3511307 GCF_000442215.2 Lipotes vexillifer | reverse complement strand
GTGGCTGGGCCCGTGAGCCATGGCCGCTGCGCCTGCGCGTCCGGAGCCTGTGCTCCGCAACGGGAGAGGCCACAACAGTGAGAGGCCCGTGTACCGCAAAAACAAACAAACAAACAAACAAGAAACCACCTGAGTTAGATCATATTATCCTCTGCTCAAAGCACTCCAGGAACTTCTCTTCCCCTCAGGGAAAAACCCAAATCCCCAATGACCTAAGAAGCCCTTGTTTTCTGTTTCTCTGACCTCATTTCCTACCACCTTTTCTGTTGATCAGTCTGCTTTAGCCATACTGGTCTCCTTGCCAGTCTTCAAATATGCCAAGCACACGTTCCCCTCAGGGCTTTCGTGCTGGCTGGTCCCCTTTCCTGGAATGTTCTTTCCCCAGTTCAGCTTGGCCAAGTCCCTTGTCTTCTTCAGACGTGTTCTCAAACATGACCTTCCAACTGAGATCTTCAGGAAGATTCTATGAATGTTGTAACCTCTCTCTTCATACTTCTTGCTCCCTTCCCTGATACATCTTCCTGCATAGTATGCAACATCTCCTGAGATAACATATAATTCACTTATTTTCTTTATTGTCTGCTCATGCTAGAAGGTCATTCCAAGCAGGACAGTGTTCTTTTTTGTGATTTGTTTTAGTACTGGGATACTAGATGACTAGGAGAGTACCTGGTACATAGCAGGTGCTCAATAAATACCTTTTGAATTAATGTGTCAATGTGTGATGTAAGTACACTGTATTAAGTTTGACATGATGTGGGATTCTGCCTCCACAGATAGGAGTGTTTAATGAAAGTTCTTAAACTATTCCACCAAGGTCTTAAAACTTTCCACGTAAGTGTTCTTATCTGTATATTTACAGTAGCACCTAGAGTTTAGCTTATAAAGGACCCTTATCTGTTTAGATTTATTTCTCCCCTCTCTAGACCTCATACATTATTTTCCAGTACTGCCAGATTGGTAGCAATTTGCCCAAAGAGTTCAGGCTGTTTCATGCCTCTTTGCCTTTGTTCATGTTACTTCTCTCTGGAATCCCCTTCCCCCCCCCCCTTTTCTTTTCTGTCCAATCTTACTTATACTTTAGGATTCAGGGGTTTCTCCTCAAGAGGTTTTCATGAACCCCCATGTTAAGTTAGGGGTCCCCAATCCTCTGCCCTTCATAGTTGCTAATACATTCCTCTAGTTTTGCATTAACCATGTTACATTAAAGTTATTTCCTCATGTGTCCATCTCTCCTCCTAGATTGAAAACTCCTCTAGAAGGGCCCAACAATAAGTGCTGACTGCACAGAAGAAGGTGGAGTGATGACGGAAATCCTCCTAAGGGGATATGTTCCAAAAGCCAGCCTCTTTTCACGTGGGACCCATGCTTTTAAACCTAAATTATTTGGAGAAACATCTGATGTAGCTACAGAAAGAATGGGGACGTGGGTACCCGGCTGACATGACTTTAAACCCTGGCTCCCTGATAACTAGATGTGTGCCTTAAACAAGTAGCTGGGCCTCAGTGTCCTCATCTGTCTAGTGGGGATAATAACACTGCACGACATGTAATGCAGCCAGCACGTAGTAGATGTTCAATTCATGTTGGTTCCTTCACCTCCTTCTTGTCTCTGGGAAGGAAGTGAAATAATTTACTCTTGGTGCACTTTCTTCATCCCCCAGTTGGAAGGCAGGAGACCTAGGTGAAGAGCTGCCTGACTTTGGGTAAGGGCTGCCAGCAGTAGGTGTTGTTAGATGTGGTGCAGCTTGTTGACTTCCTCCTGGGGGCCTAGTTCACAACTGGTGTGTTCCTTGATAGTCAATGTCAACTTTCACTTCTTAGCTCCTAAGAAAAAGTGGAAACTTAACTGAAGTCTTTTTCAGACAGAAGACATCTTTGCCAGATCCCCAACCGTCCCACCTTCATTCCGTCTCTTCCCAGTGGGCATCTGGGGAACTGCAGGCTAGCCTTGCCCCTCCCCCAGCACACTGACGGGCAGGGGCACTCATATCTACCACGCCTGAGTCCTGTTGTATGCTAGGAGCCGAACCCAACAGTGAGCTCTCACTGATGCTTCAGAGCAACCCCACGATAAAGAAGAGAAGCTATGATCATTGCTATTTTGCTTGTGATGAGGCTCAGTGAACTTAAGTCACCTCCCTTCCCGGTGCCTAGCAGTAGAGGTCATGTGTCAATACCATCAGTCATTCTATTACTGGGATTCACAGTTCATAATCATGGGGCTTCGTTTGCAGACACAAGTTTATCTCATGTTTCCTAAGCGTTCATTCTAGCAACAATTGGGGAAAAAAACCAAAGGGAGAAATATAAAATTTTCTTTTACATTCTTTGCTCTCCTAACCTTGCACTTCAGTTTCCCTAGCAAGGCTATAGAAGGATGAAAATAGTGACCATAGTGGGACAGAGTGGATTTGATAAATCTGATTCTGGTGGCATGAGATGGACCTTCTTTCTTCAATACCGAGGTAATATGATATAGTGGTTGAATTCATGGTCTCTGAGGCCAAATTTCCTGGGATCACTCTCCTTCCTTTCACACGTGTTGGTTTTCTATAAACATCTTGCACCCAAACTACATCTCAGTGTCTACTTGCAGAGAGAACCCAACTAGTGAAAACTAGCCATCTGCATTTGTTCTTCTTCCTTCTTATTCCACAAGCCACTGCAGTCATCTCCACCTACGCCCTTTCCACTGAAACCATATTTAACATGGGTTCAGTGGTCTCATTGAGACACTAATGTTTAATTATCAGATTTGACTTTCTTGGTTTCCTCCCTGCAATTAATGTAGTTGACCACTTACTCTTAATACTCTCGATTCCTCCAGCTGCTCCTTTAGTCACTGTCTCTTCAACGGTCTTCTCTCCCTTCTGGCTGCGTTGGTCTTTGTTGCTGTGCGCGGGCTTTCTCTAGTTGCAGCAAGCGGGGGCTACCCTTCATTGAGGTGTGCAGGCTTCTCATTGCAGTGGCTTCTCTTCTTGTGGAGCATGGGCTCTAGGTGCGTGGGCTTCAGTAGTTGTGGTACGAGGGCTCAGTAGCTGTGGCTCACGGGCTTAGTTGCTCTGTGGCACGTGGGATCTTCCAGGAGCAGGACTCGAACCCGTGTCCCCTGCGTTGGCAGGCAGATTCTTAACCACTGCGCCACCAGGGAAGCCCCTCCCTTTAAATATTAATGTTTCCCAGGATGTTTTCTCAGCTCACTTCTCTTCTGACTCCACATACTTTCCCCAATCCAGTTCTGATTTCACCTGTTTTGATAACACCCCAAATTGTGTTTTCTGTCTTGATCTATTCTCACTCCCCAGACCTGATTATCCAAGTGCCTAATGGATAGTGCTTTCTGGTTTCCTCCCTGCCCTTCAAAGGCAACATGTTCTAAGGAAATTTATCATCAGCTAAACTATACATAAGTTCCCTCCTTGCATTCAAGCTAGAAATTGAAGAGTCATTCTTGGTTCCTTCACCTTCCGTGTGTCTCCACAATCCCTTACCAAGTCCTGTGGGTTTGGCTCGTAAATATGTTCACTTCTTTCCTCTCTTACCTTGTCTCTATTGTGCCTATGTTCCTCAGATCATCGGTATCTTTCACATTGGCTTGGCAATGATCTTCTCATCAGTCAGTTTGACCCACAGGCCATCTGCACTCCTTGTAAATGTGAATCTAGAAAATGAAGGGCAACAGAAAGTCTCTCATTGATCATATATATACACCTTAGTATAACACCTGTGGAAATTGAAGATTTGCATAGCCTTTGACCCAGCAATATACTCCAGAATACATTAGAGAAACTCCAGCACATGTGCACGATGAGATATGCACAAGAATGCTGTTAAAAATAATGCCGCTCTGGGCTTCCCTGGTGGCGCAGCGGCTGAGAGTCCGCCTTGGGTTTGTGCCCCGGTCCGGGAAGATCCCACATGCCGCGGAGCGGCTGGGCCTGTGAGCCATGGCCGCTGAGCCTGCGCGTCCAGAGCCTCTGCTCCATAGCGGGAGAGGCCACAACGGTGAGGCCCGCGTACCACAAAAAAAAATAATAATAATAATGCTCTGAACATCTCTTTGGGGGGGGTGGAGATCTATCTCTCCTCTCCTTCTTACAAATCCACCAATCCTCTCAGATTAGGACCCCGCGCTTATGACTTCATTTAACCTTAATTACCTCTTAAAAGCTCTATCTCCAGGTATAATTACATTTGGAGTTAAAACTTCAATATCTGAATTTCACTGGCAGTGGGGCGGATACAATTCAGTCCATATCAAGGGTCTAGCATTCTAGAGGAACATCTTAGAAACTGTTTTGCAGAGATACTACTCAAACATAGTTCTCAAATCTGCAAATTGGACCGGCTAGGAGCTTGTAAAAAAAATGCAAGTTCTCAGACTGTACCCAAGTCCTCTTGAATTTCTGGGGAGGAGCCAAGGAATGTATTTTAACGACTTTTCCAAGTGATTTTTATGCATTCGCAAGTTTGAGGATCACTCTTTTCGAGGACATTCAGTCCTCAACAAGATTTTCTGAGTAAACTTGTTTCATGATGAAATGTTTAGAGATGCTGGCTCCACAAAGCTAAAGAGGTTTTCATTATTTTTGTGGGACTTTAGGAACTTGGGATGGGCAGTTTGTGCATTGTCAGTCTCTAAGAGAAGGATGCCTGTATCGCCATAGAATATCTTCCCACCATGAAGCACACCGCCCCCAACACCCTGTTCCCGAGTTTTTAAAGGCAGAACAATTATTAACACCTGGAAGAACCAGGAAGAAAGAAAACTTACAGCTTAGGAAAAGTTGATCTAAAGTAATGGCCAATTTTCATACACTATTATTTTATGTGTTAACAGGCTTGTATTTCTCTTCTTAATTAAACTGTATGTTTCATCTCTGTGAGTGGACACTGGGTCTTACATTTCATATTTACCCCTGGACTAATGTTTGTTTCTAGGATGTGCTCAGTAAGTATTGCTAAATGTCTGGCATTCAATTTATTTTATAAATAGATGACCCTAACTTTTAAAACTTGAACTTCATATGAGGATATTTATTTATTATTATTGAGATGTTATCGATCTTAATCATTCTTTAGGTACTCCTCACAGTGTGAAAAATGGGAGATACGGAGAAGGAAGACAGTCTCGTTCCTGGTTCTTAGTCTTACTGACTTGTTGACCTTGGTTAGATAACCTCTCCACGACTCAGTTCTCCCTTCTATAAAATGGGAACATAATACTGCTCCCTTTGCAGGATTAGTGTAAAGCCTGGATGAGGAAATGCTGGTGAAAAGATTTTTCAAGGCGATATACAAAGGCTAATTGTAAACTTCAGGCAAATCTTCAATTGTTTAAAATAGGTGACCCTATCAATACACTATTAAGTGCAGAAATTGTCAAATTTAAGTGATCCTTTCCAAAGAGTTTTTTTTTTGTTTATCTTTAAGAGAGCTGCTAGAGTGGGCTCATCCCACTTGCCCCTTCCACTTTGCCCTTGGTATCTCCATTCACTGGGATACGATGCTGCAAAGCTTCATGGCATTTAATATCGTGGGAGAAATGAATCTGAAAAAAGAATCACAGTTGAGTCATTGCTAACTTTGATGAATTAGCACCGAGGAGCTCTTCAAGATGTCATTTTTTAAGCTTTTTGAATGATTGGTTTTCAATGGTTCCCGCTAAAGAATTTTAATTTTGAGAGCTGCATAGACAAATGCACACACACAAATCATTTAGTGTCCACCCCCGAGAGAAAAGAAAAGTGCTTATGGAGTGAAATTTCACCTTTCAACTTCACCAGCTTCCTGTAGAGCAGGAAGCTCTGTAGTAGAGCAGAGTTTTTCTTTGCTTAAAGTCTAACATTGAAGAATTTCTTCTAAGTAGGTAGTTTTAAGAGTAAGGAGTATACATTTAAGAATAATAAAACCCAGCTGAGGAATTATCTATATTTCTTTCCAATAATGTGAAAAAGAAAATCAACTCCAGTAATAATGGAGATGATTTTACTAACGATGATAACAAATATTTATCACAGACTTGCCATATGCTATGAACTGTGTAAACTGTTTTACACATATAACCTCATTTGATACACCAGCAAACCCACTGGGCAAAAACTATTATTATTCCCACTTTATAGATTAGGAAATTGGTTTAAAGAGGTTTTGAGGGGTGAAGCAACTCCCTCAATAACACAAGCTGTTAAGTGGTGAGGCTTGCACCGTTAAGTATGGAGTCCCTGGTGCTGACACACACTCACTGACTGATATGGGTCAAGACTCTTAAGCTTCCGGTCTCAGTCTCTCCAGCTGTGAAATGGGAATGATTAGGACCCATCTCAGAATGAGACAGTATGCATGTAAAAACATTGTCTAAAGAGTGTGAAATGTTTAGGGAGTTTTAATTTCTTTTTGGTAATTCATTATTATTGATATTCTTTTGAATAACACTGACGAGGCTGGCCCTAGAATCAGAGTGCCTGGGTTAGAATCCTGCAGGCATCACCTACTTGCTATATGACTTTGGTCAAGTGACTAACTTCCCTGTGCCTCAGTATCTTCATTCGTAAAATGTAGATAATGGATTAACATGTTATGTTTATATTTTATGAATTTATTAACTAATTAACGCTTGTGTATGTGTGTCTGTCTGAGAACAGTACTGACACGTATGTGCTAAATACTTTTTACCTATTACTATTACCATTGTTGAGGCTTTCCCTTGGAAGCATACTGCTGACACGAGCTTGGGAGAAGACACTGGCAAAGCAAGCAATGAAGACAGAACACTTTGGCTTCCTTGTAAACATTAAAGGTACTTCCTCCAGATGAATTTTCCTCCAGGAAAGAAAGAGGAGATACACTGCCTTTTTTTGCTTTTCATTTTCCCCACTTGTCTACTCCATTCACACCCTTCAAGTAAGGACAAATCAGCAAAACCCCAAGAGAGTCACTGTTACGAGGACAATTATAAACTCGCCGAGTCCTTGCAATGTTTATTATTTAAGTTCTTAAGTGCAGATAATTAAAGGACCAACAGCATCGAATCTCACAATTATAAAAACCTGGTCCACAGAAGCCCACACGGTGCTTGGAGTTGTGCATTTGCTTCGACACATCCTCTTGGTAAATTGATGCCCTAGTGTACTCCCTAAGCATTTCATGACAAGGTGAAATCCCTTATTGTTTAAAATTTACATTCTTCCTGAGTTTGCACATTTTCGTTGCATTTCCTTTGTTACCAATGTACCAAGTCCTTATACCTTCTCACTGCATTTACTGCAGTTTGAAATGGTTTCTCAGAAATGGGACATTAAAAATCCTGGGTGTGACCCTGAGAACTGGAGAGAGCTTCCTTCGGAAGCTGTTCAGGCATGCTTAGCATTAGTCTAGACAATCATTTTTTCTCAAGGTCCTCAGGCAGAGACCGTATATAGGGGCTGATTATTAAGTATAAGAATCCAGTAAAGAAACCATCTTGATTACTAGAAACCCAAGTTTGTAGTAAGAGGAGGACTGCAGTGATTTATTCCGGGAGAAGGAAGATGTAATTGTCTTCTAAATACTTTCTAAGTACTGGGCACTGAGTCAAACACTTTCATATCCCTTCTAATGTGTGATTTAGTCTAAGGTAATAATTTAATGTAATTCTCACAATCATTTGGTGAAACGGATATTATCTCTATTTTATAAATGAAGAATCAGAGGCCGCAAGAAACTTAGGCACAGAGAGGTTAAACAACTTAGACATGACCATTCATTACCTTATCTACTGCTGTGTGACAAATTACCCCAAACTTCAGTGGCTTAAAACGACAAAGGTTTATTACCTCACAGTTCCTGGCACATAGGAAGCTCTGTACAAGTGACTGCTATCTTTGATGTTGCTGGCGCTGGTCTTGATGCCATGTTTAGCTGAGCTGGCATGTGTTTTAATAGAATTATGGAAGGTAAGGCTACAGAATAGTAACAGTTCAGGCAAGTGTTTGCTATCCTAGGTGCTGTACATATATAAGGTCAATTAACTTCACAATAACTCAATGAGGTAGATATTCATATTATCCCCATTTTAGACATAAGAAGCTGCGTTTTTCCCATCGGGTGTTTCTGGCTCAGGGTCGCTCATAAGGTTCCAATCAAAATGTCGAGTGGCCTTGTAGTCGTCTGAAGGCTTATCTAGGGCTGCATGATCCACTTCTAAGATAGTTCATCCACATGACTGTTGGCTGGAGTTCTCAGTTCCTTGCTGGCTGTTGGCAGGAAGCGTCAGCTCCTCTTCACCTGGTCCACTCCATAGGGTTGCTTGAGCATTCTTACGACATGGCTGTTGACTTTTCTCAGGGTAAGTGTTCCAAGAGAGAAAGCAAAGATTAAGCCACAATGTTTTGTAAAACTTAAACTCAGAAGTCAAACATGTCACTTCCACTTTATTCTATTCATTAGACGTGACCCAGTATGTTTAGCCCATGCTCAAGGGGGACGGTAATTAAGCTCCACTTCTTGATGGAAAAAATATCACAGGATGGTAACAGCTCCACTATTCCTAGCCTGACTATCTGTATTATTTCTTGTCATTCCCTTATGCCCCCCCCCCAACATATTTGGGTTTGTTTTGTTTTTTAAAGAATTTTTTTTTGATGTGGACCATTTTTAAAGTCTTTATTGAATTTGTTACAATATTGCTTCTGTTTTATGTTTTGCTTTTTTGGGGCTGTGAGGCATGTGGGATCTTATCTCCCGGACCAGGGATCGAACCAGCAGCCCCTGCATTGGAAGGCGAAGTCTTAACCACTGGACCGCTAGGAAAGTCCCCCCGCAACACACATATTTGTAATTGGATTATAAATATAAACCCTCTTGAAATTATCCCAATCTAAGTCTGTTGTGTTTCCTGATGGGAACCTGACTGATACAATAAGTAAGATTAATGCGAAAGGGAGAAGGTTGGGAATTTTTGCATAAGCAAGTATTGGGCCTGAGGGAGATGAGCACTCATCTTGGCACTGAAGTTACAAGATAAATGGTTAAAAAAAAGAAAAAAGAAAAACCTAGGCTAGTGGGAGAGACATATATAAATTGATATCCCAGAGTAAATTCTGAACCAATATACGCCAGCAGAGTAAAGCCAAGAGTGATTAACTGAATTTGAGGGAATAAGGGAAGGCTTCAAATGAGAGGTGACATTGAACCAGGTCTTGATGGATAAATCTGGATTAGCCATGAAGACTAGAAGGCATACAGAAAACAATACATACAAAAGAGCAAAGTCACAGTATAATAACTAAAAGCCAGACTATCTGGATTGAAACTCTGCCCTGCCACCAGCAAGCTCTTTGACCTTGGAAAAGTTACTTAACCTTTCTGTGCCTCAATTTCCTCATTTGTTAAATGACGATAATAGGATAGTTTGGAGAAGAAAATCAATGCCAAATGTTTAGAACAGTTCCTGGCATGTAGGAAGCACTGTTGGTGGGATTATCATCCTTTGCTGCTGATGTCCCTCTTCCTGATGCTCTGTATAGCTGAATTGCGGTGCACGTTGGATAGAATTATGGAAGGTATTAATTAACAATAATTCAGACAAGTGTTTTTTACTCTGAGTGCTTTACATGTATGAATCAATTAAAATTCACAATAACTCAGTGAGGTAGACATTAATATCATCCCGTTTCAGAGATAAGGAAAGAACTCTGAGAGACATTTAGTCTTGCTCAAGGTTAACACAACCAGTAAGTAGCACAGAAAAGTCAAATCCAGGCAGTCTGGTTGCAGAATTTGTGTTCCCAAGCTTTACATCATACAGCCTAAGGACTGGGTTAGGAAGGAGCCTACATACCATGACTGTAACATTTTATCCAGGGAGTAACTGAGAGTGAGTAAAGAGTAAGAGTAGAAGAGGATTGCATTTATGTATTAGAAAAGTGACTCTGACCACTGTGCACAGTATACATTGGAGAGATGGAAAAGCTGGACACAGGAAGACTGAAAAGAATACCCTATTGTGGAGGACAGTCAGGCTGAAATCTGGTCTAGGGGGTGAGATAAGGGGCACTTTGAGAAGTAATGGGAAATAATATTGAAGAACAATGTTCTCATATTGAAAGCTGTGATTCTTTTCTTGTGTCAACATCTTGTGTCAGATACTGTTTTCCAAAGTGCATCTTCCTCTTGTTTCTTCATATACAGACATGGCATCACCCAGCTTCTCTTACAGATAGCTGTGGCTGTGAGATGGAGCTTTGCCAACAAAATGTGAATGGATGTGATGTGGGCCACTCCCATGCATTCTTCTTTAATCCTTTTTCTCTTCTGGCTGGTTGTGATGGCAACCTCGAGAAGCTGGAAGCTACATGTTCAAGATGGCAGAAGTACTACCAGCTTGGATTCCTGAATGGCTGTGGAGCAGAACACACCCCACCACAACACACACTTTATTTGTCACCTCCCTGGACTGTTACATAATGATACAATAAAGATTCCAAATTTGTAGCTACTTGTTATCACAGTGTAGCCTAAACTAATGCATATCAGACCCAAATAATGCTGAAATTATGGCAGCCTATTGCCCAGAGATAGTTTAAACCTTTAGTGTCAAAGATTTCTCTCTGGTATAACTCTCTCATGCTTTTTGAAACCTCTTTCTTTCACAGTACTTTTGAGAAAGTCCTTTTGTACACATCTTGGGTTAGGGGAAATTAAAAAAGAGCATGTGAGAGAGGAATAAACTACTCAGGTTTCAGGATTTACAAGAGACGTCATCTGCCCTGGTGGAAACAGCATGCTGGTCAGTCATGTGTAACCCACGGAGCACTGAATTTCTGAAATTACAGTATTTTTGATTTATGAAGGTCAATTTCACTGAAGAGGTTACTGGGGTGATAACCCCAAATATGTAAAATCCAAATGTTAAAATTGATGGCAGGAAACCAGAAATGGGTAGGCATACTTCTGATTCTCAGAGAGTACAAAGTAAAGAGGGGCCCCTGAAGGCTGACAGCACTGGAAAAACAGAAGAAACAGGTTTGTTTCTTTTTTTAAAGAGCAGGTAACCTCAAACTTAACTGCTAATGACTGTGTTTCATTTCAGTCTACCCCCGTGGTTTTGTTTCTTATACTCTGTAAAATGTGAGACTTTTTGGTCATTTTGAGAGATTTTCCAGAACTAAAAATATCAGGGGCTTAACTGACAAATCATGGGTATTTTTGACAAAGCTGTAGATTAGCCTGGGAAATTCTCTCTACCTGCTTAAAGAAAAAAAAAAAAAGAGAGAGAGACACCTGAGAGTTACAAAGACTCTTTCAGTGGTTGACGTAAGGTTTCTGTCTTTCTTTACCATCTACATCTGCCCTTATTTACATATACAATAATGGCACACGATTAGTTATAGCAGTATTTTAAAATGTGCTGATATTAATTAATCAATATGAGTTAATAATTCCATTTCTCTGTGATTTTTTATGCACTAAAAAATATATGAGGATGAAATGCATACTTTTTTTCACTAAAAATTAAGTCATCAGTCTCCTATTGCTTTCCAAGGCATTTACTGGCACCAACTATGCGTATGCACAGCTTGCTGATGTGAAAACTGAGTGTAACATCATTATGTAACTTGATGACATTCTCACAGCTAGGAAGTGGTACTCTTCCTTCTAAACCACTTTACTCTCAACTTACTTTCACATGCTCCTGTTAAGTCAACAAGCACTTATCGAATGGTAACCTTGGGCCTGGCTTTGTGGTAAACACTGAGGACCCAGATGCTGTCCCTGCCCTCATGGAGGTCACAGTTACGGAGAGAATCCAGATATCACCAAATAACCACGCAAACAAATATTTGCTTATAAAATGAGATAAATGCTACAAGAAAAAAAAAAAATCCAGAACGATTTGAAAGCATGTAACGGAGAACCTGATCATATCCAGTGATTCAGAGTAATGTTTTCCTCTAGAAGGAAAATGAGAACTGACACCTGAAGGAAATATGAGCCTTCGCCAGGTAGCGGTGGTAGATAAAACATGGTCAGCTTCTCCGATCAAGAGGCAGAATCGGCTTCCCTACCGATTGAATCTCAGCCGGACTTTGACTTCCTGTATCCAACAGACCATGGGAGAAGCAAAGGCTGTGCTTTTGCTTTCCTGGAATGCGTCCCTGAGATTGCCAGTTGAAGAAGCCCAGTCTTGCCTACTGGAGGATGAGAGGCCCGTGAAGAAAAGCTGTCCCTGCTGTGTCCCCTGAGCCCCACCAGCTGACATCCTGTGCCAGCTGTGAACAAGGCCATCTTAGATCATCCAGCCCTGGTCCAGATGCCAGAGACGTACAGTAGCAAAAGTAACTCCGACTGATACTAGCAGAAGATTTCAGCCCAAACTGTTGACCACAGAATCATGAGCTAGTAAAATGGCTGTGATTTTCAGACACTAATTTTTTTTTTTTTTTTTAGTGGTACGCGGGCCTCTCACTGTTGTGGCCTCTCCCGTTGCGGAGCACAGGCTCCGGACACGCAGGCTCAGCGGCCATAGCTCACAGGCCCAGCCGCTCCGCGGCATGTGGGATCTTCCCAGACTGTGGCACGAACCCGTGTCCCCTGCATCGGCAGGCGGACTCTCAACCACTGCGCCACCAGGGAAGCCCCAGACACTAATTTTGAGGATGGTTTGTTCCATGGCAATAAGTTACTAACACACCAGCTGTAGTTTGGAGGCTGGGACTGAATTCTAGGCAGAGGGAGAGGG
>NW_006783414.1:3471542-3498564 GCF_000442215.2 Lipotes vexillifer | reverse complement strand
GAAAGAAAGACAAGAAGACAGAAGATTTTGGAGGGATAGACAAGGTTCAAATCAAGCAGAGTCTTTTAGAACCTGTCAAAAATCTTTATTTTTATCTTGAAAGCAAAGGAAAGTTACTGGAGGGATTTTAAGCAAGGAATTGAAATGGTTAGATTTATGCCCATGCATGGCTTTTTTCGGTTACTAGACTGCAAACTCATCGTGGCAGGGATCTATATGGAATACCCATAGCAGAAGCTCAGTAGGTCTTACTTTTTACTTGACTGATTGGATCATCAAGCTACGCAGTAGGAGAAAGTGAAATAGCCCACGTGTCTGGGCAAGTTCAGAGGGTTGTACAGAGTCTGAAAATAGAGGGCACGGTAGATCAGACACTGCACCCACCTCAGTTTGGGTGGGTGGAGGGTCTATCTATAGCTGAAAAAGTCATTATTTCTACCAAAGTTTCCCACTGAAAATCTGTCTTTGATTCATGTCCTGATCAGCTGGCAGCCACTGCCTTCTCTGCATTTGAACTAGAGTTCCCCTCAACTCAGTTGGCTGGTAAACAGGTAGAAGAGACACAGGAAAACCCAGATGAATTACTGAGCTGAGTCTCTAAATCCATTAAAGCTTTGTCTCTAGTGTTTTGTGAGGCTCAAGAAGAAGTTGTTGATGAGTCAAAGGAGACTCTTGGAAGGCTGCTGGCTGTTCTGTTTCTTAATTTGAACTCCACAAGGTGTCACGGAATTACCCATGGGATTTGGAATCAGACAGTCTTAAGTTTAAATTCATGCTACGCTATTTACAACTTGCATGATCTTGTGTTAATAAATCTACTTCTGCTTCAGTTTTTGAAACTGTAAGGAGCATAGGGATAATAAAGTCTACCTCTCATTTGGGTGAAGATTAAATGAAATGTATATAGAAAGCACCTGCACAGAAGTTGTCAATTAACAATATTTTACTTTCCATTACTCTTCAGAGTTTTGGAAGAGTTTTGGAGGACAATTACCAATGGCATTTTGTTTTTTTGCTGCATTTTTCATATGTATTTTAATTTTATATTTAGTTTTGCCGAAGATCTGCTTAACTTTAAACAGTAACATCATTTTTCCGTGGCCCATGTTTCAATCTTCTCTTTACTACAGTTCAGTGATTCTCAACATCGGCTGCACATTGGAACCACTGGGAAGCTTTATCAAAAATATCGATGCCTGTTTTTATCTCCAGAGATAACGATATAATTGGTCTGAATTGTGGCATGGATAATGGGATTACTTAAATAAAATAATCTTTTGTAAATAAGTATGTGCACGAATCCACTGAACTACAGAGATTTTCGAAGGGTCAAAGTAGTTATTCCTAGAACACGGCTGGTTTAGCGGTTATTTCATCTACACCAGGCCCATAAAAATGACATATTAAAACCTTTTAGTCAATATGGCAGCTGAATAGGCCTGGGGCCACCTTATAGGTAAAATGGCTTTGTGGCTCATTAAGTGAACACTCTCGATATAGCTTCAGGGAAACCAGCCTTGCACCCAAGACCAGGGAGTTGTGTTTCCTCCTCAATTGAGATAGAAAATGAAAAATAAGTATTATATTTAAATTACATAGGCTTGCGATGCTCTAATATTTCTCATGTGTTATCTCATGCTATGTGTTATCTCATGCGATGTGATTTCTGTCTCTATACGTTTAGGTTTCTTGATTTCACTTTTTAAAAAACTAATTCTTCAATCAGGGTATGCTGCCACCAGGTGGCAACGGGGCCTCACTTGCGATCACCACCTATGAATAGTAATTGTTCATTCATACATTCACTCATTCATGGTTATCTGGAAACGTTGATATACCTTTTCCCTTACTAGCATTTAAAATTCAAAATGTAAACTTTAACAGTACAACTGAACTTGTATAGTTAATTTTAGTTTTAATAATTATAAAGATGCTATGTATGGGTGTCCATAAATAATTGTACATGAATGTGAAACTTTACAGGTCTACGTGTATGAATGCTTTTAGAAAAAATAAAATTGAAGGCAAAAGTCAGTACTTTCTTCAATATTCCCTATTAATTGGTCATAGCATGACCACGCATGCTCATTTCTGTGCTCTGTAGCCAAATTTTGCTGTAGCTTTATGAGATGGAGTACTGCTATGAAACTTCAGATGAACTTGATATTAAAATTCATTCACATGGAGTCTCAAACATTCTAGCAATGAGTATTTCCAGTTAAAGAATTATTAATGTAGCTGTCTCCCCACAGCCTGCTAATGAAATTCTTTCTATCAATGTTACCTCCTGATAAGTTATCTTTCATTCTTTCCACATAGAAGAAATAGAACAATAATATCACTTTGTGTTATTTCTGGATATACTGAGTCCTCATGACTGATTCTTCTTAATCATAAAAAAGACACTTTCTTTCTTCTACCCATGGAAAAGGGGAACATCATGATGATGTAGCCATTAGCTCCGTGTGACTTGAAAGCTATGTACAGTGATTCTCCTCTGTCACGTGAGCTTGACTTTAACGTCACCTTGAGCTTTTGACAGATTATCTTTGACTTAATGGCTTTACTAAGAAGCAACTTAGAAATTACTTTTAAAACATCTTGTTGTCCATAAAGAGGAAAGGATAATGCCTTTATATCTCCCTCTATGCAGATACCTTTTGAAGAAAGGAATCTCAATGATTCTCCCTCCCTCCATTTGATATCACCAATGCCAGGACACTTGTAAGGGGTCACAGCAAACTGAAACAGTGCATTTATATGAGCTAGAATGCCCCCATACCTGAGCTGAACATGCAACATTTTTACTGCTTCCAAGGTGACTGAGTATTCTGACCAACAGAGCCACTTCATGCTAATTGCTGCCTGTGAAAGCTAATCGTATCTTCTTTTATACATTTAGAAAAACATGGGAGGGCCACTTAGCCCAAGCTATCCACAAGGAGCCAAGCTGAGCAACTTTATGTGTAACTTCTGAAGCCTACACAACCAAAAGCAAGGAGAACTGGACTCAGGGAGATGGTGCTGCTAGCAATACTATTTGTCTTTCTATCTTGAGCTCCCCTGATCCTTGAAATCATTTCCCATCCCTTTAAAGAATCTGTGAACCTCAGGAATCTGTTCAGCCTAAACTGGATCAGTCATAGCACTTTTAAGACAGTCTTTTAACTGGCATTTTTATGCAAGCTTTAAACTGAGATTGATAGCATTATCAGATAATAGATATTTGTGGATTTGATCTTTGTGGGAAAAGATCCCAAAGACCCATGGAAATTTTTAAAAAGCTATATCAAACCCCATCTCTAAAAATTCTGCAGCGGCCACTCCACACAACTCTTTTCTTTCATTTGCTGCATTCATTATCCAATTAAATGACCTGATTTAAGATGCTAAAATGTTCATCATTTTCTAAAACTGTTACTCTGTTGCTTGATCCTTGTATCTTTATGTAACCCTTTCTATGTTTCTGCCATCTTTCTTCGGTTGGTCTGTAATCTCTTCTGAGGCCAGGACCACATCATGGCACTCTACTTTGGTCAATTCCTGATGCAGAGTTAGGTACTGCAATCCTCCATTGAAGCCTCTGTCTATCCAATTCACTCATGCATTCATTTGTTACCTGGTACTATATTCATTTTCTCAACCATTATGTATTCATGCAATAAATATTTATTGAGTACCTATTCTGTTACAGGCACCCCTCTTGATGCTCGGTAACGAAGAGTAAATGAAACAGACAAGAGTCCTTGTCCTCTTGGAGCTCATGTCCTAGTGGCTGGAGGAAGTGAAACGTATAGGAAGCTATAGGTAGTGATAAGGAAAAAACCAACAGTTCCTGAGGCCATCTTGACAAGGTCAGGCTGTTGACATGGAACCTTAGCCTGACTTCAGCTGAGGTCAGGAATGGTCTTCCTGCCTATGGCTGGCTCCTGGTGAACCCGGTGTGGACCCTAAACAGTGGAATGCTGACTGCTCTGAAAGCTTCCTTAAACCCCCTCTATATTCCCAGCCAGAATAACTGGGCTCCCCTCATACTTCCTGTGCTGAATTTTAGTTCACCAAGCCTAGAATTCTGCCCTAAATGTCCAAGTTGAAAACCTTTCCCTGGTCAGTTCTTCCAGACCCTGCTTCTCGGGGTTTTAGCTTGCCTTTCCTTCCCCCGAGTCCTGGCTAACATATTGCTCCACAGTGGAACCATCACCTGGTACCACGGTGTCTCCATTGCTTTGTTCTTTTAAAATAATTTATTCATATGTTAAAATGTAAATGAATTACCTACTATATACGAGATGTTTTACTGGGACATCGGGATACAGAAGTAAATAGATAGAAGTGGAAGAAGAGATACTTCTTATCAGACACAGTTTATCACCTTCCACATACTTTTACACAACAGGTATGCCATCCTTTTTTTTGTTGATATGAGATTATTTTTTAAAATTTACATTTCTTATCTATTGTCCAAGGACTCTCTTTGGCTTTAGAAATTACAATGTGTATGTATATATTATCTCCTTCTAGGATGCCAAGTATAGCATTTTGTGAAAATAAGCTATTTTGAATAAGAAGATATACATGTAATAGAAACTACTGCATTTTTTTTTTTCGGTACGCGGGCCTCTCACTGTGGTGGCCTCTCCCGTTGCGGAGCACAGGCTCCGGACGCGCAGGCTCAGCGGCCGTGGCTCACGGGCCCAGCCGCTCCACGGCGTGTGGGATCCTCCCGGACCGGGGCACGAACCCGTGTCCCCTGCATCGGCAGGTGGACTCTCAACCACTGCGCCACCAGGGAAGCCCAGAAACTACTGCATTTTAATAGCATATATCTTTGTACCTAAAGTTACTGTCATTTTTGAAAACGGCAGTTAACTTTTTTACTCTATTTTTGTGCATAAATTGCCATGGATTCTGCAGAGGTAATGGGTGTGCAAAAGTGCCTGAATGGTTCAACTGGCCATTTAGTCTTACTATGAGACAATTAGAGTCTTCTTAAGGACAGAATGGTTGGACGTGGAAGGAAGCAGTTTGGAAAGGAAACAGTCTGAAACAAACACACATTTACGGGTTTAATCAGACCTTGTCTCAAGCACCTGAATCTTACGTCCTTACCTTATTTCTGCAAATATCCACTGGCCTACATTTTTTTTTTTACTCCTTCAGGCTTTTGAGTTCCTGCTTCCACGCCCTGCAGTTGTTCTGTTCTTCTTGCTTTGTGCTGACTACGCTGTAGAACTGAGATAACTAGTATGGGTTAGCACTTGGGCTTGAGACCCATCACTTCTAGGCCTTGCTGTTCAGAGAGTAATAAGCGGACTGACACAAATAAACGTTCCCTGGGAGGCTGTTAGAAATTCAGAATCTTAGGCCCTACTCTATCCCAGATCTGCATAATCAGAATATGATTTAACAAGATCCCCAGGTAACCCATATGCAATATTAAAATTCGAGAAGGACTGAAAGTCTAGAGGAATAGTAAATGGAAGACAACAAAAAGACACACCTTCGCACTGTGGGGAGATACAGATTCCCACCTCTCTTCTCACTTAGATCCTCCACAAGAAGAGAGCTAATAAGTTAACTTACTGATGTAATTGGTTTGATTTCAGGGGCCGGAGTGGCAGAGCCAGGACTAGGGAGAGGCAAGTGAGGCTTGTAGACTGCAAGATTTCTGGGGGCATTCACTCTCAGCTGTTGACCCTGCAGCTGCAGGAATCTGAGGGTTTGTGACTCCTTAAATTTTGCCCCGTGGGGACACTGCTCACCTCACCATGGTCCTGGCCTTACTGAGTGTCAGGCTCATCACTGAATGGCATCAGTGGCTGATGAAAGGTTAGCTACCCAAGTGTGAGTATCTCTCCTGCATTCTTTCTTTAGGATGAAGCCCCACTACACTAGATATATTTTTTTTTGTGCTCCTCCCCTACTCTTTTGCATCTATCCTCTGTGGTTTGATGGTAAAAAAAACACATTTGGGAACAAAATGTAACGTAATGAAAAGGGCTGCAGAGGTCCTGCAACTCCATTCACTTTACTAAGAGTTCAGAGCATCAAAGCAGCTTGGGACAACCCAGACCCTTGTTAGTCTTTTGTCATGGGTCCTTGTGTATACATCTTTCTTGATTTGAGAAATGGAGTAGGACTCAGGCTTTCCTGCAATTTCTTACTAGAGAGTTCCACACTGAGAGAGATTAGACACGTGTCTGGTTATGTATAGAGTGTTGATGTATTTTCTGCTTAGCTCATGATCCCTGAGGCACAGCTTCCACAGTAGAGAACTCTGAAGGGAGGAAGTTTGAGTGACTGGATCACCAGAATACCACAGACATCTCCAGTGGCCATGCAGGACCTGAGGCAGGCTCCTACACTTTCAAGCCTTCACTTTTCTCATCCGTAGAATAAAGATGATAATAATAATTCCCACTTTATGGGATTATTGAGAGGATTAAATCAACAAGTACATGTGATAAGTACTTCATAAAGTACCATGTAAATGTTTTGTTTTTAACCTTGTAATTAAGTTTAAGAGGTACACAGGAAACATGTGTTTTTTGGGTGAAAGAGGCTCGGAGACCTTAAGCACCATCTCAAAATCCCACAGACTTTAGGTACCAGAGCTGAGGCTTGAACCAGAGTCCTTAACTCTGTCTCTTTCCTCCCCCATCGCACTGCCTCTCAGACATGTAGTATAGGCGTCTTATTGTTTATGTTCTCTGAAATTTAAATGACATGCCCTTCACCCTCCATTTACTTTCCCTTTTTATATCAAGGCATCTTTTCAGATTCAGCCCCTTGGAATCTAGTGTCTTAACTGAAATCATTATTGATGGACTTCTTGCAGACTTGGAGGTAAGGCAATAGCTGAAGCAAAGCAGGCTCTTTCTACTTGCATTTCAGGTGGGTCAGCAGAATGTGGCCCTAGAGTTGTGCCTGTATGGTAATAAAACATCGTGGAAAGCACAGTGCCTCTGCAGCAGGCTTGTGCTCACATTCAGGCCAGCCATGGGGTTCCACATGGGCTAACAGTCCTCCAAACTAGCCATGTGAGAAAACCAAAGCCAACTTGGAAATGCCTCCCATACACCCAGAAGCCTTGCCTATCCCAGACTCTGCACTGCTCAGCCTCCTCAGCTGCTTGGGGCCACCCGACACTCCACTGGACAACCCCCGCCCCCCACCGCCTCCCTGTTTCTAAAGTCAGTCCTCATTACAGACTGGAGAAAGTTCACAGGCTCCAACAGCTTCACATAAGGCACCAAGCACTCCACGTGTGCCCTACTGTTGAACTCCAGATTGTTCCCTCAGTTCTGTCCCACTCTTCTACCCAGAATCTAATCTGAGGTCTTTGAAACTGGGATATTTATTTGTTCTTCCCCCATGATCTTCTTTGGTGAAAATTAACCAGGCAGAATGCCCTGCTTCCGAACCCTTTCACCACGCATCCTATGATCCTCATCCCACAATCAGTGAACTACCCTAATCATTCATTCCTTTATTCCCTATTCCATTTATTCATCAACCAACAATGTTTACTGAGCATCTTCTATGAGTCAGACTCTGCTATGCATTGCGGGGCACACTGGTCCACAACACTAGTCTTGTGAAGCCATACCTTCTTGGAGTAGGTGGATATTCATTTACTTATTTATTACACAATGCAGAGAGATGATCATATTAAAGCTTTGGAAAGCTCATGTTGACTGCAGGTTAGAGAATAGATTGGAGGAAGACTAGTGTAAACAGAGGAAGACCCGTTAGGAAATGATTGCAGAGATCAGGAGTGAGAAGGTGGCGGCTTGGACCAGAGCAGTATCACGGTAGATAAAGCCTGGTATTGCAGGACCACACTGGAGGCACTAAGTTCTAGGGTTTTCCTAAGTAACCTAGTTGTCGTGTTGGCATGGCTATCATTGGTAGCACAGAAATGACTTAATTAAGGTGTGGTAAGAGAAAGGTAGGAGGCAACCTGCGGGTGTAGATGAAATACAGGAGGAGGTTAAATGTGGTCTTTGGGTGGGGCCCTCAGGAAGCTATGAGATATTTCCAGGAAGAGATGACACATCTCTTTGATGCCCCAGTGGTTTTAAAATTTTTCTGCATGAAGTTCACAACTTTCTACCCATGTACTCCTCTCCCTTTTCCACATCCCTCCCCTTTCGCAGACTGCTTGAAACTTCTTATTCTGCCCAGGTGCTGGGGTCCTTGTCTATGCTACGGTTACCTCCTAGCAGCTTGAAAATGAGGCAGGATTGCATAATGGTTAAGAGCACTCGCTTTTGAGTTGGACTGACTTGGATTTGAACCTCAGCTGCGCTACTTGCTAACTACGTGGCTTTGGGTAAATTACTTAAATTTCCTGATATCGCAGGGTCATACTGGAGGCACTAAATTCTAGGGGCTTTTCACGAGAAAATTGAATGTTCATATCTGCAAAATAGCAAAAATTATAGCACCTACCACATGGGATGGTTATGAGGATTAAAAAAGATAATGCCAAGATTGGTTCAAGATGGCGGAGTAGAAGGACGTGCACTCACTCCCTCTTGCGAGAGCACCGGAATCACAACTAACTGCTGAACAATCATCGACAGGAAGACACTGGAACTCACCAAAAAAGATACCCCACATCCAAAGACAAAGGAGAAGCTGCAATGAGATGGTAGGAGGGGCTCAATCACAATGAAATCATAACTGCTGGGTGGGTGACTCACAAACTGGAGAACACTTATACCACAGAAGTCCAACCACTGGAGTGAAGGTTCTGAGCCCCACGTCAGGCTTCCTAACCTGGGGGTCTGGCAATGGGAGGAGGAATTCCTAGAGAATCAGACTTTAAAGCCTAGTGGGATTTGATTGCAAGACTTTGTCAGGACTGGGGGAAACAGAGACTCCACTCTTGGAGGCCACACACAAAGTAGTGTGTGCATCGGGACCCAGGGGAAGGAGCAGTGACGCCAGGGAAGACTGGACCAGACCTACCTGCTAGTGTTGGAGGGTCTCCTGCAGAGGCAGGAGCTGGCTCTGTCTCACCAGGAGCACAAGGACACTGCCAGCAGTTCTGGGAAGTACTCCTTGGAGTTAGCCCTCCCAGAGTCCACCATTAGCCCCACCAAAGAACCTGGGAGGCTCCAGTGTTGGGTCACCTCAAGCCAAACAACTAACAGGGAGGGAACCCAGCCCCACCCATCATCAGACAAGCAGCTTAAAGTTTTACTGAGCTCTGCCCACCACATCAACAGCCAGCTCTACCCACCACCAGTCCCTCCCATCAGGAAACCTGCACAGGCCTCTTAGCTAGTCTCATCCACCAGGGGGCAGACAGCAGAAACAAGAAAAAGTACAATCCTGCAGCCTGTGGAACAAAAGCCACATTCACAGAAAGATAGACAAGATGAAAAGGCAGAGGGCTATGTACCAGATGAAGGAACAAGATAAAACCCCAGAAAAACAACTAAATGAAGGGAGATAGGAAACCTTCCAGGAAAAGAATTCAGGATAATGATAGTGAACATTATCCAGGACATCAGAAAAAGAATGGAGGCAAAGATCGAGAAGATGCAAGAAATGTTTAACAAAGACCTAGAAGAATTAAAGAACCAAAAAATGGAGATGAACAATACAATAACTGAAATGAAAACTACACTAGAAGGAATCAATAGCAGAATAACTGAGGCAGAAGAAGGGATAAGTGCCCTGCAAGACAGAAAGGTGGAATTCACTGCTGCGGAACAGAATAAAGAAAAAAGAATGAAAAGAAATGAAGACAGCCTAAGAGACCTCTGGGATGACAATAAATGCAACAACATTCGCATTATAGGGGTCCCAGAAGGAGAAGAGAGAGAGAAAGGACCTGAGAAAATATTTGAAGAGATTATAGTCGAAAACTTCCCTAACGTGGGAAAGGAAATAGCAACCCAAGACCAGGAAGCTCAGCGAGTCCCATACAGGATACACCCAAGGAGAAACACGCCGAGACACATAGTAATTAAATTGGCAAAAACTAAAGACAAAGAAACATTATTGAAAGCAGCAAGGGAAAAACGACAAATAACATGCAAGGGAACTCCCATAAGGTTAACAGCTGATTTCTCAGCAGAAACTCTACAAGCCGGAAGGGAGTGGCATGATATACTTAAAGTGATGCAAGGGAAGAACCTACAACCAAGATTACTATACCTGGCAAAGATCTCATTCAGATTCGATGGAGAAATCAAAAGCTTTACAGACAAACAAAAGCTAAGAGAATTCAGCACCACCAAACCAGCTCTACAACAAAGGCTAAAGGAACTTCTCTAAGTGGGAAACACAAGAGAAGAAAAGGACCCACAAAAACAAACACAAAACGATTAAGAAAATGGTCATAAAAACATACATATCAATAATTACCTTAAACATAAATAGATTAAATGTGCCAACCAAATGACACAGGCTTGCTGAATGGATACAAAAAAAAGACCCATCTATATGCTGTCTACAAGAGACCCACTTCAGACCTAGGGACACATACAGACTGAAAGTGAGGGGATGGAAAAAGATATTCCATACAAATGGAAATCAAAAGAAAGCTGGAGTAGCTATACTCATTCAGATAAAATAGTCTTTAAAATAAAGAATGTTACAAGAGACAAGGAAGGACACTACATAATGATCAAGGGATCAATCCAAGAAGAAGATATAACAATTATAAATATATATGCACCCAACACAGGAGCACCTCAATACATGAGGCAACTGATAACAGCTCTAAAAGAGGAAATCGACAGTAACACAATAATAGTGGAGAACTTTAACACCTCACTTACACCAATGGACAGATTGTCCAAAATGAAAATAAATAAAGAAACAGAAGCTTTAAAGGACACAATAGACCAGATAGGTTTAATTGATATTTATAGGACATTCCATCCAAAAACAGCAGATTACACTTTCTTCTCAAGTGTGCACGGAACATTCTCCAGGATAGATCACATCTTGGGTCACAAATCAAGCCTCAGTAAATTTAAGAAAATTGAAATCATATCAAGCATCTTTTCTGACCACAACACTATGAGATTAGAAATCAATTACAGGGAAAAAAACGTAAAAAACACAAACACATGGAGGCTAAACAATACGTTACTAAATAACCAAGAGATCACTGAAGAAATCAAAGAGGAAATCAAAAAATACCTAGAGACAAATGACAAGGAAAACACGACGATCCAAAACCTATGGGATGCGGCAAAAGCAGTTCTAAGAGGTAAGTTTATAGCAATACAAGCCTACCTCAAGAAACAAGAAACATCTCAAATAAACAATCTAACCTTACACCTAAAGGAACTAGAGAAAGAAGAACGAACAAAACCCAAAGTTAGAAGAAGGAAAGAAATCATAAAGATCAGAGCAGAAATAAATGAAACAAAGAAAACCATAGCAAAGATGAATAAAACTAAAAGCTGGTTCTTTGAGAAGATAAGCAAAATTGATAAACCATTAGCCAGACTCATCAAGAAAAAGAGAGAGAGGACTCAAATCAATAAAATTAGAAATGAAAAAGGAGAAGTTACAACAGACACCGCAGAAATATGAAGCAGCCTAGGAGACCACTAAAAGCAACTCTATGCCAATAAAATGGACAACCTGGAAGAAATGGACAAATTCTTAGAAAGGTATAACCTTCCAAGACTGAACCAGGAAGAAATAGGAAATATGAACAGACCAATCACAAGTAATGAAATTGAAACTGTGATTAAAAATCTCCCAACAGGGGCTTCCCTGGTGGCGCAGTGCTTGAGAGTCCGCCTGCCGATGCAGGAGACGCGGGTTCGTGCCCCGTTTCGGGAAGATCCCACATGCCGCGGAGCGGCTGGGCCCGTGAGCCATGGCCGCTGAGCCTGCGCGTCCGGAGCCTGTGCTCCGCAAATGGGAGAGGCCAAAACAATGAGAGGCCCGCATAACGCAAGAAAAAAAAAAAAAAACCCCCCAACAAACAGAAGTCCAGGACCAGATGGCTTCACAGGCGAATTCTATCAAACATTTAGAGAAGAGCTAATACCCATCCTTCTCAAACTCTTCCAAAAAACTGCAGAGGAAGGAACACTCCCAAACTCATGAGGCCACCATCACCCTGATACCAAAACCAGACAAATTTACTACAAAAACAGAAAATTACAGACCAATATCACTGATGAATATAGAGGCAAAAATCCTCAACAAAATACCAGCAAACAGAATCCAACAACACATTAAAAGGATCATACACCATGGTCAAGTGGGATTTATCCCAGGGATGTAAGCGTTCTTCAATAAATGCAAATCAATGAATGTGACACACCATATTAACAAAGTGAAGGAGAAAAACCATATGATCATCTCAATAGATGCAGAAAAAGCTTTTGACAAAATTCAACACCCATTTATGATAAAAACTCTCCAGAAAGTGGGCTTAGAGGGAACCAACCTCAACATAATAAAGGCCATATACGACAAACCCACAGCAAACATCATTCTCAATGGTGAAAAACTGAAACCATTTCCTCTAAGATCAGGAACAAGACAAGGATGTCCACTCTCACCCCTATTATTCAACATAGCTTTGGAAGTCCTAGCCTCGGCAATCAGAGAAGAAAAGGAAATAAAAGGAATCCAAATTGGAAAAGAAGAAGTAAAACTGTCACTGTTTGCAGATGACATGATACTATACACAGAGAATCCTAAAAATGCCACCAGAAAACTACTAGACCTAATCAATGAATTTGGTGAAGTTGCAGGATACAAAAAAAATGCACAGAAATCTCATGCATTCCTATACACTAATGATGAAAAATCTGAAAGAGAAATTAAGGAAACACTCCCATTTACCACTGCAACAAAAAGAATAAAATACCTAGGAATAAACCTACCTAGGGAGACAAAAGACCTGCATGCAGAAAACTATAAGACACTGATGAAAGAAATTAAAGATGATACAAACAGATGGAGAGATATACCATGTTCCTGGATTGGAAGAATCAATATTGTGAAAATGACTATACTACCCAAAGCAATCTACAAATTCAATGCAATCCCTATCAAAGTACCAATGGCATTTTTTACAGAACTAGAACAAAAAATCTTAAAACGTGTATGGAGACACAAAAGACCTCAAATAGCCAAAGCAGTCTTGAGGGGAAAAAAACGGAGCTGGAGGAATCAGACTCCCTGACTTCAGACTGTACTACAAAGCTGCAGTATTCCAGACAGTATGGTACTGGCACAAAAACAGAAATATAGATCAATGGAACAGGATAGAAAGCCCAGAGAAAAACCCACGCACCTACGGTCAACTAATCCATGACAAAGGAGGCAAGGATATACAATGGAGAAAAGACAGTCTCTTCAATAAGTAGTGCTGGGAAAACTGGACGGCTGCATGTAAAAGAATGAAATTAGAACACTCCCTAACACCACACACAAAAATAAACTCAAAGTGGATTCAATACCTAAATGTAAGACTGGACACTATAAAACTCTTAGAGGAAAACATAGGCAGAACACTCTTTGAGATAAATCACAGCAAGATCTTTTTTGATCCACCTCCTAGAATCATGGAAATAAAAACAAAAATAAACAAATGGGACCTAGTGAAACTTAAAAGCTTTTGCACAGCAAAGGAAACCATAAACAAGATGAAAAGACAACCCTCAGAATGGGAGAAAATATTTGCAAACGAATCAACGGGCAAAGGCTGAATCTCCAAAGTATATAAACAACTCATGCAGCTCAATATCAAGGAAACAAACAACCCAATCCAAAAATGGGCAGAAGACCTAAATAGACATTTCTCCAAAGAAGACATACAGATGGCCAACAAGCACATGAAAAGCTGCTCAATGTCACTAATTATTAGAGAAATGCAAATCAAAACTACAATGAGGTATCACCTCACACCAGTTAGAATGGGCATCATCAGACAATCCACAAACAACAAATGCTGGAGGGGGTGTGGAGAAAAGAGAACCCTCTTGCACTGTTGGTGGGAATGTAAATTGATACAGCCACTATGGAGAACAGTAGGGAGGTTCCTTACAAAACTAAAAATAGAGTTACCATACGATCCAGCAATCCCACTACTGGGCATATACCCAGAGAAAACCATAATTCAAAAAGACACATGCACCCCAATGTTCATTGCAGCACTATTTACAATAGCCAGGTCATGGAAGCAACCTAAATGCCCATAGACAGATGAATGGATAAAGAAGATGTGGTACATATACACAATGGAATATTACTCAGCCATAAAAAGGAATGAAACTGAGTCATTTTTAGTGGCTGGATCTAGAGACTGTCACACAGAGTGAAGTAAGTCAGAAAGAGAAAAAAACAAGTATCGTATATTAACGCATATATGTGGAACCTAGGAAAATGGTACAGATGAACCAGTTTGCAGGGCAGAAATTGAGACACAGATGTAGAGAAAAAAGGTATGCACACCAAGGGGGCAAAGTGGTAGGGGGTGATGGTAGTGGTGGGATGAACTGGGAGATTCGGATTGACATGTATACACTGATGTGTATAAAATGGATAACTAGTAAGAACCTGCCATATTAAAAAAATAAACAAAATAAAATTTAAAAATTAAAAAAAAAGATAATGCCTGTGAACACATGATGCAAAGCCTGGCCAATTATAATAGTTGATATTGCAAAGTTCTTCATTTGTGACAATCAGTGTTCTAAGTGCTTTATGTGTATTAATTCATTTTATCTTTCAAAGTATCCTTTTCTCCCCATTTAATAGATAAGGAAATCTAGAGGCAGAGAAGTTTAGTAGCTCCACAGGGCACAAAGCTATGTAGTGGCAGAGCCAGTGCCAGGATGTGAACCCAGGCAGCCCCTCTCAATCAATAGACTATACAGCCTCTCTTAAGTAGTAAATACTCAACAAAGGGAGCTATTAGTATCCTCACTGGACACTTTCAGGAATTGAAATTGAGTTCTAGGGTCTCAGTAGGGGGTAGGTTCTAGTTACCCAAACCTCTAGTTGCTTTGCCTTCTTTCTTTGTTGTTGAGAATCTTTCTCCAGTAACTGAATTTACTTTCTTAGAAAACAAAGGGGAAAGAATAAGTGCTCAAATGCTAAATGAATAAATGAATGATTAAATTGTCTGCAGTAGGCCCTTTGGAAAGGTCTGATGAACGAATGAGTGTTAGGGTTAGGAAGGGTTAAGAGGTGAGGGAGCCCCCAGTGAGACCTGGTCTAAAGGGGGATGGGATAACTGTGGTTCTGGATGTGTTGAGTACGGTAGCAGAGCTAAGTGGGCTTTGGGACCATGCCCTGTTTCATCATATTTGTATCAGAACAGTACCTCTACCAAGTTTTCCAGCTTTTTAAATAAGTGATAGTTTGTGGCTAAACCATAGTTTATACGGATCCTAACATTTCTACTTGCAGTGTCATGGGTTATAAGCCCCTTGCACGGTGAGAAGCAGTGTGTAGAGGGGCAGCATGCAGAAGCTCACAGCAAACTGTCTGATGCTTGAATTCAAACTCCACTACTTTCTAGCTCTGTGGTCTTGGGCAAGTCGCTGAACCTTTTGGTGCCTGCATTCCCCTGTCTATAAAATGGAGATCAAACACGACTGGTGAGAGAATTAAATGAAATAATACATACAAGGGTTTAGCAGAGTGCCAGTAATGTTGGCTGTTGTTACTACAGAGTGCCAGCTGTATGCCATAATAACAAAGCAGGTGACCCCTTGAGGCATCATTTAATGAAGGTGTCAGGCTTTTAGGTCCCTAAGTATCTAATCATCCAGACTAGAATTAAGATGGCAATTTCCTGAGCCTGCTAATTACTTTCATGCCAATTAAACACAGCACTTCACTACATGTCTCAAAGCATTTAATGAAAAACTCCATCCCATTCTATTGCATTCTGTATCCCATTTCAAAACTTTGACACAATGTGTTTCATATCCTAGCCTATTCTAGCTCATTTCATTTTTTGCATTCTCTAAATAGTATATTCCACACCTAGTCATTCTACATCATTTAATGTTCCATTCCGTTCCATTCCATATTCCATCTTAGATCATTTCATTTATTTTAAAGAATTAAATCATAGACTTTATTTGTAATTCAACATACTGTGGGTTCTCCGAAAATACCCATTAGTTTGTTGGCCATCATGCTCCCAGAAAAATTGGTTATGAATAACATGTTGCTTTCTAATATATTTTAATATTTAACTATCCTAGCATTTTTTCTTTTTTTAGCTCATCTCATTTTATTTTTTACAGCATTCTCTCTCAAATTCCATGTTTTTCTACTACCTGCCATCTCATATTCCATTCCATTCCATTCCCTAGTCCATTTTATTTCATTTCATTCCTTTCTATCCAATTCCACATGTCTCCCAGACAATGTCAGCCTAAGGGTAAGAAAATGGTAACAATTTCCATGCTTCTCTTGCCCCATCCCCATGTTTTCTATGAGTATATTCCCCTCTCAAATTCTTCCTGAATCACTCTGTGGGTTTCTCAGAGATCTATGGCCTAAACTAGTTGATCTGGTGTTTCTGATAATTTGCAACATTCGTCCTTATTCCAGCTTGAAGTACTGGCACCTCTGGCTTGAGCCAATTACACTAGTGGCAACTGGTTAGGGATAGTGAAGGCACTTAAAACTCAGACTTCCTCACTCTATCAACTGAGATGCCTCCCATGACACAATGCTATCTCCTACAAATGGAAATGATTATAGTTTCTTCCTCCTATTTGCCCCCTTTTATGGGTACAATCAGGTCTATGGTTATGTTCAGTAACTAGGTCTTTAAGAAAAAATATATTGGTGCTCTTGGGGGTTTGCAATGGCTACTGGCACAGGGACAACAGAGATAACTTATTTGGATTGAGCAGAGGGTGGGCTTTGTAACCAACTAGGACATTCAGCACCAAAAAGATGGGGTGTGGGGGGCATATTTATACTGCTCAACAGTGACACCTGTTGACCCAGATGGAAACGTTTGTATTCCAAGTGGAGTCAGAGCAGGCTTTGAGATTAAACATAAACAAACAGCATGAACACAAATGGACAACAAAGCAAAAAACATACAGGAAAACAATCTGCTCCCATTTGAGGTGGTTTCCCTGCTGCCAGAACTGAGTTAATGTTAGCCAGGATAAAACAAAATGTTAAAAAATTTGATGAGTGAAAAACTCTGCAGAATATTTAATCAACATTCAGAGACAAACAAAGTACTCTGGTCAGTATATGGGAAACTGAGGCTTATATATACATTTAAATGCCGTATGAGTTACCATACAGTGAGGGAGGCTGGATCAGGAATCAATTTGCTGAATCAAAAACCAGAAGACTTTTCACTTCAGAGCAATGATTCTTATTTAAGTTTCTTCTACTTACAAGAAGAGTCTATCTATGAGCTTCCCTCTCTCCCTCCCCCCCTTCCTTCCTCCCTTCCTTCCTTCTTTCTACAAATATACAAAATAGCTTTACTGACACCATGAGTCAGACCTAGGCTCGGCATTGGCGATGAGGACGATGTGGTCTAGATGTGATGAAGTTCATCAACTAACAGAGAGCCATTCGTGCTCATTATATAGTATGATCACTGGCTCAACTGAGCTGTCTAGAACATGCATGGCATCACAGAAGTGGGAAGGATGGTATCCAGCTAGAGAATTTGGGTGGACAACGGTAGGTCAGTGAAATCTTACTGAGGACAGAGATTTTGCATTAGGTCTTGGAAAGTCAGTAGAAGTTGTCCAGCAGAAGTGAACAAACTCAATGACCTGAAGATGAATGGTGTTTTGGGGAATGGTCAGTAGCCTCCTGTGTTCTTGACACTGGCTGCGTTTTAGGGAGAAGCAGGCTGGCAACAGGTTGAGAAGGATCTTGCTCAGACATTTTCCATTTATCTTGTGGGCAATGGGGAACTATTGAAAGGTCTCTTAGGCAGTCCAAGCTTTAATAGCAAATATATTTTAGAAGGAGAACATTCTGGCTGCAGTGTGGAGGATGGATTGGAGGAAAGAGACACTGTAGGTAAGAAACTAGTTGGGAAGTAGATGCCCTTATTTGGAGTTGTTGACCTGAAATAGATTTCCAGGTATTTCTCCAGCAAAGATGGGTTTATTTGGGATCAGCAGAGAACTGTAATTTGGATTTGGCAACCATGGCAAGTCACACGCAAGTCCCTTCACACGGTAAGAAAAGAAGAGCACTTTTATAGAGAAGAGAAGGAAGCCAGGAGTGCTTTTCATTGGCTGAGTCCTTGCCAAAAAAGAAGAGGAGTCTTTCTTCTTCCTGTTGGGCTCTATAGCCACAGGGTATGAGAGCTCCCCCTTCTGGTATCCTAACTCTAATTGAGGTTTCTGCTAACTTTTTTTTATACAGAGTCTATAGCACATTATAGACTTTTTTGATGATTTTTGATGATCTACTTTTTTTTGTTTGTTTGTTTGTTTTGGAGGGAAACGGGGCACTGAAAAGAGCACAGGTTTTTAAACAATAGACCTAATGTAAATCCCACTCAGTAGCTATGTGGCCATGTGAAATTAGTAAACTTATCTGGATCAGCCTCTGCATCTATAATGTGGAATTCATGACACCTACTTCAGGGGATTGGCTTGAAGGTAGACAGGTAAAGTATTAAATGCATTAATACTGCACCTGGCACATGGAAAGTACTAGAGAAATGGGATGGCCTCCCAACTCTATGGACCTGGTCCTTCCTTGATTTGTCAAGATGTAAAGGTTTTCAGGAGACCATAGTATGCATTTAATAGGCTGCCTTAGGCTTGTGTAATTTCATATATTTATCGCACACACACACATACACACACACACACACACACGTGACACAAAATGGCCTGAAAGCAGAAAATCTCCCTGTGGAATATCACAGAGAGAAATAGGTCTACAAACAAGGGACCCTTTCATGAAAACTTCCAGATACGCCACTTGGTACATTCTGAAACACGAGGATCAGACCAACATTTCCATCGCTTTTTTGGCTTCCAGTTCCCAACCATGGAGGCAGACATTTTGCCACCTCCATTTTAAATGTAGATTTTGACGTCATCTCCTGGACTGAACTTGGATCATGGTAGACAGCCAAGTTCACATGGCTGTTTTCTCCAACCTCAGCTTTCCTCTGATCTGTGCTCTCCTGACAGTTTTCACTCATTCCTTCACAGAGAGCCTACCACCCACCCCACTTTTTTTTTTTCTTCAATTCACGGAAATGAATCAGGTTTGTGATGGCGTCATTCAAAAGAGAAAGCTAATTAAAAAGGTCCTCTTTCCTTCCTCTTAGAGACCTTGCAATAGTTTCCCCTTTTTGGAGACACAAGCTAGGAAGGAAGCTTTTCAGTGCAGCTGTGAACTGAGACGCCCGGCTTAGGTTTTGGGGAAACTGGGTGATCTTTCCCAGTTAAACCGTAAGCTCCCTAAGGATGTGTTTTATGCTGCTTTGTCTTTCCCAGGGTCAGGATAAACAGAAGAACCTCAGGCTACTCTAAGCAGAAGGAATGTATGATAATGTGACACTAACACTGACTACAGAGTAAGTATGACTATGTTGCTATGTGGGGAAAGATAGTTTTCTAGGAGATGTTCATAGTGAGATGGGAGCTCTAATGAGCACTGATGTGTACATAGCTCTTATTACGTGTCAGGAATTGTTTTAAGTGTTTTATATATATCAAGCCATTTGATATTTACAGCCATCAAAAGAGGTAAGTACAGTTAAAACCCCCATTTTACAGATGGGAGAACAGAAGTATAAGGGAGGTAAAGTGATTTGCCCAAGGCCATTCACCTAGTTAATGTCAGAGCTAGGACCTGAACCCAGACCATTTGGTTCTGGAGTACATGCTTATAATCACTGCACTACAGTGTTTTCTCAATGTGTACTTAAGTGGCCATAACTTGGTTTGAAACAGTATGTGGGAGCAGGAAGCATACTGTCTCCAGAGCACGTGGACCAGAGATGTATTTTATCTGGAATGTACAGTGCTGAGTCAAAAGTGTTTTGCATTTGAGTTAATCGCCCATATTTTCAAATTGAGACTATTCTGCCTAAAAATATAGACCTATGGCTTCTATTGAAGAAAACTGGACGTTCTGAAAACTCTGGACCTAAAGTTTCATGGCAACAACTGGCTGGAGCTGAGTTGCTGTTACTCTCTTTTAACTGACCCATACTTTCTCCAGTTTTCTACAGGCCCCACCCACTCCCTATTGCCTTCCTAATACTAAGCCATTTGCCATCTTATTGCAGCCCACTTCATTCATTTATGTTCCCCATCTGGCAACATAAACCCTAAGGGTATCCAAGTTTGTGGTTCTACTCTAGAGATAGAAGACTCTGCTCTAACTTAAAGGTTAATCTACATGATATTGGCTTTGGATGAAACCCCTTAACACACCCAAGCTCAATTTTTTTTTTTTTTTTTTTTTAACTTTAAGAAATGAGGAGGAAAAAAGAATATTATAATATCCCATACCCCGCCAACCCCGCCACCCCCACCCCCAGAAATGAGGAGGAAAAATAACACTTCATAGTTCCCTCATCTGTGGATTGGAAGGAAGTAACGCCTGTCCTGCCTAGGTTTCTTGTGAGGGTCAGTTGGGATACATGCCCGTGCACACTACCAATAAGCCACCAAGTACTCTCAACATTTAAGATGGTGCTGGGGTTCATGAAGCCACTTTTACCTAAAAAGTCTCATTGACTCTGGAAAACTGTCACGTAATGTAGGCAATGCAGAGTTTATACTCTCTGCAACTGTACCTTTCATGCTACAGATTTGGAAACTGAGAGCAAAAAAGGTTAAATTACTTGTTGCTAAGCCATGTAAGTGCAGAGATGGAATGTACTATGGACTGAATGTTTATGTCCTTCCAAAACTCGTATGTTGAAGCATTATTCCCAACATAATGGTATTTGGACGTGGAAGCTTTGGGGAGATTAGGTCATGAGGGGGGCAGTCTTCATGAATGAGATTAGTGCCCTTATAAGAAGAATCAAGAGAGAGATGATCTCTTTCTGCTATGTGAGGACACAGCAAGAAGGTGGACATCTGAGAATCAGGAGAATTCTTACCAGGAACTGAATTGATCTTGGAGCTGGCTCCTTGATCTTGGACTTCCCAACCTCTGGAACTGTGATAAACACACTTTGGTTGTTTAAGCCACCTAGTTTACGGTATTTTGTTATAGCAGCCCAACCTGACTAATATAGGATGAGACCTCAGATCTGACTCATACCTGGAGGCTCTTTTTCCAAGATCCTGCTGTACCTCTTCCCAAGTAGATCCGTCTTCTGACTCCAAAGCCCCAACTTGAGTTGTATTTTGACATAGGACTTTTGTAATCTTAAAGCAACCTTGACAATCATTACAGTACACTGGCTGAAACACTAGACTAGAAGCCAAGTACACTGGGTTTTATACTAGGTTCTGCCATTCACCATCTTTGTGACCTTGGACTAGTGACTCAACCCTTGAAGCCCTATTTAATTCATTTGTAAAATGAGGATAATGTCATCTCCTCAATCTGCATCATAAATTTGCTGTGAAACTCAACTGAGATAATATCAGTGACAATATGATGCCAATGTAAATTAACATCAGGATGTGTATATCTCTTAGCCTTCTGACTAAAGACTAAACTTACTGAGAGTATGTTGTAGACTTTCCTCTCTATTCTATACGCTTTTGTAGTTATCAGGTGGCTCCAGCCAGAACAACAGAAGTAGCCAAAAGGAGTGATTCTTTTGGGGGATTGTTCCAAGATGAAGGAGGATGTTCAAGGTGAGGGTTGTTTTGCTTCTCATCTGTGTGAACATCAATCTATGAGATTTCAAGACCTTTCTGACCATCTTTGGTCAGCAGTCCACTCTGTCAAAAGCCAAGACTTAGTGTTGGGGTGAAGGAACACTAGAGTTGAAGTCAGAAGACATGACTTTAAATCTTGGCTCAGTTCTTTAGAAGCTCTGTGTCCTTAGGCAAATTACCTCTCAGCCTCAGCTGGGCTGTTACGATTAAAGGATATTTTTGTTAAGTATTGAGCATTTATATTAGTTCCATTCCTTCTCAAGAACTTTATTACAGAACAGGAATTTCACTGAGGGCTTTTTCTAGCTTTGTATTTTACTTTTTTTCTTTTTCTCTCTCCTTTTCCTCTTTTTTTTCTCCTCTCATGGCAAGACAAGTTGATTCCCCTTCATTTCACCCCAAGTCATCTCGGTTGAGGGCATTTCTTTCCCTCAGGGTGAAAACACCCAGTGAGTAAGCCCAGGCCCTTAATAGCAGGAAAGTCAGATTCATTTCATTTAATCTGGTTTCTGCCTCAGAGTTAATGCCTCAGGAAGAATCTGAATAAGCTCTGCTGTCTCCTTTTTTCTGACAGACTCTCAGACTGGATCTTAGAAAAATTCTGGTCAAGTTAAACAAATGATTCACTGAAGAATGGAAAAAAAACAGTCAGTGTTTGTTTTCTCTTTCTAGTTAATGAATTGAATTGATACAGGGACTTCATCGTGTTCTCAGGGAAATCCTGTTGGCTGGGGCTCCCTCCGCAGCACCACTAAATTTAGGTCACAGCTCAGTGAAGAACAATTACAGATCCTTAATAAAGGATAATTTACCCAGTGACATCAAGCGGGACAGCTGGGCAGGCATTCTTATTTTCTTGTTAATGCTGTGGGGGGCAGGGGACGCAGAATGGGGATGAATGTTGACAGAAAGTCATTTTCTGACCTTGCATATCCGCTGGCTGACCTGCTTTGTGGCATATGCCAGTCCATGCTTTTACAGCAAGTGAAAGCTGAACCTAATGGAATCCCCACAAAACATTTTCCTAAACTGGGCCAGGACAAAAAAGAAGCTGGGCGAGAGACACGGTGGGAAGAGGCAATTCTGAAGTCCTGCATTTGAATCCTGATTGGTCATGTTTTCTGCCCTCTACCCACCTCATTCTCTACTCTTCATCTATAATGAATTACGTTACAGCTTTTCATAAACTATGCTTTCTCTGTGCTTTGTGTCTTTGCCCACCCTGTTCTTCCAGGATGAAATGCTTTTTCCTCTACTTTGAGTGGCTTGTTCTTGCTTATCTTTTCAAACTTAGTTCAGTTATCACCTCTTCCTAGAAGCTTCCTGTGACCCTCCAAGGGTTGCCTTCCTTTGAATCTTTGTCTGATTTCTTGAGCTCCATCGAGGAGGCTCTGTGCCATACAGTTCTTGGTGCCCCATTGGTAACACACACCACTGAAACTGATTATCCTAAAGACCTAATGACCTCCTTGTTGCTGAATCCAACAGACATATCTTTGCCCTTTCAATGGAATCTTACACTGTTTACAAATTCTTTCTTCTTGATACCTTCTATTTTGGGTTGACTTGTGCCCCTCAAAAAGATATGTTGAAGTCCTAACCCCTGGTACCTGTGATTAGTTTGTCCACTTGAGTTCCTAAATGATTTCACCAAGAAGAAACCTCATCACATTGTTTGTTTCCTGAAAGTCTTCAATGAAAACTCAGTCTTTAGTTTAGGATCTAAACTTTCCACTATTGCCATCTTGCCTAAGATCTACCTTGTGTCAAATTCTCCATCCTCTTTCTCACCATTCTACCATTTCACCTGTTCTTCAGCCGGATTAAAGTTCTTATGAGTTTTCAAATAAACTGTATTTTTCATGCTTACAAATGCTTTTTCATGATATTTCCAGTATCTGAATCCTCTTTCCTATCTTATCTGCCTAACTCATATTTATCTTTTAAGATTTGACTCAGTCACGATCTTTTCCAAGAAGTCATCTCTGATCACCTCTCCAGATTCAATAAGGGGTCTTTTCTTTTTTTTTTTTTTTTTTTGCGGTACGCGGGCCTCTCACTGTCATGGCCTCTCGCGTCGCGGAGCACAGGCTCCGGACGCGCAGGCTCAGCGGCCATGGCTCACGGGCCCAGCCGCTCCGCGGCATGTGGGATCTTCCCGGACCGGAGCACGAACCCACGTCCCCTGCATCGGCAGGCGGAGTCTCAACCACTGTGCCACCAGGGAAGCCCAAGGGGTCTTTTCTTTGTGCACTGCTAGCCCTCCATGCCTACTTCTACCATCATTCATACCACACTATGTGCAAGTGTTTTCACATTAGATTCTGTTGAGAGTTAGGAATCCAGTCTTACTTATTACTATATAACCAGGATCTCAACCATAACACTTGCTAGGTAAATGTTTTTCAATAAAAGATTATATAAGTGAATTAACCAAGTGCTATGGAAGCAGAAGGAAGATAATGATCACAATAAAAACGGCTCCACAAATTTGAATATAAGACTTGTTCAGGGACTAAGCTAATCTCCCTATTTTGGTATGTATACTATGCAGTGTTGTACTCAGACACATGGTTTGAAGAGGACAGAGCCACATTTTTGTGTGTGTGAGTGAATGAACTAGCTAGAAAATTATAAAACTGTGGTGGAGATTAGTGGTGGGGGAGGTGAAATTCTACCTACTTCCTCTGTCATAGTCTCTCAGTAAACTGAAAAGTCATCTGGAGTCCAAAGCTCAGTCCTGGATCCATTGCTGATTCGTTTTGGGGAAGGTCTTTTTGCCTCTTAAGACTTAGTTTCCACCTATCAAATGGGAATTAAAAATACTTTGCAGAGTTGTTTTGAGGATCAGATAGGACAAAGTTTATGAAAGAGACTACAGTGTCTGATCAGTAGTAGTAAATTTCAACTCCTTTCTTCTCAGGATAGAACAGGCCAGAGTGAAAGGGAAAAAAATAAAACAGCAAATTTTAAACAAATGATTGACATAGTTAAAAACTTTTTTTTTGGTTTAGAGGGACAAATGTGTCAAAAGCAACCTTTAGCAGAAGCTCTTTGTAAGAAGGAGGCATTGCTGAAATTTTAGGAAGCTATTGTGAACGATTAAGGAACACTTTGTGTCAAATTTTTTCAGTCTGAGAAAAAGAAAAAAATTGAGTTAAATTAAAGAGCAGTAACTGATTCTTGGATGCATAAATTGTGCCATTAAGTTTTCTAGTAGAATATCCTTGATTCTGATTGGTATAATGCAACTCTGGTAATGAGCATAGATGGCATATTTTAGATATAGCTTTGCTTTTGAGTACTGTATATTTTACCATTTAATTTTTCCCTAAAGTTTTCCTTTTTATGTCACTTAAGTAATGTATGTTTCCAATCAGAGACCAAAAGAAGAAAAAAGAAAACAGCTACAATCTTACCCACCTAGAAACCGCTATTAACATTTCATGTTATATCTTTTGGGATCTTTTCCTAACATATATTTATATTTTTCCATAATAGGACTAGACTGTACATATTTCATTAAAGTGCACTTTTTTCATTCAAAACACCATGAATATTGTTACATGATGGGAAAACATGTGCTACCAGCCATGAAGAAGTAACCTTTTCCAGACTTCCCATCACAAACCCCCAGAAAATGGTATGAAATATTTAAAACAACAATTTCAAATACTGGACCACAGGAAGTATGGGACTGTGATTCCCCAAATAAGGGAAACACATTAGGTTAGCCCTACAGTCAACCTGGCTTTTTGCCTAGGGACAATTTATAAACTGTGGGGTAAGAGGCAAGCTCTAAAAGAGACTGGCCGTCTCCTGAGTTGAGGGGGAAGAGACCATTTAGGGGAGAAGAGGCATCTGGGATTCGTTAAAGTATGGGGGGAGACGAAGTGCTCCAGAAATCTGCACGAGGTCCCCTTGTGACACCATGAGCAGCAATTTCTACTTGCACATGATGAAACTCCATGAGACTAGGCAAAGAGCAACTTTATGGAAAGAAGAATTATCAGGGAGCTCTGAGCTAAAAAACTGCCAAAGCTCACATAGAGCTGGGGAATTGGTTGAGTTCATGCCAGCCAGAGTGTAGAGACCTTGTTGAATACACAGGGATTTTGTTACAGATGTCAGCAAGGGCACACCGTAAGGCGGTGCTAAACAATCCCCAGGTCAGCCCTAATAAAGCTTAAAACAAGCTTAGGAGAAGTCAGATGGATCCACAAATCTCATATGATTCTGGGCAAGTTAATTAACTTTCTTCGTCTCAGTTTCTTCACCTGCAAAATTGGGGTGATAACTATATCTACCACCTACTGTTGCTTGGGGATTAATTAAAGCTCTATAAGAATAGTTAAAGAGGGGTGGGATAGGAAGGGTGGGAGGGAGACGCAAGAAGGAGGGGATATGGGGATATATGTATACATATAGCTGATTCACTTTGTTACACAGCAGAAACTAACACACCATTGTAGAGCAATTATACTCCAATAAAGATGTTAAAAAAAAAAAAAAAGAATAGTTAACACTCATTGAGCACTTACTGTTAGATATAATTGGCTTATAACAAGTACTCTATAAATTCCGGCATCATTTTCAATGGTTGTATGACATTCTGTCCTCAGGAAAGAGCTGTGGCTAGTATCAAAGCTCGTGCGTGCAAGGTATTTCTTTATAGCCACCAAACAAAAAAATCACACTCAACAGCCATACCTAAAAAAGACTCGTTACTTTAGCGGTCAGCCAATTCAGTATTTATGGATGGTTTTCAATGACTTGTTAAGTGAACCCAAAGATCTTTATTTTAACCCCCACTGCACAGAACGCTGTTCACTTACTTACTGACTTTACTCAACTGAACTGTCAAGTCTTGAATGCAGAGACTATGCTTACTCATTTTTTGGATTCCCTCACACAGCAGAGTCTGTTGCGGAGTGGACTCACAATAAATGTTTGTTTAGTTGAATTAAATTCAGAAAGTGTTCATTCATTTACAGAAGAAATTAGGTGGTAATAAAATACTAAGTCCTGTTCCATTCTACAGAGGAACAGGTAAGCTGCCATATGAATGCAATGAACTTGCCTGTTTAATAGTTGGTGAGCAAATTCTTCCTTTATCACAGGAAATTAGTGCTAACCTTTCCTCTACCACAGTGTGCATTCAAGACACCCTGCTGAGGCAGATGGGTGACATGCGAGCAGGA
>NW_006783414.1:3470490-3471451 GCF_000442215.2 Lipotes vexillifer | reverse complement strand
CAGGAATGTTGTAATATGCTCAGCATGAAAAGAACCCAGAAATTAAAATAAGATTGAAGCCAAGTGGAGAAAAAGGTTATTAGAATATGTTGTAGAGAAAAAGCTGGAGAATGCTCCATGATCCCTTCCTGAGGGGAAAGAAAAATGTAAATTTCGATTAACTCCCTGATACCTTAACTGTCCCTTCTCCCACATGCTCCTTTTAGCAAAAGGAAACCAGCCAATGGCGTTTATTTTCACTCCAAGCCTTTGTCAGACTCTCAGGATGTACAGTAGCTCATTCTGACCACTTGGCGAACATGGCTTGGGCTTTGGACTCAGATCATCTTGGGTGTGATCCTGGCTCTTCCCCAGGCAAACTGGGAGACCATGAACATATCCTTCACACTTTCAAAGCCCCAATTTCCTTATCAATAAGATGGAAATGTCGGTGCTCACTTTGAGAATTCTTGCGAGGACTAAACCATCAAGTGTTGAGTATTCAAAAAGATGTGGTACCCTTGCTTCGTGCTACTTGAAAGAAGAGTAAATAAAATCCGATTTAGAAAGCCATGTGAAGGGCAGGTATCGTTTTCTTGGCCTTTCTCTTTATGTTTATTATGAAGCACTGCCCGAGAGTCTTTTCTTTCTTCTATGAATGGAGAAGACCCTCTTGTCCACCTTTTCATACCAAGGGAGGTGTGGCTTTCCCTCTGGCTCTTTGTGGCTGCTCTCGCATGGGTTTGTCTTAGGGACTCACCACAAGACCACCCTCTGACCTTTCTGAGGTCAAATCAGCCTGTGGTCAGTGTTCCCAGATGTTCTGCTCTGTCTTTTCCTTCAGGTCATTGACAGCCACTCTGCAAGGGAGTATCATGGATCAGAGAGTGACTGTGAAGCTCCAGTAAGCCAATGTAAAGGTCATCAGATTCTTTTGGGGTGAATAATTTAGCTTTTGGCCTCCAGATTATTCCCAAGGGGT
>NW_006783414.1:3468071-3470480 GCF_000442215.2 Lipotes vexillifer | reverse complement strand
ACTCTTTCATAATTCCATGCCATATGCTACTCCTCTGCCTGAATTGTGCTTTCTCCCTCCCCCCTTTCCCAGAACAACTTGGCAAAATCTTACTCTTTTTTAAAGTTTTAACGTGTTATTGCCTCCATGAAAACTTCTCTTTCTACATTACATTAATATTTAATGAGATCACATTACTATAACTAGAGTTTTTCCCTGTAAAGTTTGTGGTACAATGAATGTACCCCTTTCTATACTAAGAATGCATAAATTTAGTTTCTATTCTCCCTCACCTATCTAATAGCTAGAGAACCAGCAGCTCAGACCTCTCCAAGTTTCTTTTGTGCTATCTTCTACAAAGTTTGGGGTCTCAGGTGACTCTAAGTGCCTCTGGATGTGAGGTGGTCTCACTTCAGTGTACTTTCTGTGGCATTAAGGATGCTGGTGGATTGACAGAAGCTGGCCTGGGCAGGTTGCGTCCAAACCCCAGCTACAGGGAATTCCAAGGCTCCAATGATGGCCACAGATGTTATAATAACTTGGTGTCCTGTGGAAGAACTCCAGCTTAATTGTACAAGGCCTTTAGAATCAAAGGCTTTTCATCTTCCTCTTTCTTTAGTGGCATAAGGCAGTGGGGATTGGGACTGCTGTAGAACAATACTCAGGGAAACTGTGTTGCTGCTTGATTGTGTCAAGTCAGATCAGAAACACAGGTATTCAAGTCTCATCAGCAGAAAATACAAAGGGCTTGGGACCATGTAACAAAGGACTGGAGAAATGCTTGGGGTAAACACGGGAGTATGGCAGGAACAAATGCTACGTGTTCCCCACACTGTTTTCTCTCCTTGAGAAAGCAGCAAGACATTTCCCAATCTCCACTGCAAGTAGGTTGGGGTCATATGACTGACTTTTGGACAAAGCAATGTGCATGGAAATGATGTAAGGCACTCTAGGCATGGTCTTTAAAAACCTGACCCTCGGGACTTCCCTGGCAGTCCAGTGGTGAAGACTTTGCCTCCCAGTGCAGGGGGTGTGGGTTCGATCCCTGGTCGGGGAGCTAAGATCCCACATGCCTTGCAGCCAAAAAACTGAAACATAAAACAGAAGCAATATTGTAACAAATTCAATAAAGACTTTAAAAAAAAAATAAATAAAAACCTGACCCTCCAGGCTCTCTTTTCCTTTCCAAGGCAATGTAAAATGAGTTCCAGGGGCAGGGTTTCAGGATGAAGGTGAACAACCCAGCTCTCACTGGACTGTGATATGGGTGAGAAACTTGCGTTAAGTCACTGCTATATTAGTGTTTATTGTTACCCTAGCATAGATTAACTGACTTAAGAAGAGGTAAGGAGCTTTCCTTGCCTTTCAATCTATTCTATAGGTAGGTCCAGGAATTAAAAAAAAAAAAAAAAAAAAAGTAGCTCCAGAAAATTCCAAGGAGCTACAGTTTAGTAGGAAAACATCTGCTAGGCTACAGCCAAAAGGAATACAGCTCTAGCAATTAGATCTTTTGGTTTTCACATACAGCTAGCAGCACAGACTAGTCTCAGGGCACCTAAGTGAGGACAACTTCTAGAAACTTCCACATTATCAACTCAGAAACAATCCACTTCGTGTCTTTCTGGTGATGCTCCTCTCCCAGGTCTTGGCTCCCTTTTCCTCCAGTACAGTCAAGCCTTCTTCCCTTGTATCCTCCTATGAGGGGAAGTCATCATTGGCGAGACTAATTGAAGTATGCTCTTCTAAGGGAAGCTCTGCTTAGTGATTCTGGATAATTTATCATTTCCATCTATAATCGGAAGTAGATGACAACTTCTCTTGCTAAAATCATCATTTTAATCTATAGGCAAATGCCCATGATACTATGGATTACAGTAATAAGGTTGCCCAACTTACTGGTATACCTGCCCTAGTAAACTGTGGTCTCCTCAAAGAAGGGGACCATAGTTTTGCATCTTTGCCATCTCTGTATGTCCAGCACCCAGCAACCAGGCTTGGTATAAAGAGATTTATGGTCCAAAAAGAAATGACCGAGGTACTTACCTTCCAAAAAACACCCAGAAGCTTTTTTCTGCTTTTTCTATTTTTTAAAAAAATCTTTATTGGAGTATAATTGCTTTACAGTGGTGTGCTAGTTTCTGCTTTATAACAAAGTGAATCAGTTATACATACGCATATGTTCCCATATCTCTTCCCTCTTGCGTCTCCCTCCCTCCCACCCTCCCTGCTTTTTCACTTGGCTTGTGGTGGCTCTTTGCCTGGAAGTTGGAAGCTACAGTTCTGCCACACATTTCTACCAATACTTCTCCTTAGAGAGCCTTTACCTAGGATAACCTCTCTGGGGTGGGCACAAGGATATGCCCTAGGGACATGCCCCTCCCCCGCCATGTCCAAGAATTATAATGAAACAGTTGCCTCAAGGCTGGAATT
>NW_006783414.1:3451911-3468061 GCF_000442215.2 Lipotes vexillifer | reverse complement strand
TTCCTGCTGGCAGCAGCCAATGGCTTTGTGGGGCTAGCAGGCTGAAGTCATACTTGGAGCAGACTTTGCTCATGGAGATTCGTCTCAAATGCCATGTGCAAGGGTGACTGGCCATTACACCCAAAATAAAACTGGTTAGTGGCCCTCCTCCTAATTTTTTCTCAACTGAGGAAAATAGCTCAGGAAACAAAATTCTGAGGACTCATATACTGAGAGAACACAGAATCGTAAGAGTTTAGAGACGAAAGGAGGCTTTAAGATCTTTTTCCAATCTTCCCACTCAGAAAACTGAGAACCAGAGAGCAAAGTGATTCACCCCAAATCAAAACATTTGAGAGCAGAAAAGCCAGAATTAGAACTGGGTTGCTGGAGAATGTGGAGGTACTCTTTTCATCTTACTCTTAAGCTGCTAAAACACTTTTTTACCTGACAACGTGTGGGCCCCGAAGTTGGGCAATACCTACGACACATACTGTATACTGTGTTCAAAGCTTCACAGGGGTCATCTAATCTCACCTCAAAAACACTATTCTCTATTCTGCAAAGGAAGCAACTGAGACTTTATTAAGCAGCGTAACAACCTGCCCAAGTTCGCCCAGCCACTCAGTGTCTGAATAGACTGAAATATCTACCTGCCTGTTTCTAGGGCCCAGGATCGTAACTGCATTTTATGGCAATTTGGTGCCACTGAGAAATGAGCATGTTGTAACCCCCAAATTCAAGACCTTCCTAAATGCCAGAGCATGCCCTCGGCCAAACTGTGAGACACATCACTTGTCTTTAGGGCACAGGACCACATCACTTGCCCAAGCTACATCAAGCCTTCCAGAGGGGTTCCTTTTGCTTTGGAACCACTGACTGATTCCCTCAATTTTGGTTTTAGCTCTGCTGCCAACTTCTGTGTGATTTTTATAAAGTTACTACATCTCTCTTTACTTCATGAGTCACCTCAATGCCAACTCCAATAAGTTGTGAATCAAAAGTCTGAGTCTCTGTGTCGAAAATCATTTTGAAGCCACAGACAGGCTTGGTGGAAAAGTATGTATGATTAGTGATGCTTGCCATAGATACTAAGGGGTTGGTATCATATATGATATGATTTGCCATCCACAGACCAGAGGATTTTTGGGGTCCCTCTGAGGTACCTCCAAGTTCAAATGAAGTCCTCCTTGAATTGGCAGTGAAAGAATTCATCAGTTAGTTATTCCTTCCCTCCACCTCAGAAACCTGCAGGCTGTAGAAAAGATCTTCGATGGTGAATCTCAGGAAATAGCAAATCCAACACTTTGCCAGTGGGCAAGCACCCTCCTACCACCAGCTGGAAGGGCACATGATGCGCCCTCTTTAGTTATAACTTGAGGTGATCCACAAGTGCTTAGAGCAGAGAGACAGAGGGAAACTGAGATGCCCCAGGACTTGAGAGGTGATGTGTCTAGGTTTAAAAAGTTTCATTATAAAATCTGAGACCTAGACAATCTCCCTGTATCTGTGGGATTAGGAATAGGGCAAGCAGAGCCAGAGGGGTAAAGCACCATTTTATTTCACATATTTACTGAGAATCTCCTCTGTGCTATGCACTATGTTAGACAGAGAAAACAAACAATAAGCGAGGCACAGTCCCTGGCTTCATGGAATTTATCAACTGTAGTAGAGATGACCAGCTGTCCATCAGAGATATATGCTTCCCCTTCCAGAGATGAGAGTTGTTACTGGAAAGAGGCTGTCGGACAGAGATTACTTTTCTCAGCCTCCTCCAAAGTCACATGAGGCCTTAAAGTGAGTTCTTGCCAACAGAATGAACAGAGGGGATGCACTGCACTTCCAGGGCAAGCAGCCTAAGGAGGAGATGCGCCTTCTACACTTTCTTTCTGCTCCTTTCCTGGATGAACACAGTCTCCTAGAGGACTTGGGTACCACGATGACCTGAATCACCTGTGGAAAGCTAACTGCTGGCGATTAATACCTGCATCCAACTGCTAACATGGGCAAAAAATACACTTGGACTGCGTGTGAAAATATAAGCCACTGAAGTTTTGGAGTTTATTTGTTACATCAGCTAGAGTTTCTTCAACAAATACACCCTATAGTGTTTGGAGCAGATAAATAAACCAGAAATTACAATGTCACTTAATTTTGTCTCACGATAGTTCTATGTGCTATAGGAATACAGATCTGGGGATCAGGAAAAACTTCCTGCTAAAAACTAAACGGCCCATAGGAATTAGCTATGGGAAAGGGTGTGGGTAGCATGGAGGTGGAGGGGTCAGAGGAAACGGCAGGTGCAAGGGCCCGGAGGAAAGAAGGCACATGGCACCTTCTGTAAAAAGCAGAGTTAAAAGCTTGCACTTAAGGTTGAAACAGGGAGTGGGGAGTAAACAGGATGGAGTGGTGAACAGGGCCAGATCATGGCATGCTGGAAGTTTTAACTTTGACGTGAAGACAGTGGCAATCCATTATTGCTTCCCACTCTCTAGCACAATGTCAGCTCCAAAGGAGTGAACATATATTTGTTGCCTGGTAGATTAACAAACGAGTGGACCATTTAAGAGCCTGTTGTACTAGTTTAGATGAAAGATGATGGGGTATAAACAAAGGTAATGAAAGGTAATTGATGTGGATACGGTTGAGAAATTTATTACTTAGCAAGTGATCGCTTGTGTGGGGGGGTACAAGGATGGTTTCCAGGTTAGCTTGCTTGGTGAGTTGCTACTGGTATATATAATAATTGCCATGTACCAGGGACTGTTATAAGCATTTTATGCATGGTCATTTATGTAATCCTTATAAAACCCTATGAGTTAAAGTTAAGTAATATAAATATCAGATGAGGAAAATGTGGCACAGAGGGATTAATAGTTTACCCCAGGTCACACAGCAAGTTACCACTGGAGCCAGGAGTTAAACTCAAACAGTCTGGCTTTGGAGTCTGTGCTGTCAATGGTAAGAAGTTTTTATCCGCTATTATAAGACATAGGAGGGGAATCTGCATTGGGAAGAAGAAATTGAGTTCAAATTTAAACTTGTGAAATTTAAGCTGTCTGTGGAACACACACGTGGAAATATCAAGTAGGGAGGTGAGTATTTGTAATACAGTAGATGAAGACTGTGCCTAAAGTTCAAACTCTAAGAAAATGATCACAGAAAGCCTGAGAGTTTATTGCAGTTAGTATAAAACTGTTAATAAAGAAAGCGACCGTATGAGTGGAGACAATATGAGATGAAAATGCTGGGTGGCATAAAAGACATCAGTGGGCTTTACAGGATGTGCACAAAGAAAGAATAGGAAGATTGAAATGGAGTAAAGACAGAAACATTTCCCTTAGTTAAACCTGACTAAGGGTCCCATTGATTTCCTAATGAGAGAGGGCCCGGAAATCACCAGCAGAGCTAGAGTATATCACTGCTTTTACTATAAACAATGGTTAACATTTATTTAGCACGTACCCCTGTTCTGGACACTTTGAAAGCACATTTCTTTTTTGATCTTCTTAACAAATCCATGCAGTAGGTATACTTTTTAATTCCCATTTTACATATGGGGAAACTGAGACTTAGAGAGGTGAAGGAAGCTGCCCAAGGACGCAGGAGTGACAAGTTTTGGAGTGACACTTCACACGAGCCTTCTGACTCTTTATCCTGGTAATGCCCTTTCTCCTACTCTCCACATACAGCCTCGTCTAAGCCAGACTGTGTTTCTGAACTAGGAAGTTTCCCAATGTTCACAATATGTTCTTCATGTGTGTTGTTCAAGACAGTCCATTGCTTTCTAGCTGCCCTTTTCCCCACTGACTTATCTCTGGACTGACTGGGAGGTGGATGCTGTACTTGCATGTGCAATTCCCAATTCGTTACTTCTTGGTGGACTTGATTTCTTATTCTGGGGCCCAGGAGGGTGAAAATTGCCCAAGAACATCCTAGGGTTTATTTGGGGCAAACTATGAAGAAGGTAAATTGTGCCCTTTCTTCCTTTCACTTGACTTCAGTAACAGCCTTTTCGCTAGTACTACCCCAACTCTCCAACTTTCTTACTATTTAAAGTACTTTTATTGAACCTCTTCTGTGAACCTGGATCTGTGCTCCATGTTGTACATATAAAGATAAATAAAATGTGTTTTATTGTAAATTCAGGAATGTAAACAAGTAAGTAGAGTGTGATATGATAAATGCTATAAAAAAAAGCTTCTTCAAGGTAGAAAGAAGCACAAAGCAGGGAGTAATAAACCATCCCTAAGAGTGAGGGTTTGATAGTTCTAGGTACACTCCCCAGGGCTAGAACAAGTTGAGCTGGTTTTCAGAAGATAAAAGATTCCCTGGGCTGGATTTGGAGGTCATGTTGAATAACAGGTGAAGAATCAGTCAGTCTGGAGGGACAGAGGTCTGATTTACCAGGGGACAAGCTGGAAACAGTGAGTAGTCCATTATGACTGGGGCAGAGTCTGTAAGATGGAGAGAAATAGGATGTACGGCTGAAGAGGCAGGCCAGAGACAGATTTAGAGAGGGCTTGGGTATCATGCTGAAGAGCTTAGACTTTCTCCTGCTCTGACCAAGAAAGGCCAACAGAGGATCTTAACCAGGGCAGCGGTATTATGAGGCTTCTGTGCTTTAGGTTCACTCTGGTGGCTTCTTGGAAACTGATCCAATAGATTTTAGAGACACAGTCTGAGGGTAGGGTAAAATTTAGAGATAATGAGGGACTAAATGAATGTAGACGCAGTCGAAAAGGAAGACCAGGGTTCTGAGAGCTATTTATGAGAGATTTATGAGAACCCAAAGGGAATGTTGACCAGGGTTGTTAAGGTTTCTGACATGAAAAAATATGGATGGTGATACCATTCAGCAAGAAAGGAATTCCAGGTCCAACAGGTTTCCAGAAGGGATGAAAATAAATAAGTTTGTCTTTGAATGTGTTTTCATTTGAAATTCCATTTGTACATCCAGGTAGAGACAGTGAATGAGGGATTTAAAAAATAGGTTTGGAGTTTAGGAGAGCAGTTTGGGCTAGAGATAGAGATTTGAAAGTTATTAGCACACAAGTGGTAAATAGATGTGTTTTTTTGTAAGAAAAAAAAAAAAGGGTAGACGTTATTCTATAGAGTGAGAAGAGAGCTAGGTAGGGGATGGAAACTCCTGGCATGCCAATATTTAAGGGTGAAGAAAGGAAAAAGAGAGAGAAATTGTTTACTGGATGATTAAGGGAAACCAGACAGAAAGAGTTCACTGAGGCAAGGGACAAAAGAATTTTAAAGAGTTAAATGTCAACAGAGCAACAGGGAATAAGACACGGAGTGAAAAAGGGTCAGCTGGCTGTGGCAGTTAGTAGGTCACCAGAGACCATGGAAGAGAAGTTTTGTGAAGTGATGAGGCCCAAAGCCAAATGGCAGTAGTAGGTTAGGGAGTAAACAAAGCTTGAGCAAGTGAAAGCAGTAAATGCAGACTACTGGTTTAAGAAGCTGAGGTTAGACAGGGTAAGTGACTTTGCTGAAGGTGGTGAGGCTCATGCGGGGTGTAGCCAGGGCGTCATATCAAGTGGCCTGAGGCATTAAAATATCCTTTGAGGGTTTTCACTTAGTCATTTATTTATTCATTCAGGTATGTATTGGTCACCTACTCTATTCTAGATACCAGGAGTTAGACCCCTTAGATATTGTATCGTGCAAAGCAAGGTATGGGTAAGTGTCAAGAACAGTCTAAGATTTTACTCTACTCGCAAGCTGACAAGTGAGCCTGCCACGGTTTCATGGCAGCTGGCTGAAGGGAGGAGACTCCTGGGTCAGAGAAAGAGGGCAGTTGATTGCTTATAGCAATAACAGTAACCAGAGTAACATCGTTTTCTTAAGCCAAGTTCTTGAGCCTCAATTCCCATAGGGTGGGTGACACAATTAGGGCCATGTGATGTCAACATACACAGTAAGAAGCATTACAGGGGAAGAATACTGAGTTTAGGGAACTTGGATCTTTTATGATGGGCAGCAAGCATTGCCTAACCTTTGCCCCAGTAGTTAACTCTATTATATTGGACAGCAAATAAACCTGCCTTCTGCCTTCTACTTCTAGCTTCCACAGCTGTTTGCTATACAAACATTCAGGAAAAAACAGTCTAGAGCAAAGGGAAGCAGAGCTTCTACTTGTAAGATGTGCAGAAATACGAAAAACCCATGGAAAATTGTCTCTGAACAATGATGTGGTATAAACTAAAAAGTTCCTACTTAATATTCATTTTCTTCCACTTAGTAATAAAACTCAAACAGATACCAGACAGAAATGTACCTAACTGAAGACTGAATGAAAGCTGGAGCTCCAGCAGCCTTCTTGTGACTGAAGGTTGTAGCTACACAGCAAAAAGGGTAGAATAGAGTGACAGGAGGAGTCTGGGTCCCTGATAGCAGCTATGGACTGACTGCCTAGCTCTAGATTTTATGTGAGTGGATAAATCTTTATGTGTTTATGACATTATATTGGGGTTCTGCACCATAATGGCATATTAGCAGCCATACACTAATAGTTAGTATTAGTAACTGAATGAAATTACTAACTAACACAGATGAGGGAAGGAATCCTAGACAGAAGTCAAGATAACGAGGGGATTAGAATTACAGCTTTCAGTTTGCTACTAACTTACGGTGTTACCATGAGTATATATGCAACTTGACCTCTGTCAACTTCATATTTCTCAGCTAACTCTTAGGTACTTCCTAACTCTAACATTTTTTTGGTTTTCAGTTCTTAAAATATCCATCCTTTTTTGTTTTTCAGTACTCCTTTGTTCTGTATCTTATTTTCTTTTGGACAGGTGCCCATCTGAAAAGTAACCGGGTGAAAAGAAATCAGATAATATCGTAATTTGCTGTCTCCCTTCTCCTAAAACGGAAATATTGCACTTTGGAGATGTCTTAACCTAGGGGTACAACTTTCTAATGGATTCCCAGGCAGTTTATTTATTTATTTATTTGGCCGTGCAGCATGTGGAATCTTAGTTCCCCAACCAGGGATCGAACCTGTGCCCTCTGCAGTGCAAGTGCGGAGTCTTAACCACTGGACCACCAGGGAAGTCCTCAGGCACTTTTAAGCTTAGTAGGTGGGGGGCTTAAATGAAAATAGCTCATAATAATGAAAATTATCTGTTATAACTTCTCTATTCTTAGTGCTTAGCACAGAACCTGGCATGCAATAGGCCCTCAATACATGTTTATTGATAAACGAACCAACGCCCTCATTTTAGAGAATAGAAAAATTAAGGGCTAGAAATGGGTGGGGGATGATCTCCTTTGATTATATTTGATAAACTGCTACCTTCACTACCATGCAGAATGCGGCCCAGAAGTTTTCATATAAAATAAATCCTTGATGATCTAAAATAGAAGAGGTCAAAAAGAAAAAAAGTGATATTTGAATTAAATGGCTTCTGGTTATCATTTTTTCTTTTTTAAAGAACAGTAGGTCATTTGTTCGTTGGAAACATAGCTGTCAGTTTAAATTATGCCCTCGTTTGAGTAAATTGATATTGGATAATGGGATTTCACTGAATGGCTACATATATTTTTTTCTCTGGGCTAAGTAATTCCAGTTCCTCTAACCTTTTCTCATGAATTCTATTTTCTAGGTTCTTAATCACTCTCTTTGTTCTCCCATGAGATTGAATAAAAATGTTAACCAGTAACACATATCACAGGATGAGTTTTACATGAACATTAGCTCTACATCACCTTTAAGTACATCACGTCATTGGTGACTATAGTGTCAGATCTAGTCTTTTATTATATACTAGAATACTATTCTAGCTAATTCCTAACTAATGTGTGGAATTGCCTCTGAGTTTGTATTAGTCTGTAGGTCCATGATGCTAACTCTCTGTATATTACCAAGAATCTAAATAATTAATATTAAGCAAACCAAATGGCAAGTTAGCAGGCGGGATTTTCTCATTTTCAATCTGAATATTTCAGCTGTTCACTCATGAATCCATCCATCGATTCTTTCAACTAGCATGTATTGTTCTCTTACTCTGTGAGAGGCTCTGTGCTAAATGCTGCTGTAGACACAAAAGAGAGCCCAGAGGCTCAAGGGTCAACACCAACTATAAACCAGCAATTACGATAGAGTGTGGTCAACACAAAGATATAAAGACAGGATGCTATAAGAACATGACTGCCCCCGAATGCACTTGCGTTCAGACATCTTGAAGGACAAGCAGTTAACCAGGCAAAAAGAGTGCTTGCTGCACTATGTAATACTAACATATACTATAAAATAGTTATTACTCCTAGAGGATTGTAGATTGGGGGAGATGACTTCATGCGCTTGCCATGATACAGGACCATGATTGAAGTAGAATGGCTTTCCTGTGTCAGGTACTATGTGAGATGCTGGAGCTACAGCAGAGAATAAGCTAAATATGTTGGGGAGCTTAATGTCTAGAGGAGGATACAGACAAGTGAACTGATGGTTAAAATTAGTGACCTACTTTTTCTCAGGACAGTGTCAGTTTATTCCCATTGCCCTGTCTTAATTATTAACCATATTCCCTTTCACTTTCAAAACTGTCACGGTTTGAATGATAAAATTTTATATGGTCGTCCTTGTCATGGTACAATGTGACAATTGCTACCCAAGAGGTACTAGAGGGTGTGATGGGAGCCTTGATGAAAGAAGAACAAGAAGAAGCTTCTAAGCCAGTCAGTGAACCAGTACACTGATGTTACTGATGACTTATTTCTAGAAATTTACAAATGACAGCGATGAGGTCAATTCCTTATCCGAGAAGAAATACTCACAAAAACTACCCAAGAAACTGTTTCAATAGCCTGACCCAGGGAATTGTTGATAACTCTGTTACACTGGTGCGGAAATGAAGGTGTCTAATGGAGCATCAAGCTGTGTCCATGAGAAGTCAGTTTTTCTCATATGCAATTAGCAGAGCTGTACAATCAGTGGTGTGTCCCGGACTTTGGAGGGGTAACAGAATCAATCGGTTTACAAGATTAAGCATGTCTGGACGGCTGTCCATTCTGTTGGAAGAATGCTTGAGCTGCTATCAAAATGAATCCTGAAGTCACCCAAATGAAAATGTGTCTCAGAATTTCTTGAAGGTCCAAGTAAAATGCTTGTGCACGTTTGGAAAGAAGTGGATACACACATAATCATTCAAGGTATTTTTACTTTTTTCCGTTAAACACATTTATATACCTTGGAGGAAGAATCAGGAACATTTAAACTCAAAAGGCAAAACATACTTTGAGAATGGATTGAATTGATAAACAACAGATTATGTAAAAATGACCCCTTTTCTTGTATGTGTGAGGTTGGGGTTCCTTAGTGGCTTAGTGGCGTGCCATCCAGTCAGGAGGACTCAGAAAGCTAAAGAGAGAGGAGGAGGGCTGAAGAGATACCTATTGCCATGCATCCATTTATCATTCTCAACTGTCTGTAACTACAGGTCCAGGTGAAGAGAAAAAGGAAAGGCTCTGAGAAGGTAGCATGACTTCTGAAGAGCCAGGATTGGAAGAAAGAAGTAAGGGAGAAAACCAAAAATATCTGGCATCTCTACATGCCAGGCACTGGGCTGAGTGCTTTACTTATGATGCCTCCTTGGTTCCAACAATGATCCAGGCGTAAATATGACGAAACCCGTGAATATGGGAAACCCGTGACTTAGGCAGTTTCAGTGATTGGTCCAAATGTAGGCCACATACATTGATGGTGCCTCAGCTAAAGCCCAGTTTAGTTAAACACCAATGACTGTGTTATTTCTTCTATTTATTCTTCCAGTAATATCTTGGGTCTTAAAAAATAGATATTTGTGATATGTGAAGTTGGTGAAAGGAGAGGAGATTCCTAAGGGAAAGACTGGCATGAAGGGAGGTTCTATTTTAGCCGGGAGTAGAGCATGTTTACAAAACACATACCATAGACTCTTCTTCCATCATGGCTAGAGGTATAGCCAAAATACAGCATAATCTTTGTAGCAGCAGAACAAAGAAATAATAATAATAAAAGATGAAATTAAACAGAGAAGATTATCATGTTCCCTGTAAAGAATAACCAGAAAATTCATCACGGGCCCTGTATCGGCTGGAGGTCTTGGTCGCAAGCAACCATTACCACTTTTGGTTATAACTAAAGCACATGAAGAGGGGAAATCCAAAGAACTGACTTTCAGGAAGCGTGAGAACAAGGACAGCTCCTGGAATCAAGGGAGCAAAATCTGACAGTTTCTTCTAGGAGCTGCCACCAGCATAAAGATCCAAACTCCAGTTTGGCTATGGGCCCACTCTTTGATGAGTGGAGCAAGGCTACTTGATTGAGAACAAAGGAGGTAGTTCCACAAAGCAAAAGCCATGTTAAAAACTACATGATGTCATAGAAAAGAACGAAATAACGCCATTTGCAGCAACATGGACGGACCTAGAGATTGTCATACTGAGTGAAGTAAGTCAGACAGAGAAAGACAAATATCATATGATATCACTTATATGTGGAATCTAAAACAAAAAAAAAGGAACAAATGAACTTATTTACAAAACAGAAATAGAGTCACAGATGTAGAAAACAAACTTATGGTTACCAGAGGGGAATGGGGGGAGATAAATTGGGAGATTGGGATTGAGATATACACACTACTATATATAAAATAGATAACAAATAAGGACCTACCGTATAGCACAAGAAACTCTACTCCATACTCTGTAATGACCTATATGGGAAAAGAATCCAAAAAAGCATGGATATATGTATAACTGATTCACTCTGCTGTGAATCTGAACACCTGAAACTAACACAACATTGTAAATCAACTATACTCCAATAAAATTTTTTTTTTTTTTTTTTTTTTTTTTTGCAGTACGCGGGCCTCTCACTGTTGTGGCCTCTCCCGTTGCGGAGCACAGGCTCCGGACGCGCAGGCTCAGCGGCCATGGCTCACGGGCCCAGCCACTCCACGGCACGTGGGATCCTCCCGGACCGGGGCAAGAACCCGTGTCCCCTGCATTGGCAGGCGGACTCCCAACCACTGCGCCACCAGGGAAGCCCTCCAATAAAAATTATTTTAAAAAACCTACATAATGTCAGCAAAAGACAGCCTATTGCCTTTAATTCTCACCACTATGGCTTTAATGCCCTTCCCCTATATATTCGTTTCTTAGACCTGCATAACAAATTACTATAAACTGGGTGGTTTAAAGCAATGGATTTATTCTCTCAAATTTTGGAGGTTAGACATCTGAAATTAAGGTGCCCTTAGAGCCATGCTCCCTCTGAAGGCTCTAGGGAAAATTCCTTCCTTGCTTCTTCCTAGTTTCTGGTGGCTCTAGCAGTTATTAGCATGCCTTGGCTTGTAGCTGCATCATTCCAATCTCCCACTCCATAGTCACATGGCTTTCTTCTCTGTGTGTGTCTTCTCTGCCTGTGCGCTCCTCTCCTTATAAAAAAAAGTGGCCACTGAGTGTAGTGTCCACCCTAATTCAGTATGATCTCATTGAAACTCAACTAATTACATCAGAAAAGACCCTCTTTTCAAATAAGGTCACATAATGGGGTCCCAGGTGGCCATGAATTTGAGGTGGATACTCTTCGATCCACTGCACCGTCATTCTTTGAAACCATTTGCTTCTTTCTGTCCGAAACTAACTACACTGACCTTTAATTGACGACTTAAGTGTGTCTTTGTATGGGGCTGTGAGCCTTTAAGTATATAAACATGTCATGTTTATGTTTTACTCAGCATCTAGTACAGCGTCTGCTACACTGCAGGCACAAAATCAGTTTACTGAATGAATACATAAGTGAATACACAAATGAATTACTAACTAGTAGAAGACATTAAAAAAAGCTACAAAACTCATGAATGACACTTGGCATGTGGCCCTACACAAGATGAGCGTCCCATGGCTCTGTCATATACCAGAATAACACTATTGCAGAAACAGCAAATAAAATTATGTTTCCTATCCCCCAGGAGGGTTTATAATGAATCGACTATTGAGAAAAACTGACTTTGCTTCCACTTTGATTCTTACAAATTCTCAGAAAAAATAGACAATTTCCAACTCCCATGTATTTTCCTTATATTTCTCATCTAACTGGCCTTTTCACAGTGTGATTACATCATGCAATGCTGTTTATCTCCTCCTTGCCTTGGCCGGCTTTCTTTACTTTCACACCCATTGCAGAGGAGTTTGCTTTTCCTTCAAGGATTTTATTTCTGTACCCTGCTGGTCTGCACTTAATTTACATCTTCTCTTCCAACTTCAAAGGTTTGCTGAGGCTGTGGCTTCACCTCCTTAACAGTGGTCACTTTACTCTTTGAAGTTGAGTTTTCATTGGAAGAGAGACGCTGTGTCTTTTGGCTCTTTCTCTTCACCCACACTGTCCGGAAATGAGGGCAAACCACAGCTGCCCTAAGGATTTTATGGGATAAACCTGATACTTTCTGAATATAAGGAGATAGTCCGCTTCCCTGCTATGACTTGGAACAGGAGAGAACAATGATTCTAAGTTTAGGCAAAATCTTTAGAGGCGCTGATCCTTAAGTGTTGCTCTGTCATGGGAATGTTTTGAGCATAAGAGGACATATGCACATTCCCACAAATCACCTGCGAGAGGCTGGCAGCGCTGTCTTTTATTGTTGACTCCCGTTTCCACAATATAACCTTCCTCCTTTGCTGTGCCTGCCCTGATCACACTTCAAGTTTACAATACAAGATTTGTTTTCCATCCTGTTCCTCATGCTTTGAGAGAGCTCACTTTGATGACAGTGCCAGGAACTAATTGTGAGGGGAACCAATTGTATGGGAGGATAAAGTCCATGGAGGCCAGAGGTCCACTGCATCCTGAAGAGAAGGGAGGTGCCATAAGAGGATGTGATTCCAGGGAAGATTCCCGACTTCCTTTCCTTGAGAACTCTCAGTATAGGATGTCCAACTCTCCCACTGGAATTAATGAATCTTATGTTTGGAATGGACTATAGAAAAATTCAAGCTATTTTAGAATATGAATTCCTTGGGCAACTGTTATAGAAAAGAAACAGATGAGAGTCAGATCAACAGGAGGCAGAATCTTAGCTCTGCCTCTGGTTGGGGTAACTTAGGCTAATATTAACAATACTGGCAAGCATTTATTTAGCACATACTATGGGCAAGGCCATGGGATGAGTGCTTTGCCCTCAACAGCTTATTTTATCTCAATTAACAGTTCCGTGAGTAGGTATTATTATTCTTATTATGTCTTACAAAATAGAACACAAATATACCAGGTCAGACGTGTCTCCTAAGGTTACAGAATTACTAAAGAGGAGAATCAAGTCTTAGGGCAAGGTGTTGTGTGCTCATGTGCTGAACAACTACGTAACACTGTAAATAACTATACCTTGCCAAGCCTTGTTTCCTCATATGGAAAATGAGGCTAATAATCCTACTTATAGTTTAATAAGATTAAAAAAAGTTGTGGCTGGATTGTGAAAGTGACTAGCTAATTACCTAGAATATACGTTTTCAACATGATTGTTAATACTCTTCTTTCTGCCTTTCTCTCTTCTGGAAAGTACAAACCTTACATCTCACCTTGGGAGACGCTGGACAAAAGGCTTTGCTATTGTCCAGCATGGCTTGTTGACTTGGCCCAGTGGTTCCACAGGGCTGACTTGCTCATTCCCAGCCAGCCCCATGAGAGCAAAGTCACGGGAGCGGACTCTGCAAGGCTGCCAGGGATCGCTCTCTCCTCTCGGCACATCCTACTTAGCACAAGGCCTCGTACATGTTGGCCAGAGAAGCCTCCCTTTTGCTCCCTGTTTCACAATATCTTGATGAAATGTGGTTCAAAAGGGCACCAACCAAGAGTTACACAACCTCCCACTCCTGCAGCATTAAGAAACTAAAGCATCCTTCAGACTCTTCTGCAGCTCAATTGGGGAATCCGGTCAACCTCTTAGCCCCTTAGAATTCCCAGTGCGGATAACCCAAACCGTAGCCTCATTTCTCTAGGGGGCTGTTATTAGACCTGCTTCATTTATATAATCTTCACAGCCATCCTCCAGCGTCAGTGCCCAACTTTACACAACCGAAGCTCAGCAAGAATCAGAACCTCATTCAAAGTCATGCATGAAGAATTCAAACAAGATCTGTTTGATTTCAAGGCTCTTTATATTATTCCACTTTTCATTATTACACTGGACTGGCAGTCCAGGGAACAGTATTCAGAAAAAGCATTCATTCATTCATTTACATATATTTATTGAGAGTCTATGATGTGCCAAATAGAGATGCTGGGGATACAGCAGTGAACAAAGAAAACTCTTCTGTTCTGGCACAGAGCTTGCAATCGAATTGAGTAGGAAACAAACAATGAATAAACATATAAATGTGTAAATGTCAGGTAACAGTAAGTGTCAAGAGGAAGATAAAACAATAAATGCTGGAGAGGGTGTGGAGAAAAGGGAACCCTCTTGCACTGTGTGTGGGAATGTAAATTGATACAGCTACTATGGAGAACAGTATGAAGGTTCCTTAAAAAACTAAAAATAGAACTACCATAGGACCCAGCAATCCCACTACTGGGCCTATACCCTGAGAAAACCATAATTCAAAAACAGTCATGTACCACAATGTTCATTGCGGCTCTATTTACAATTGCCAGGACACGGAAGTAACCTAAGTGTCCATCGACAGATGAATGGATAAAGATGTGGCACATATATACAATGGAATATTACTCAGCCATAAAAAGGAACGAAATTGAGTTATTTGTAGTGAGGTGGATGGACCTAGTGTCTGTCATACAGAGTGAACTAAGTCAGAAAGAGAAAAACAAATACCGTATGCTAACACATATATATGGAATCTAAAAAAAAAAAAAAAATGGTCATGAAGAACCTAGGGGCAGGATGGGAATAAAGACACAGACCTACTAAAGAATGGACTTGAGGACACGGGGAGGTGGAAGGGTAAGCTGGGACGAAGTGAGAGAGTGGCATGGACATATATACACTACCAAATGTAAAATAGATAGCTAGTGGGAAGCAGCCACATAGCACAGGGGGAATCAGCTCGGTGCTTTGTGACCACCTAGAGGGGTGGGATAGGGAGGGTGGGAGGGAGGGAGATGCAAGAGGGAAGAGATATGGGGACATATGTATATGTGTAACTGATTCATTTTGTTATAAAGCAGAAACTAACACCACTGTAAAGCTATTATACTCCAATAAAGATGTTTAAAAAAAAAAGAGTCAAAGCAGGCTTCTCTGTTAAGGTGACTTCTGAATGAAGCCTTGGATGAAGTGAGGAAGCGATCGATGTGAGTACTGGGAAGGAGCATTCCAGGAAGTGGAGACAGAGGGTGCCAGGTCCCCGAGGCAGAAGTGCGCTCCACATGTTTGAAAAAGAGCATAGCGGCCCACATGCCTGGCCAGAGTAGGTCACATCACAAATGATCCCTGCCGGGCCATTGAGGGGTCTTGGTGCTTTGTTGAGAGAGAGATGAGCTGGGGAAAGGGGCGGAGTGGAGGCGGCTCTGACCTTCAGAAAGCCACTTCAGTCTCACCACTGGAAAATCAAGGGCTTGGACCGCATAGATAGTTCCCAAGCCTGGCTGCACGGCAAATCCCATAAGCATCCAGTTAAAGACCTAATTGACTGGGCTCCTGCCTAAACCCACAGACCAGGATTCAGTAGGTCTGGGGTCCCAGCTTCATTGGAGGTTCTGATACCCAGATGTATTTGGCACCGTTTTCCTAGACCCATTCTAGGATTTTCCTGATCGACCCCTCCATCCATCATCTTATGTCTGTACAGGGAAAGAAGAGTAAATACAATATTAGCACGTGTGAAAAGGCTTCTGTTATTGTTATCCGTGTAAGCAATTACAGTATGATCTCATTACTTTCCTCTCTCATGACTGCTTTCTTTCTTCCTCTGAACATGAAGAAGAGATTAAACAGCTAAAGAGAGCAAATTATTACATTCTAATGCAGAAGGCTCTTGGATCAAACCCACTATTTCTCTGTGTACTTTTCTGATGGCCTGCAAATTGACCTGATCAAACTGGAGACTTGTGTGCTATCTAAATAATCTGCTTTATATTCTGTAACATTACTCCAATTACTCATCCTTTCAATAAATTTAATCTATTGATTTGGATGCCTTATTCTATTTCACACTCTTT
>NW_006783414.1:3432492-3451852 GCF_000442215.2 Lipotes vexillifer | reverse complement strand
ATTTTCCTCCCCCGCCCCCCTTTATCCCAACCCCAGCCATGATAATAAGCATGAAAAGCTGCTACAGCTTCAGGTGAATGAATTTTGAATTTGAGAACTGACATAGATCGCTTTGCCTACTGATTCGTGCTGTGTTCTAGATTAGGAAGAATGCATTTCACAATGTGTAATCACAAGTGGAAACTTTGATGCCCAATCTTTTAGAGGATCAGTTTAGACCACAGATTTCTCTGGCACTAGCTCAGCAAACTTTTTCTGTGAAGGACCAGAAGCGAATATTTTAGGTCTAATATTAGACCATGCTGCAACTACTCAGCTCTGCTACTGCAGGACAAAAGTAGCCATAGATAATATGTAAATGAATGGGTGTGGCTGTGTTTCAATAAAACTTTATTTACAAAAACAAGTGATGGACTGGATCTGGCTAGCAGCCAATTTCGTTGAATTCCAGTCTAGTCTAATTACCCTGCTTCTGTTTTTTCTTCTCATTTTAGATTATGACATTGAAGCCCAGAGACGGTATTGACTTAAACTTGCAGCACAGCTGAGAAGGGAACCTGGGTATAATGCTCCTTAGATTACACCAGACAGATCTTTCCCAGGGGTTCATGTTGATGATATTCAGCCACATGCACGCCCATCTTCAAATGCAGAACTGAGAATGAGTTGAGTACAGGCTGGTTAGATATTGGTATGTGCATGAGACCACTGACAGTGGCTCTTGTGCCTGCTGCCTATCTTTCCTCTTCCCTTTCTGGTTGTGGGGCTGTGGAAGGTACTGTTAATCTGTATTAAAGGTACATTTATACTTTCTGCAACCATAGCAGGTAAGAACCACGATATTAAGGGAACTGAGAGTAAATATTTGAGACCACCTATGAGGATGGCATCAGTGTTGGACCCGAATGCATTTACAAACATACTCCATTATCCAGCTTTTCTGTAAATAGACTGTCTCCCCCAAAAGCTTCCTACTTACTTTCCTCTGAGCATAATTTGTACTCAGTACCATGGATTCCAACTAAAATTTTCCTCTTTTGGGCCTAAAACACCATTCATTTGATTTTTTTTTTGAGAACTGAGATAAAAGCAAGTGGGTTGCTTATAATGAAACAGAAAGTCCCAAACTCCAATTTCCTGTAGCTCCCCAAATCTTGCTCCAAAAAGTTGAATACAGTTTTGTCTTCTTGCAAAATTCTGCTTATAATAACAAAACCCTCACATTTCTCTTATATTAACAAAGACCCTACATTTTGTTCCTTATTTTACTCTTTTCTACAGGAATCTCCCATACTGAATTGACTTTTGGTCAGAACCTGAAGAGCTATGGAATTTGCTGTGAAATTGCCACTTCCTATTTATTAATGAAGGTTGAAGGACAATAGTCCTTGCTAACTGGAACTTTCTCTACCCTATGCTACTAACTCCTCATCCATGATTCCAGGGTTACTTGATGCTCCTTTCCCCTAATTATAGTGACCACACCCATATCTTAAGCTACATTTTGTTTGTTTGTTTGTTTGTTTGTGGTACGCAGCCTCTCACTGATAATAACAAAACCCTCACATTTCTCTTATATTAACAAAGACCCTACATTTTGTTCCTTATTTTACTCTTTTCTACAGGAATCTCCCATACTGAATTGACTTTTGGTCAGAACCTGAAGAGCTATGGAATTTGCTGTGAAATTGCCACTTCCTATTTATTAATGAAGGTTGAAGGACAATAGTCCTTGCTAACTGGAACTTTCTCTACCCTATGCTACTAACTCCTCATCCATGATTCCAGGGTTACTTGATGCTCCTTTCCCCTAATTATAGTGACCACACCCATATCTTAAGCTACATTTTGTTTGTTTGTTTGTTTGTTTGTGGTACGCAGGCCTCTCACTGTTGTGGTCTCTCCCGCTGCGGAGCACAGGCTCCGGACGCGCAGGCTCAGCGGCCATGGCTCACGGGCCCAGCCGCTCCGTGGCATGTGGGATCTTCCCGGACCGGGGCACGAACCCGTGTCCCCTGCAACAGCAGGTGGACTCTCAACCACTGCGCCACCAGGGAAGCCCTTAAGCTACATTTTAAATCCCACATTGGTTGACTTCAGACTCATCTCAGGAATAAAATGGACAGAGATGACATGTGTGAACACTTGTGCAATACTGTTGACAACATATTACATTTAGTTGTAACTTTTGTTTTCATTTTCAGCATTTCTTCCAGGGTACTTTATTTTTATGGCAAATATCTGGATACTAGAATAAAAAAAAATCAGTAGGTTTCCAGCATCTGGTTATCAGGCCCCACTTTTCTTAAGTTCTAGGAGGAAAATGTTTTTCTCTCACTATTACTAAAAATCGATTCTCTTTGGTGATTTAAAAATATTTTAAGGGAAGTATATCCCTGCCCTTTTAAGGATCAAAAGCCATTTGTATCAGCAGAAAATAAAGTTGTAAAAGTCCCATAAGACAAAAACTATAATTAAAAAGTGATCTTAAATAATTCTATGCAAAATATATTCTACCCAATTAAGTAGTTCAAAGGAAGAAATGATGTAGACCTGTGATTTACTGCAGACCTTTTGAAAATTGGAAGTAAGAATTGGAACAACTATTGCCATTAAAACAAAAAAAAAAGAAAAATCAGAGATGAATCGTGTTACTTGAAAGTGTCCTTCCCTAATTACACCAGCCTATGAACGAACAAGCTGAGGCCACAGAGAATATAACTAAGGTAAAGTCAAAATACATTTTGGTTGTATATTTCTACTAGCAGTCTTCAAAAAAAAAAAAAAAAACTCACCTTACAGGGAAAAGGTGAATGGCTAGCAGGGTCTCCTTAGAGACTTTAAGGCATCTTGATTTCAATGTTTGTGCTAATTTCTGACTGACTGATTGAGCCATTGACTGGTTGATTGCCTGTTACATGCTAGGTATTCTGCTAAGCACTATAATGGTATTCTCTGTTTTATGGGTCAACATCACTGCCACTAGAGTTTGACTTTGCTGCAGGTACTCAGATGACGTTATCTTCTCACCATCCCAAGGGCCTCATCACTTCTCCCTAAGTTATTCATTTCTATGGTCAAAGCCCATTCTGCTGACAGTACAGTGTAGGAATATACCATATTTCCACGAGTCACTCAGTGTTACACTTGGTGAGCTTTCTTATTCTTCAAACCTCACCTACATCTATTGGGCCTGATGACATGTAGACACTAGGAATACAAGATGAATGAAACACGAAAACCTCTGCTCTAGCTGGAGAAACGCATATGATCAAAATGTTTTATACTGGGACAAAGACTTCAATAAAATATAAGAGTCAGTGGGGACTCAGGGAAGAATCTGGCAGCTTGGTCATGGACAGCAATCTTCCTAGAAGTGACACTTGATTTGAATCTTGTAGATAAACAGGGTTATTATTACCTTTTTTGCGAGGCCAGCTCCACTACCTATGATAGATCCTTCTTTCAAAAATGTCATTTCTGGCATCCAACCCCTGCCTGAGACTCAGAAGACATTCAAATGTATCTTCTACCCCAAAGTCCCTGCTCAAAGAAAATTTAGTGCTATACCAAGACTAGACTAAGTACAAAACTCCTTTACTGCCAGCAAATATTTTTATCTACTTGTGATACTATCCCTGAGATTGAAGGGTACTTTTGATCATAATTTACTTGAAAGCCCCCAATATACATCTTTATTATTTCTCCATTGGATGTCTTTGGAAATAGATCTCCTTGTTGTTTGCCTGATTTGACCGATACCATCCTTGTACAGTAAATTCTATACACTGGGTTCCTTAACATCTTTCTGTGAGCTCCATGATTTTTCTCTCTTTCTGGTCACTTGACAGAATTAAGGACTTGGTTGCAGCTAAACAGCAAAAAAAAGTATGAAGGAAGAAACATGTAAAAGGGACCAGAGAAGGAATTTCTCTGATATAAATGGAAGTAAAAAGTGGCACACACGAGAGGACACCCACTTAGGAGACACATCTACTGGACTATAAATGTGCATGGGGAAGAGGCAGGAGATAAAGCTGGGGAGACAGGCAAGAGCCAGACCAGGAAGCCATGCCACGGATTTTAAAGCCAAGCCATTACATGCCATGCCGGGGATTTTGAGCTTCATCCTTCATGTAATAAGAGACTCATGAAAGATTGTAACCACTTCAGTGAAGCAAGGAGATAATGCAATTTTTTCTTAAAGTTACTTTGGTGGCAATAGGTGAGAATAAATAGAAGGGGCTCAAAAAGAACACCAGGTTGGAAACTATTAGAAAAGCTCTAATGAGGAGGAACTAAATTGAAGCTGGAAAATAAGGAATTAAGAACAAGCAGGAAATGAGGAATTTTTTTAAAGACATAAAAATTGAGGTCATAAAGACATTGCTGACTGGTTTCATTTATTCATGTGTTTGTTCATTCATTTATTTGATGAATATTTTTGATTGCTATGTGCCCAGCATGTACGTGCAAAGCCCTGAACAAAACAAACACTCAGCTCACATTTGGTTTACAGCCTAATGGGGGAAGAAGCAAATACCAATGGCGTTATTAGAAATAAAGCAATTTAGGGTTAAAGGGGGCTTTTTTTTAAAAAAAATGGGGTTGTCAGAAAGACCTTTCTGATAAGGTGATATTTGAAAAAGCGCCTGAAAGAAGTGAAGGAATGAAACTGTAATATAGTTTGGGTCAGAGTTTTCTGGGCAGAGCCAATAGTATAACCACAGTCCCTAAAGCAGTGCATGTCAGAAGAGTGTTGTAAGAGGAGAAGCATATTGAAAGGAACTGCATTTTCAGAAAGTGTCCTTTGCCTCCAGTGTCCCTTTTCCTTTGGGCCCCAAACATGACACTTTCCTTACTCTCTTTTCTGAGGCCCTGGAATGTTCTATTGGCTTATTTTCACCTATTAGAGTCCTAAAGGCACAGGGTATGCTGGTTGTGCTTAGCCCTTAGAAACAGCAGGCATTTGAAGGGTCTCGATGCTTCATTTTTGTTTTTAGTGCTGTTTTTTGCTTTATTTCTTAAAAATAAATCCCTACAGAGGCTATTTATTACACAGCAGCAGTCAGCGTGCACCAAGCAGAATTGCTTTTCATAATAAACCTATTCATCTTCTGGCATGTCAGAAATTTCTCAAATTGATAATTATAATAAATATGATTAATACCATATTATATTTCAGTTGTTGCTGTAACATAATTGGGAACAAATATTGTATTGTGATGTTGACAGAGTCGGGTCGGTTGGTGCCAAATGGTGGGAACAGCCAACTGCATTTCATTAACAGCCACGTTCCTACAATGCTATTAAGTTTTTCATAATCCCTTTACTCAGGGTTGATCGTCCATTCTGTTAGACAAATTATTGCAACAATCACCCTGGAAGTAAATCTGCTGGTGATAATCTCAGCAAGATGGGCTCCCACAGGGATATTAGGTGCCCTGCCTGTGAAATATGCTGGGCAGGTATTGTGATGTTGGGTTTGAGGATTAAGGACTAATCAAAGGGTATGGAAAAGGGGTTGGGACTAATAGAAATGTAAAAGGTGAGTCTGCATTTCAGGTGGCGGGAGGCGGAGGAAGGTAAGATGCCTCATGATCCCTCAGGCTTCTCCAACCTTACCTGCTTCTCCCTTGGTCATATTTACTGCTTCTGCCATATAATTACTGGTAGTTCTCCAAACACGTTAGATTGTTCCCAGGCTCCTGACTTTTGCATTTGCAAAATGCAATTATCACCTCTTTATATGTCCTCCCAGCTTCTCTGAAAGTCTAACTCTTATTCATCCTTCCAAATCTGATTCAAGTGTCATTTCCTCCTTCAAGCCATATTCAACACTTGCCCATTTTCCCTCCACTGGACTTTGATGATATCACATGTACTTGTCCATGACTATGCATCTTATGGTGTATTGTATTTACTTGGTTTCATGCGTGTCTCTCAAGTTCTCCTTGAAGGCAGTACTTAGACCAGGCAGAAGATGGCTTGGCTTAGAGAAAGTGCTCAGCAAATAATTGTTGAACTGAACTAGAATGAGGGGTACTTAGAAACAGTCTGGGTACAATGGGGCCAAAGCTGCTGACCACTCTGGTGGCATACACAGAATGCCTCTTTTGCACAGAGTGCTAAAGGTACTGCCAAGGGCCCTAGAAAGCTTTAGGACACTTTCCATAGATATACCCATAAAGGCACACACATGAAATGCTGAGGGATAACACATTTCCTTAGAATCATGGGTTCTCAGCTTGAGACAAATTTTAGATAATTTTCCCCAAGCCTGTACCAAATCACTTAGATTTATCATAGCAGAGATTCCTCCCTCTCTTCCTTCCTCCTCCTCTCCCTTCCTTTTTTGCATGTTCAAGTCCCCATCTTGTCCTGTCTACATTACCTACTTGTTTAACCTTCTTACTTCCAGAGTATGTACAAGTTCACCTTACTACATTATTCATGTATCCATTCGACAGTTAAGTACTGACTGAACACCCATTATTTGTCAGGATGCTGGGCTAGGCATTGAGGATAGAATACTGAGTAAAGCTAACATATGCCCCACATTCATGTGGCTTATTATCTTGTGTATATGGGGGAAGGGGTTGCAGACAGCCACCAACCAAGTCATTACACAAATAAATATGTAATTTATACACAGACACACACACACACACACACACACACACACATATAAACTGTGATAAAAAGTTTCAAGGTGATAGGAGTATGTCAATGGTCAATAGCAGGATCTGAACTGAATTCACCCAAATGAGTAGAAGTCAACTTGGTGAATAGAGGCTGGGAGGCAGAAAACATTCAGGCAGAGGGAACAGCTTGAGCAGAGGCTAGTCGGCCAGAAGAAGCAGGTGACGTCTGAAGAACTGGAGACAGGCCTGGGAAGCTGGAACACAGAGAGAGGAAGCTGGAGAGGTCGGCAGGGATAGGACCAATGAGGGACTTTGAGACTAGATTATAGTTTGGGTCTTGGTTCTCAAGAGTGATGGGAGGCCTCCCAATAGATTTCATCTGGATAGTAAATGTTTGGTCATATTTTATCTGAAGAGATCACTCAGTCTGCAATCTGCTGCAATAGGAAGAGGAACAAGTGTAGCAGCAGATCAACGAGTCAGGAGGCCCTGGCAGTGGTCCACGTGCTCGTATAAGGATAGTAACAGTGGGGATAGAGAAGAGTTGGTGGATGCAAGAGATATTTAGGAGGATACAGTGGCAGGAATTGGTGATGGACTGAATAAGGATGAAGCGGAGGAGAAACTACTGAGGATGACCAACCTTTCTGGAGCAGATGGACAGATGTGATGAGATTAGACGAAGGTTTGTGGAGAATCAGACTAGATTTGAGGAGGCCTCCAGGATCTGCATTTTCAACAAGAATTCCAAGTAACTCTTAGTCAATCTTGTACAGGTATAGCCAACTGGAATTAGAGAATTTTTGACCTGATACCTTATAATAACCGGACAAGTTGCCAGCCCATAGTGAGTGCTAAATGTTCCCATTTGTCACCTGCAAATTTTTGCATCTGAGTATCAGTTCTTGTTGGCACTTTTTTTCCTAGCCCCACCTGACTCTCTAGAATAGGGTTGTGGTGAGAATTAAATGAGGCTCTTCATTCACTCAAATGTACTTATTAAGCTCCTAATATGTGCTAGGCTCTGCCCTAGACATGGGGGATTCAGAATGGAACACACGTGATACATACCCTTAAGAAGCTCAGGGTCAATGGAGAAAGGCAAATGGGGTATTAGTTTCATTTCAACATAATTAAATGTTACGCCATAAGAAAGCCCAGAGGAGTCAGCAAGCCCAGAGGTGTCCCAAGACATGGAGCAGACACTTGAAGTTAAGTCTTTTGGAATAAGCAGGACTGAGCCAGAAAAAGTTATGGGAGAGCGTGTGAGTCAAGGGGAAGCACGAAATCTTTGGACAGAGCGCAGACAGTTAGCATTCCTCCCTCTCTTCCTTCCTCCTCCTCTCCCTTCCTTTTTTGCATGTTCAAGTCCCCATCTTGTCCTGTCTACATTACCTACTAGTTTAACCTCCTTACTTCCAGAGTATGTACAAGTTATTTAGTTCAAGCTCTTATCACTTCCTTCCTATCCATGCCAAGACATCTTACTGCACCTTGGCTACTAACGTAATTACTACCACTTCCTACTTTCCTGAATCTTCGTCTTCTCTTTCCTGTAATTGTCCTTTCTCTGTACTAAGGTTCACGCTGCCATCTGTAATCCCAGGATCCTATACTGACACTCACATTCCAGAATTTTGCTTCATTCATTACCAGAAGCATGTTCTTCTATCCGCAGTCTCTCTGGCATTGGACGGTGAAAGACATATATTCTCACCATAGTTTTTCCACGATGTTCAGAGATTGGGTGACTTCTATAAGTTCATCTGAAGGATAAGGGGCAGAGCTTAAATCCAGATTTTCAAACACCCAAGTCCAGCTCACTTCCAAACACATCATGCTACCTCAAATGTATTGTTTGCATGCTATAAGGAACACTAAGCCAAGAACACCACCACCACAATGATCCCACACAATCTAAGAGTGCAAATGGCTTCAGGTGCATTTGTTAAACACTGAACTTTGTATCATTTAAATTGTTGTTACTTTTATTTTCAGGGTGGAAACAGCTGCTTTACTAGACATTTGGGCCCTTTCACCTTCCTAGGACTGTCTCCACCAAGTGTAGCTGTTCTCTCAAGCGTTGCAAGGTCAAGTTAGGGGCCACCTAATGATGTCATCCAGGAGCGGGGATCTGGCTTCTCAGTTCAGTTTCTTCTCTCACCAAGTGGTTATATGAAGTTGCTCCCCCAAATGCAATCCTGTCTCCGCAGTCCCCTGCTGCGGGAAGGGCTGGGCGGCTTTCTTAACCTCTGCGTGTGGGGCGGCACCCCTGGCGATAGGGTGGGATGTCGCCGTGCATTCTGTCTCAGACGCTCTGGCCCACATTAGCTCAGGATGTGCCCCCCGCGTCAGGGCTTCCTCAAGAGCTAGTCGGATGCACAACACACTCTTGGATGCGGCTCAGCTAGAGAGCCTAAGGAAACTGCAACTTTAGCCTGTGGCCTCTGTCGGTCATTCGCTCTTCTGGAAAGTCATTTTGCCCCTTCAGCTGCCAGAGATCTCCTCCCGTATGTCCTGGTCTTGTCAAAGGCCTGTGTACTGGTGGGTCTTGTTTCGAGCGGGGCCCCCATCTCTGTATCAGGGGCCACATGGTTCACATGCCATTTGGAATATAATGTATGGGAAAAGAAAATCACATTGGACAGATGTGGCTATTTTCAACTGCTTTGTCATTTCTTGTTTTTATAAATAAGTACTATTTTTCCACTTATTAAGTAAGTCAATGAAGATGTTAGAATGCATCCTGCATGTCCATATGTCAAGTTATTTCCATATCACTCTCACTCCGTTGATTTCTATATTGGTCAGTATGCTCTTTATGATGAATGCCAAAACCTACTTGAACTGATTTAGTCAAAAGGGGACATTTACGGGGAGAATACTGGGGAAATCTCACATAACCACAGGCTAGACAAGATGACTTGGCCTCAGGGTCTAAAGGACTTGTGATTTGAGCTGCTCACTCTTGTCTCTATTTCTCTCTGGGGGCCGGATTCATTCCCTTCCAGCAGGGTGGGCAATGGGATGCCAACACATTCTGAGCTTCATATGCCATATATCTCCTGCCATCATAGAAAATCTACACCTCTTCCCTGTATTCTAGTTTCAACAATTCCTGGGAAGTTCTTTAATTGGTCAGTCTTGGGTCAGCTACTCACTCATAGCCCAGCTGACTGTGACCACAGAAGGAGGCAGGGTACCGGTGCGTTGCTAGAGAAATACATTTCATCATGATGCTTTCTTGAGTAGAAGAGAAAGGGTTGGAGTTACTTAGATCAGGCACACTAGGAATATAACATTTTAGATATAACTAGGGAGTGAATTATCTAACTAAACATTATTTGTACCCTTGCCAGGGTCATTACTTTGTTTAAAATAATTCAGGGACCTTATTTGAGCCAGCACTGCTCTAAGCACTGAAAACCAAGTGGTGACTAAGACAAAGTCCTGCTATCGTGGAGCTTATATTAAGTAGGGAAGATAAAAAATATTTAAACAAAGAAAGAAAGAATAAAATCATAGATAGTGATAAATACTAAATAGAGTATTGAAATAACGAAAAGGGTGAGTGAGTGCTTTAACTAGAGTAGGAGGGAAAACCTCCGTAAAGAGGTGATGTTGAGCGGAGACTTGAATAATTTGGTGGAAAAAAGGGTGTAGCAGACAGGAGGAGTAGCCAATCAATGCAAAAGCTCTGTGGCTGGTATGAGCCTGGCGTGTTCAAGGGATGGAAAGAAGATCACAGTGGCTAAGAAAGTTCATAGTGGCAGTGCTGGGGTTCAACCGCAGATCTGTGGGGCTCTAAGCATGTGTACTTTCTACTGTAGCTCAGCTGTTCTGCTCAGAACTGAGGCATGAATTAACAGGGGAAAGCTTCTCTGACTCTCTTTGTGCTTCAGAGGAATGTTGAGAATTGTACATCCCAAATACGTATTCCTTCAGCCCCACTCCACCTTGCATACTTTCAGAATAGAAAACTCACAACCATTTAATTTTCAGATAGGTCTGGTTGTTAGAAAATCCTTCCCTCTTTTGAAAATGCAAATCTTATTTTACCTTGTATTTCCTGCACACAGGAGCTCGTGCTGCTTTTCTTAACAAGGAGGATAAAGGTAGCCCCTCTTCCCCACTGTCTGTTGAGTATTTGAATTTAATGCCTATATCTCCTTCGGTTCTCTCTCCTTCATGAGAAGCACCCCCAGATTCCTTTATTATTTCTCAGGCCTAAGGTGTAAAGACTCTGACCACCCTGGACAACCCCACACCATCCGTTGAACCCCTTAAGAGTCTTGCCTTATGTATCTAATCCTTGTGCGCTGGGTTTTGTCATCAGGAAACTCTCTCTGGCATCTGAGTTGGGGAAATCAGCCCAAATACTCTGCAGCTGTGGCACATGCTCCGCTACACTACCCCACATAATTAGAACCATTGGAGCAGTGAGCTCCTCAGTGATGTAGGCTCCAAGTCTCTTGTCCCCAAGATTAGAGGTTCTTGACAAGGAAAAAAGTTGGCAGGAAGAGTATAAAATATATATTTTCATATATATAGATGTAATATATATTCTGATAGAATATATATATTCCGTTAGAAGAGAACATATATATATATAACATATATAATATATATATACACACACACATATAGTCTGTACGTATATATACACTAACACGTACATAAGTATACATACTTATATGGCTCAATATAAGTTCAGCCTATTTTATTATATTATGCAAGGCACAGCATAACTAAATAATTAAAATTACAACCCTGACAATTTTCAGGGGTCACAATAATAAGAGGAAATTACCTACAACAGTGAGTTTAATGAAGTTGGGAAGTAGAATCATTCACATGAAAAAGGACAACAATTGCAGGGGATGGAATAAAAAGAGATTTTGGATTTCTAGCGCAAGCTCAAATATTCGAGTCACTGTGTTAGTTTCTCTCCGTGTAGAGAAGGAATTATTGCCTGAATTTCTTCTGTGACTGTGAGTCTGGATAAAACTGGGAAGGAAACAGAAGGAAAGTGATATTAACTGAGCTAGACTTGGTGCATTCGTACGCATGCTCTCACTTCATCTCACCATTACCCTGTATGGAGATTTTACTATTTCTATTTTCCAGATGAGGAAAGTGAAAAGCAAAGGGCCCCAGACGTGTCTGTGTCTGGGTGAAAGCTGAGTCCCATGACCCCTGCCTGGCTCGAAGGATCTTTTAAGCATCCCATTTGTCAGTGTATGGAATCCTCTGTCAAGTCCTGCTTCCTCAGCTCCAAGGAGCCAGAGGTTACTAGAGTGGGACTGGAATGACTTCATTTCCAATTTCTCTTTTCCTTTGTCTCTTTCCTCCTTCATTTCACCTTTCAAAATAATTTCTCCAATCACATTTCCTTTCCAAATTTCCTCTTGGCCTATGCACTGCTTCCTCCTTTATGATTGTTACAAATAGCTCTCATCCTAACTGGTGAACCGGAAGAAATGTTACTCACTGAGAATAATTAACTCTTTGTTAATCATATGTTTGTAAAGGGATAGAGAGAAGCCTTTTTTAAGTCTACCTAGGAATTGCAATATGACACTTAATTTATCAGTACAAATGGCTTTGGTTTAGCGGGTATTTGAAGAATGATGTTAGAAGTGGCGAGAAGAGAATGGACTTCAGGACACGGGGAAGGGGAAGGGTAAGCTGGGACGAAGTGAGAGAGTGGCATGGACATATACACACTACCAAATGTAAAACAGATAGTGGGAAGCAGGCAAATAGCACAGGGAGTTCGGCTCGGTGCTTTGTGACCACCTAGAGGGGTGGGATAGGGAGGGTGGGAGGGAGACACAAGAGGGAGGAGATATGGGGATATACGTTTATGTATAGCTGATTCACTTTGTTATACAGCAGAAACTAACACACCATTGTAAAGCAATTATACGCCAATAAAGATGTTAAAAAACTAAAAAAAAAAAACTGAAACAGTGGCGAGGAGACCTTGATTTCTTTCTTTTTTAAAAAGTTTTTATTTTATATTGGAGTACAGTGGAGTAACAACATTGTGTTAGTTTCAGGTGTACAGCAAAGTGATTCAGTTATACATATACGTGTATCTATTCTTTTTTAAATTCTTAACATTCAAAAATGCATTACTAAAAACCTTTCTAAGGAATCAGTATAGTAGAAATTCTTTGAAATACAATCCCTGAGATTTCTGACTTCCCACACATTTTATTTCGGCATTTATCTGTCGCCACGACTTTATCTTCCTGTTTGATAATACATTTTCAAAAGTCTTAATAAATAGATATATCTTCAATGACAAAGGACATTTTGCTAAATTCCCATGCCTTTCACATGCCATCTGCACCATCTGGTCGACTCATTCACTGATTTAGTTATTTACACAATTAATATTTGGGGGGCATCTATTATAAGCCAGGCATGTGCTAAATACCAGTGATAGGGTCATGATAAGAGAGATGTAGTCCTAGTTTTCATTGAGTTTCAGCCTCTGGGAAGAGAGGCCATAAGAGTGTAATAATAATGATAATAATAACAGCAACTAATAATAATAATAAACAAACCATTACAAAACCATTATAAATAAGAGCTTACGCAGGAAATGAGGGAGTAATGGGGCTGGGGACATGCCACTTTAGCTAGGCGGTCAGGGTTAGGATGTGGCATTAAGAATGAGACTTTAGGAATGAAAAAGACACTCAGTCATGTAGTAGAAAGAGTAGGTAAAGAGCATTCATTCCTCTTGAAAACAAGGATGAGGCCTTATTCAACAGGCAATGCCAGGAGCACAGAGACCACCACTGAATTTGTACAAACCATACAGCCAAACAGCTGCACCATGGAGATTAGAGTCTGTAAAGAGCCTGCTTCCTGACTCTGAGCATTTTGACTCTTCTCACTAGGCTGTTTCCTGTTTTCCCCATTTTGCTTTTTTCTTTTGCCTCTCCCTCCCTCCCTTGCTGTCATCTCCACAGTCCAGCTAGATTTCCCTTCTCTCTACCCTGGACAATAGAGTTCGAATAAACAAACTGAACAGGACGGCCTCAGACATGTTTATAGGGTGTGCTGGAAAATCTCAAAAGCAAAGACTGGTGGAGTCCTGAGGACCCTCAGCCCCACAGGCTTTACATTGTTTCTAGGAGAAAAGGCGGGTCCCCTGCCTCAGTGGGCTTGTGCCTGGTTCTCTAGTAATGGAGTGTTATCTAATTGGTGCTTCCTTTACATCAATGGAAGTAGGAGCACAAGACACAGAAACAAAGCAACCTGTCAGCACTTAAGTATAAGTGAGGGTTCAGACCCATCATTCCGTGGGCTTTGTGGTAATATTTAGAACACATCCTAATGACTACGGCATATACCCTTGGGCGGGTCAGCTTCATATAAGACATCTGGCATGTATTTTCTGGTCTAAAATTATAGCCCCCCCCCCACCTCTCAAGCAATTTATATTTCTAAGAAGATGGGAGAGAACTTGATAAAACACCATCCAACAATTTCTTTGTCACTTAAATATAAAATAAAAATTAAAAGTCCAGAACTGGTATTACATTGGGGTTTTATAAAATACACATGAGTGAAGGAAGTTTGCCAAAATAGTAACTGCAGATTTGTTTCATTTTCTCACCATTCCTGTGGATATTATGCATTGAGAGGGCATCATTGAAGTCATTTACTTTTTTAATTAAAGTAATTCTAGAGTCCAGGGACATTACCTGCTACATGAAAAGCTTGACACCTTCATCCCCCATTTTTAATCACCTAAAAACAATCAAGTCAGGTGGTTCCTCTCCGTTTCTCCCTAAATCCTTATGGGAAACATCACAAAGCAGAAGACAAAGAAAACTGACCAAATTCTGGGCTTGCCCAGAGAACGTCCTGAGGCTCTCACAAAAGCTTCTAGTCAATCTTTATTTGTCACCAGCAGCTACCAGATGGGAATTTCACTTCATGAATGTCAGAGATGGAAGAAAGGACAGAATCTTGCCTCTGGTCCCCTATGTTGGAGGAGGAGAGAGTGGAGAAAATGATGGCAAAGATTCCTTTGGCTACATGATAGCAGATGTCACTTCCTGTGGTGGCCCCCTGCTTCCCATGAGACCCATACTGACCAGCTGTGCAATCAAGGTGATTACTGCTCAGAGGACACTGCCCTTCCTGAAGACATTGGTTACCTGTATTTAGGTTACACCTGAAGCATCTCCCCAGGAATCCTGTCTTGCTTCTTTGTTAGCTCTCAAATGTCTTAGCTTGAATTGGCTAACAAGGGGAGAATGGATGTGTTCTTCCCTTCCTTAAGTCAGCGGCTTTGAAATGATGCTTCCCATTGGAATCCTGCTTCCAAAACTTCCATGATGTCTACACATGTGACTCAGAGACGAGCAGAGTTGCCTGGATTAGGCTGGGGAGGCATTCAGTGTTAACGCCCTCACTCCCTGTGGGGACCTCTGAGGTACCTTGGGGTTTTTTGGAATATAATGTAAAACCTTAGAGAAGCGCTGGCTCTCTGCTTGTGGTTTTTGTAACCGGTTCAAATCAATGGTTTTTTGAGCATATTGTCCGCCTGTGAAACCCTGAATGAAGATCTTGAGGGCATGCAGACATGAAAAATGGCCTAGACCTGCTCTTTATCCCCTCCTTTGCTATGTGGATGAATTATGGACTTAGTTCTACTGTAATGATAATCCTCCTCTTCTCCAAATCAGCTCCACCACGTGCCCCATCACAGGCCCCGTTCTGCCCATGGGTGTGTCCGTGTGTGGGGGATAAGCCTCCCCACCACCTGAATCCTGACCCTGCGCATCTTTCCTCACTCCACTCCCAGGACCAGCTAGCTCCATCTTCCCTGCTCTCTGATTTTGGTCCTGCCCTTTGCGTCCCCTTCCCCGGGTTCTCTCTAATTGCTCCCTTAGACTCTGCAACCTTTGCTTCCTCATCCCACCCACCTCAGGACTAGAATACCAGTTCTCTTTGGCACTGTGCCCAAAGATCAACACTGACTATTCTCATGTTCAGTCCTGGCCTCTAGGACTCCATCCATTATTGCCATAAGGTTTATACTTGCAACATTTACTTAAAAAGTCTTATAGGGTGAGTCAGATACAAAGATTTGTTTCCCTCCTTTTAGAGGTTTGAATCTCTCAATACTGTGCTTCTGAACCCAGCATGAACTTGGACCAATGGCCTTGCCTTTACAGAGCAACCCATATGCATAACAGGCAACTTGCCAAGCAAAAGTCATGGCCAAATTCTTGTGTTAGACCCCTTGAGGGGTATGTGTGTGTCTCTGTGTGTGTAAGTACCACTTAGTTTAACTGTACATGTCCTTAGCACATTTTTCTTTTGCTTCTGAGATGACCAATAACTGTAGGGTTAGTGTCAGAACAGGTGAACATTTGTCTCTGGGTCCACGTAAAACAACACAGTCACCCTATGACTAGATCATCACACCTCTCTTGCAAAGGGCAGAGTTAGCTCCAGTCAACTCCAACACTTTACGTTTTGAGAAGTCTATGTAAACTATTAATATCAGAAATGCACCGACTCTCAGACGCCCCTTCAGCCCAGGCCATTTTCCTGACTCCTACGTGGTCTGATGCCCACCAGCTTCTGCGTCCTCCTCTCATGCCTCATTCCCACCCTCAGTCCCTAGGGTCCAGTCACCTCATTATCTGTCAGTCCCTAAAGGGCTTGCTGTTCTTCTATCTGGAGTGTTCTATTGATGACTGGGCTGTTTTCCTCCATATAATTTCAATTCAAATGTCATCTCCTCAGAAAAGTCTTTTCAAATCACACCATCTGAAGTAGACAGCCCATCCACATTTTTTTTTGTAATCACAAAAATTATATATATGTAACGTATATACACATACATATACACATACATATGTATATAAATAAATGTGTGAGTGTATGTATGTGTATAGTAGAAAATTGGAAAGTATAAATATATAAAGAGGAAACAGCATATCAGGATACACTGTTACTGTTTTGGTACATATCCTTCCTTCTACTTATACTGCTATACTGAGTGGATATTCTAATTCAAATATAGTTATGTCCTTTTTTTCCACTTGACTTTTAATCACAGCTTCAAGAAATCCCTGGAAGAACCTCTTTGTAGTTACAATTTTAACAGTATGTGTAATGTGCTATCTTAGGGAATTACTGTAATTTGCCTAACCCTCTCACTTGACATTTATTTTCATGTCTTTTAAAAATAAATATAAATAAATAAATAAATAAATTATATATATATATTACACTGCAAGAAACAGCTTTGCATATAACAAAAAGTTAAAGGCAGAGTCTGGCATCTCTATTTGCTGATATTTGAATAGGATTGACTTTTCTAGATGACCTTTTGTAGGTTAAGGTATGCAGTCCTGAGAACACTCTTAGAGTTTACAGACATGTGCATGTGTGTGTGTGCATGTGTGTGTGTGTGTGAGCAGTAGTGGGCAGGGAGGGGCAGGGGGAGGGGGAATACACCTATAACTGAGAACCGGAAATGTTAGCTCTGGTTAGGGAATATGATAATCTGAACGATAATTTAACAATTACACATGCAAATATACTGAAAGTAGCTAATTTGTAATGTGATTTAAACAAACAGGTACATTTATTAAGAAGATACTCCAACTGCTGAGCCCAATCAATATTCATATTTTAATGGAATGAACCAAAACAGAGAAAGACATGTCTTCTACCCTAGCGACAGCACACATGTGCACAGTTCCATGTACACACACTCACCTACACAAAGAGCAAAGCCTTCACAAAAGAGGCATATGTATCATATTTCAATTTATGGATATACTTAACTGAAATACAATCATGGAATAATGTTGGGAGAACAGACTCTGGAGTCAGACTGTTTGAATTCAAATTCCAGCTCCACCCTTGCGAAATCTATAAATTTCGTCTGATTCTTTGACTTCTTTACACCTCGGCTGCCTCATCTATAAAATGAGATTTAATGTTACACAGGTCATAGTTAATTCTTTGCTAGAGGTATAATGAGATAATACACATAAAGGCCTTAGTCCTAGCTCATGAGAACTCCTCTACTGATGGTAGCTATAATTGTTATTTTATTAGACTCACTTCCTCCATTTATTTTTACCTTGGTATGTGCTTTGATTTCAGTAAGTCAAAATCCTCCAGGAATTATACCAAGTAGCTTCTGAGAGGGAGAGGCAGCTGATCTGACTTTATCCTCCTGAGCATCACTTTACTCTTGAGTCATGAGTTCATTCATCAAACTACTATTGGTTGATGAATGAATAAACCTACTATGTTCCAGGCACTGTGCTCCGTGCAAGGGGTTCAGAGAACAATAAAGACCTGGTCCCTGGTGTCATGCAAGTTTCATCCTATCAACATTTAAAACATCTCTCAGTACATATCAGCACGTCTGTTTCTTGGAGTCATGCCATGCTCCCTTTAAAAGCCTGGCTAAGCTCGTGCAAAATTTCTCTGTGTTCCCAGGGCAAACATGAGGTGCAATGAACTTAAGAAAAATATTTACTAAGAAGAACATATAAGAATTTAAGGCAGAAAGTATAAGCAGTGTCTAGTTAGATAACTTTTCCAGGAGCATGTTACTGTATTGAAGGAAACCATCTCGAGCCCTGGTCCTGGAATCAGCACTTTGTCCAGGTCTTGTCCTCTAAGATACCAGCTCATTGCTCAGAGATCACTAATCCCTGTCTCCCTCTCAGGCCTCTGGCGTCCATGAAGCCAACAATTGTCTCTTTTGCCCTGTCTCTAGCTAGATGCAAAAGACTTTTCCTCCCCTGAATGCAAAACCACTTCCTAACTTATCTTCCTCAGCATGGGTCCTCTAGAGTCAGGGAGCAATGTTGCCAGACATCCTCTGAGTCCTACCTAGGTTACAAATCCCATTCACTCTCACACCAACAACTATGCTAGACTTTTCCATCGCAACAGAGATTGAAAGGCTCAAGGCAGTGCTGCTCCCCAACAGAAATTATAATGTGAGCCACATATAAAATTTAAATTTTCTGGGGGGTTCCCTGGTGGTGCAGTGGTTAAGAATCTGCCTGCCAATGCAGGAGACACGGGTTCGAGCCCTGGTCCGGGAAGATTCCACATGCTGCAGAGCAACTAAGCCCGTGTGCCACAACTACTGAGCCTGTGCTCTAGAGCCAGCGAGCCACAACTACTGAGCCTGTGTGCTACAACTACTCAGCCTGTACTCTAGAGCCGATGCTCCACAACAAGAAAAGCCACTGCAATGAGAAGCCCGCGCACCGCAACGAAGAGTAGCCCCCACTTGCCGCAACTAGAGAAAGCCCGTGCACAGCAATGAAAACCCAATGCAGCCAAAAATAAATAAATAAAAAATAAAAATAAATAAAAGAAAGCTGCCTGCTGACTTAAAAAAAAATAAATAAAATTTCCTGGTCATCACATTAAAAAAAGTAAAATGACCCATGTAAAAATTAATTTTAATGATATGTTTTATTTAAATCAATATCAAAATTTTACTATTTCAACATGTAATCAAATATAAATTATTAATGAGATGTTTTACATTATTTTTTTCATACTAAGCCTGAAATCCAGTTTGTATTTTACACTTACAGCATATCTCAATTCAGACTAGCCATATTTCAAGTGCTCAATAGCCACGTGTGACCAGTGGCTACCATGTTGGACAGTGCAGTCCCAGGAAACACAAA
>NW_006783414.1:3430239-3432482 GCF_000442215.2 Lipotes vexillifer | reverse complement strand
TACACAGCAATGCAAACATACACACTGCAAGAATTCTCCCACCCACCATTACAGGAGGGTCATTCTCTCATAACCTCTTACTTCCTCTCTCCCATGCACCCTTCCAATACTAATAAATCAACTCCTTGTGCAAGTATCATATCCAAATGATGTTTCCCACAATGCTTTCAGGAACGTTCCCTCTGTATTACTCTGCCTCAATCCAACTCTCCCTATTGTAAGTCACTGTTTCACATTTCTACAGCAAATGCCGCAATACATCATTTTTAGTAGACATCATTAAGAATCTTATTGTACATAATTCTGGGTTGAATATGGATTAAAATAAGAGAAACTGGAGGGCTTCCCTGGTGGCTCAGTGGTTGAGAGTCCACCTGCCGATGCAGGGGACATGGGTTTGTGCCCCGGTCCGGGAAGATCCCACATGCCGCGGAGCGGCTGGGCCCGTGAGCCATGGCCGCTGAGCCTGCGCGTCCGGAGCCTGTGCTCCGCAACGGGAGAGGCCACAACAGTGAGAGGCCCGCGTACAGCAAAAAAAAAAAAAAAAAAAAAAAAAAAAAGAGAGAGAAACTGGAATATTCTTCATCTACTTTAGACCTGATTATGTCTGCAACCACAACCAGCTTTGCTTGGGTCTTTGCTGATCGTTTCCTTCTGTTAAATACAATTTGTGTGCAGTTAGAAAACTGACTTGAAGGATGAAAAGAATAAACACATAGGGCTGTTGTGTTACTTGGTTGAACTGATTTGGTCCATAAGCCCAAATAATCAAGCCAGTCCTATGAGCAGATAAAAATTAATACTACGAAGACAATCTCCTGGGACTTGAGCTCTATCACACACTTTTACAGAGCTAGTTCTCATTTACCTTTTCTTTCATCTTATTTTTCTATGAGAAAATAGGCAGTGGTCAAGATCACACACAAATATGTGAAAAATAATCTGTGTACTTTTTGTTTCAAGCTTTACCTCTTCTGAGAACCTTCCTGAACTTACTCAGGAGTATGGCAGGTACCCTTAATCTGTGTGCCTGTAGATTTCTGAGCATATCTTCCAAATCTCCCTCTACCAGAGTGCGATGTTTAAAAGTGTGAACTCTGGAGCCAGACTCCTGGGTACAGTTCTTGGTTCTTCCATTTATTAGCTGTGTGGCTTCATATCAGTTGTTTAATCTCTCTGTGCCTCAGTTTCCCCATTAATAGTGCCTATTCTGAGTCATTATGAATATTAAATGAGTTAACATACAAAAAGCACTTATGGGGGCTTCCCTAGTGGCGCAGTGGTTGAGAGTCCGCCTGCCGATGCAGGGGAAACCGGTTCGTGCCCCGGTCCGGGAGGATCCCACATGCCGCGGAGCGGCTGGGCCCGTGAGCCATGGCCGCTGAGCCTGCGCGTCCGGAGTCTGTGCTCCGCAGCGGGAGAGGCCACAACGGTGAGAGGCCCGCGTATCGCAAAAAACAAAAAAAAAAAAAACAAAAAAGAAAACAAAAACCACTTATGATAGTTGCCTGGTAAGTATTGAAAGTTGGCTGTTATTACTTCATAATCGTTTTTTGGATTTTGTTCTCTCAGTGACCACAGTCATCTTCAAGTATAATTAGCCCCAACATTAACAATTCCCAAACAAAACAATTTCTTTCATTGCCTTTCCTATTTATATCAATGTTGTCATCATTCTCCCTTTTACATCTGCTCAGAGCTTTGGAGGTGTCTTTGATCCCTCTCAGTGTTATCCTATGTTCAGTCTGTCATATGTCTGTTGATGTTTTGCCTTCCTTATTTACTCCAGGAAAAATCCATAAGAAGGTTCCAGGACTTAGAGTCCAATGAGCCACCCTCGCTTTGAAGTTCATGAGCTGAGTGGTTTGAAATAATTCTTCAGCCTTTGATCCTCAATCTCCTCTGAAATACAAATTATTTTATTGCCTATTTCATATATTAATTGTACCACATCCTTAAACATACGTTAAAGATATTTCTTAAACACATACTCCATATACAAATTGGAGATTGCTCTTTGTAACTGTCAATTCAAGGCAGGGAACAAGCTGCACAGAAGAGCATTTTCTTTCTTTCTTTCCCACAGACTCCTATAATCTCAGTACTTAAAATGTCCTTAGAAGTTATTTATTAAAATTTACTTATTCAATGTTTTTTTTTCCCTAAAAGTCACCTGCAAATTGATTTTTCCAGTCTCTAACTAGGAACTCTTTTTACTTTAGCATCATTGTTGCAAAGAAGTT
>NW_006783414.1:3392654-3430229 GCF_000442215.2 Lipotes vexillifer | reverse complement strand
TCCCTACACTCTAACCCATCAATGAATTGATCCATACTTTTTCCGGTGTCTTTGAATAGGACCTGCCTGCCTATAAGCACCACTCTACAAGCCTCCCGCTGTCATCTTAATGTACCTTAAAGCCAGCACTATGTGTGAAGAAAACATCTACATTGAGTAATGCCAGGCGTGGGGCACAGCACTCAACGCGTGCATAATCATCAGTATAATCCAGTATACTTTATGATCCAGCTGCACAAATGCTAAGATAAGTGATTAGAGGTGAAAGGGCTTATGTGTTAGACTGCAACCTTTTTAGTGCCCAATAATATTTGTTCTTCAAAATTTATGAAAATATTTTAAGAAATGTAGCCAAGCTGAGTGAGTCTCAAGAACTTTGATGAACTTTTTTCTACTGCTGGAAAAACATTAAAATACAGATTTTCTTTCACCCAAATCTCATTAAACTGTCAGACATTTTTCTGTATTTTCCAGTAACTTACCAAGGGGTGTGTGTGTTTGAGTGTGTATCATGATAATCAGCTATAATGGGAGAGGAAATGCTGGAAAAGTACTTGACAATTTAATGAGAGTTTGTGACATCTGTCTCCCAAGGCTCCACCAAGTGTTAAATTCTGGTGCAAATTCGAATCTTCTACCTCAGACCCGTCCTGGGTAGAGTCCTGAGGTGGTCGATTTGTCTACGCTGTGCTTTGTTCTGTGATCTGACCTTCTCAAATTCCCAAGTCTTTATGGCATTACCACATCTCTTGACCAAATCTTACCCTCTCGGAAAGGTTGAAGCTCCTGATGTTTCAACCAGGCATAAATGTCATCATTTAATAGGCATCCCGAATTTCAAGCTAAAGGAGGGGAGCTGGCATGGTGGAATTTCAAGCACAGCTGTTTTATCCTTTCTTGGGCTTCTGTGATGACCCTATTAAATCATCTGGCACTGGCTGTCCAGGAAGCTTCTTCTGGCCCCATTCAAACCCTCTATTTTCTGGAGAGTTTCTGGAGACCCCAACAGTGCTTGCGTTGGGTTGAGGTTCCAAATTATAACTTCAGGTGAGGAGGGTCTCTGCTCTTTGGTACTGGAGGTGAGACGAGGGAGTGAGGGTGAATGCTGATGGAGGAGGTGATGATGGAAAACCACAAAGAGCAGAAACACGCAGGCAGAGGGCTGACTTAATTGGGGTTCCCGACAGATATCGCAACAGGTGCTTGATAACACATCATGTCCTTCCATTCCTTTGCACCCCTGACAAGTGAACATTATTGCCCCCATTTTATAAATGAATGGAATAAGCTGAGAGAGGTTAAATGACCTGCCTAAGTGATAGGATTGCACTTAGGAAGCAGGTCTGAGGAACTCTGTCCATCCTGGTGAACTCTGGCTGACACTCACCTCCCTTTCCTCTGCAAAGGCTCAAGACTACCTGGAGGGCTGTACCAGCACCTACTTGGAGGGCTGTACCAGAACCCACCTGGAGGGCTGTATCAGCACCCCCTGGGGGGGCTGTACCAGTGTCTTCAGGTTATGCGCCCTCCTCCTAACCCACAGATAGCTGCAACTTGACAACAAGGAGGAAGACCTGTTGCACTTTCCTTTCTCGCCAAACTCCCATTAGCAAGGGAGCATTTCACAGGCCTTGTTCTCAAGAGGAGGAAGCAGGGAAAGAAGCAGCAGCCCGGGATTAAACCACTGTTTGATTTGCTCTGTCTGACTCCTCACCTAGACAGAATGCGACTTACTGATCTCCTCTGTCATAAATTATCAAGCAGGTTTGTTTTGAGATAACGGGAAGATGAACAATAGCAGTAGGTGTACTGAGTACAGTCTCAGTGTTGTTATCTAGTAAATAAAGGTATTAATTCCTACATCTGGGATGTAGTGAGGTCTAAATTAAAAGCTGTGTGTAGTACATGGGAGGAGTCCAATAAGTGGTATGTATTATTAATGACATGATCATAAAAATGAGATGCTTAACTATGTGTCAGGAAGCATTCCCAGTACTTTATAGATTTCCAGTCATTGAATCCTCTCAACACCATGAGGAAAGTACTATTATCATCATTATTTCCTAGTTGAGCAAACAACATTCACAGTGGCGATGTGGAATGAAGAGTAATAAATAGTAATAATCTGCTATTATTAACTATTAGTTATATACAATTAATTATTATAATGCCATAATATAGGTGATAAAGTACCTCCCTTGGCCCCACATGATCTTATTTAATCACATAAAGTCTATGAGACACAAAGTAGGCAAGTTTCACCTACCACCTGATGTAGAAACTGCCGCTGCAACTTCTTGGCAACTGGTCATTTGAATGTTACAAGATGATCTTTCCCCCTATAGTACATTTCCAAATACCAGAAAGTTCTTTCTTCTATATGAAACCTGTCTCCCTTTCACTTCCTCCCAGCACTCCTGGATTCACCCTCTAGAGGGTAATGTATTACCTCAGTTTAATCCCTTTTCCACTAGAAGAGACTTAAAACATTTTAAGGTTGTGATTCCACCTCCCTGAGTCTCCTTGACTCCAGGCCAAATGCTCTCAGTCTCTTCAGCTGTTCCTCATGCCACGTGGTTATGAGGCTGCTCAGCGTTCTGGCCACATTGTTCTGGATACTTTCCAGTTAGTCATACCCCTCTTCATCTGAGATAAACAAGGCTGAGAGTACCAATCTGGATGGGCAGTGTGGGCTGAAGGAAGGGAGGGGGCCATCCATCCACCAGCTGTCTGACACTAAAGAAAGTGTCAGACTTTCTGACACTTTCGGAAAGTGCTGGACCTTTCTGAGCCAGTATTTTCTAGGCTTTGCATTGGGACTGCTAGTAGGTCTGTCGTGATATGATGTGAAATAATCAACTATGTGAAGCCCCTGACGATAATGTTCATTCATTTATTTATTCTACAATACGAATAAAGACTATTCTACAAACAGTTTAAGGAGCCAATACTATATGTCACTGAGAATACAGAATGAGAAGTTAGAATCTGTAACCTCATGCGACATGAATTCCTCTGTTTAAGGTAGAATAATGTGTATCGTATCAAGAGTCCCTAATATGTACTCTGGTCCTTCCATTATTATAATTATTGTTCTACATAATCAATACGTTTGCACTTCTCTTTTTGAAACCAGGTGCCAAACTTTGTTTTTCCCCATTTTATAGCACCTGAGCTTTGTGAACAGACCACCTGGATTGTAACTCAGACAACTAACTGTATGATTTGGGGCAATTTCCTTCACCCACATCTATAAATTAGGGAAACTAATAGTACATTCCTATAAGATTGTAGTGAGTATTAAATAAGAAAATACGTACTAAGTGTTTTGATCAGTGCCTGGTACATAGTAAACATAAACTAGTTCAAGTGTTAGTCATTGTTTTGATAATCATTACTGATATTGTCAGTATTAGTGTATTATATTGGCCAATTATTTCAGTCTGCTGGTCTATTGCATGTTTGTTTTTTAAATCCAATTGCCAAATATTTACAGAGCATCTTTGAGGAATTCTGTTCTCATCCTGGTAGAACAATTGCTTTGTTCCTGATTTCAGTAAACTCACAGTCTAATGGAGGACATGCACATAGAAGTAACATACTCTAATATCGTGTTATAAGTGCAATCCTAGCATGTGTACAGGGTGCTAAAGGAGAGGAACCGAGGACAGGGTTACCTAACTCACAGGATGATCAGAGGAGACTAACTGTAGGATCATGCCTGATGTGTGTTTTAAAAGATAAACCAGAGTTAGCCCAATTAGGCTTTTTTTTTTTTTTGACTCAATAAATAAATAAATCACATAATAATGTAAACCTTTCAAATACATATTTTCCAAATGCTCTCTTCATAGTATGATTTTCTCTTGAGAGCAGTTCTTTCACTGTGAAATGCCACCTTTACCTTGCAGGGACAGATCGAGTGGGTTTATTTTTACAAATGCATCTGCTGGCTACCAACAATCACTTCTCGTTACAGAGAAGGTCAGCAAATTTGGAACACTGGCCTTTTTTGTAAAAAAGAAATGCACATCTGTCTTTATTGTTCTGCAGCCCCTTTAAAATTTTTGCCATGAGGTAATTTCCACAATAAAATCCGTAGTGTAAAAAAGACTGTGGTCATTTCCTACCTCATGGAAAATATTACTTATTCTTTCTTGTTTCAGAGACACTGATGGCATTAATTGCATTCCATATGTAAAGCATTTTTTAATGTTTTCCACTTAAACTTTGATGCAATAGCTTCTCTATAACTTATGCGGTAAATAACTTTTAAATGTGGTGCCCTCTTTGTGTTACTTATGCAAACTTAACAAAATTTTTTCCCTTTACTTCTAATGTAAGAGCTTCTGCTCTGACAATGGTTACAATTTAGGCACTTCTTCCATAAAGCATTGTGTTTTATTAAGTCAACTACTGTGTGTGAGGGCATTCTTGCTTTCTAGGATTGCACGCAAAAATTTTTTTCATATGCTTTAATATTAAATGAGAATCTAGAAAATTCTATAAACAGAAACATGTTGGAAACATTTGTACTGTTATTCCACTGTAAAACATACATTCTGTTGTTAACTGTTTGAATGTTTATTTCTTTAAATATTTAGCAACATCATAGTATTTGTTGACAAAGGAATACATCTGGCTTGTTACCCTGCTGTTTTCCATCTATTACATCAGCTTTTTTCACTGGACCAGGATACAGCCACAGTGATATATATGACTTTTTATCTTTTAAAAGTCAATTTAAAATCCAAAGTATAAGCTTCTAAATTATCATTAAGTTTTCTGAAATTTCGTGAAATATTAGATTGAATAATGCATAACTTTAAACATTCCTGAAAAAAACACTGTTAACATTCATCCTCATGTTCTTCATACTTGCTTACTGAATGCTCTGCTCATTGTGATGGCTTTGTGCTGTCACTCACTAATATCTCAAGGCACAGATACACTTGAAGTGAGATTCACAGTCAATGTGAGTGAGTGTAAATCCATATTTCACATAGACTTCTTGATAATGTCAATGTTTGGGGCTAACTTCCTGTCAGATCTGATTTGATCATCCTTACTTTTCCTTCAGAATTTGGATAATAAAACGTCGCAGGATTAGGAGTGATGCCAGCTCTGCTATTTTCTTGTTGTTGCTCAGTCTTGCATGATTAGTGTCTTGCAGTTTCTTTACAGGAAGATTTTTAAGCCACTCATCCACTTTGTGAGGGGCAGCTTAATTAAAACCCGATAATATCATCTCTCAGTCCCCAGAGCAGAGCCCAGGTAGCTGCAGAGAGCTGGTAGTGCATCTGCTGGAAGGCTGATCTGGGGACCCTAGGGAGGACAGGAAGGGACCTGCCATTTATTGAGCCCAGCATCCCCTCCCCAGCTGGGAGTTTCCCTTATGAAGATTTTAATTATACGAAAATTTACACCTGTATATTTTTTGGCAACTGCGGAAATTTTGGTTCCAGTAAATGCAAAATTTGTGACTCCTATTATAGTTAGAAGAAAAGGGAGAAATGATAGGAAATGGAGAAAAAGCTAGCGTCAGTGCAATTAAGAAAATTTTTTGAAAGCTTTGAGAAAGGCCGTGAGGATGAGGAAAAATAAAACCTCATTTTAGAATTTCAGTAACCTTAGAATTAGAGTAAGTTTAAGAGGAGCTATTAGAGGCGGGACCCAGGGAGGCAGGACTGGGGACTATTGAGGGCAGTAAGCATTCTTGGAGGTACTGAATCCCACATGCAGAGATTGGAGGACCAGCCTTAAGGGAAAAACAAGCAAGTGTCCTAGTATGTGCAATGCCTCAATCAAGCCGAGGATGTGAAACAAAGTAGAAGTTATCTCCTGAAGACTTTCTGGTGACGTGGAATTCTAAATGCCCACGAATACTGAAGGACTTACTATTGGGCCATTAAAATGCGTAAAATATTAGCATTGTCTTAGTTACTGTAAAATCAAGGAGTTGGCTGCATTCTTCTGCAGGCAGCAGTGAACAACCTGTTTGCCTGCCTTTTCCTGCTTCTAGGGGCTGCTTGCATTCCTTAGCTTGTGGTCCTTTTCCACCTTCAAGGCCAGCAATCACATCACTCCAACCTCCCCTTTTGTTGTCACATCACCTTTTTTAAACTCTGACTTTCCTGCCTTCCCCTCACTTGGACCCTTGTGATTTCACTGGATCTACCTGAATAATTCAGGATAATCTCCCCATTTTAAGATCCTTGACTTAATCACAGTCCCTTTTGTGATGCAAATTAACGGCCGCAAGCCCTGGGGATTAGGATGCAAGCATTTTGGAAGCCATGATTCCATCACATAAACCCAGGTTGGTCTGAAGTAGTTACCTAAGAAACTTCTACTTTACATTCATTTATACGTTCAACATTTTTCCATTCACACCTGCTATTTGCAAGATACTGTTCTAAGCCCTGAGAGTATAACGTTGAACAAGATAGTCGCAACTTCTGCAGCTCAATTATCTCCTAGGTTAGCTGATGGTCCCTCACCTCTTCACCTCTCCCAAGATATTAATTAATCCATTAAAATTCACTGAGTCTGTTAAATGGACACATCAAGCCAAGTGGAAAGGGGTAGGAAAGAAATACAAACTAAGATCTGTAGTCTCAAGGACTGTTCAGTCTAGATGAAAAGATGAAATGCATACAAAAAACAAGATAAAAGCAGACAGATGGAAGAAAAAGGTGTCATGAATTTGCCTTGAGAAAGAACTTTCCTTGTATGAAAAACAAAGTCTTTGAGAGTACTTGGAGTAGAAGAGATATAGTCTGCAGTTGTTGAGATCGGCAAGCCAAAAGATTCCAAGAGGTAGAAAGTTCTGCTTTCTATTGCATGAATGAGAAAAGAATGTATTAATTTGATCCTGAAAACGAGGTGCAAACGGATAGAGGAAAAAAGTGTAACGAATTTGTACCAGAAGAGAATGTCTCAGGGGTTAGTGTCAGGGATGTGCCTATATTTGAGGTCAGGAGACCCTAATAAGGGGGAAGAAAAAAAAAAAAAGATGAAAAGATTTGACATCATGAAGGCAAAATGAAGATAACTTTGAATGGAATCAATTCCTTCAGAGGGTAAAATGTATCCACTGGCAAATATCTGAATGAGTAGAAAATCTATTTTTCAGTGTAATTAGTGTTAAAAATAATTTTCATTAACAGCATTTACAAAGCCTGGTCTATCAGCAGTACATGTCACAATCGTGCTACTAAGCTGCCCTTAGCAACTAAGTGGGGTATATCAACTTTGAAAGTCCTTGTATGGCTAATGGAGACATTTGATAAAATCTCCTTAGGGAGGGAGTAAAAGTCAGGATGAAACCTTCCAGCTTGGTAGACTCAAACCACAGTAAAGCCCAAGAGCTAAGCCACTTCCAGTTAAATCCCAGCATGTTGCCACGTGGGGCTCAGAACCCGTTTCTGACTGCAGGCCCACAAACATCCAGAGGTTTGGAGGTAGCTGGTATTTGGGGTGAGGCTTTCCCCACTCTACCGAGCTACCTAAGAAAGATCAATCTAGCAGTGGGGTATCCATCTACCTTAGGGGATCCCGCACCTGGCATATGGCCTGCAGGCAGGTGATGCACAATAAAAGGGTGTTTGGTGTTCAGCTTTGTTGGAGCAGTCTCGCTCACTGATATTTTCTATAGCAGACAACTCAGGCTCACTTCTGGACTTACAACCACGATGACTCTGCAGGACAAGCCTTCCAATCTGATGTTACACCCTTTCAAACTATCCTCAGACTTTAGTATTTCCTATATTCCAGGATGCTTCCTATTCCCTGGAAAGCTCCTCTACTCTGGCCTTGCCTTACTAATTTTTCTGTTTTCTGAACTTTCCTAGCATTCACTTTTGTGCTTGATTTTATACTATCACACATCATTTATTGATCACCTCCCTGCACTTCCTTAGCCTCTCTTGCTGTATGTAGTTTCCATTAACTCACACTTTCCATGTAGAAATGTCTTATACTATGGGATCCTGACATTGTATCTGGGAAGAAAATGCTGTGACCCAAGCGCACTGGTTAGCACCACAGTATCTTGGGTATAAAGCTTGTCAAATGATAACATTAAATATAGCCCTAAAGCCATCCCCAATCATTTCAGTCTCATATGTAGCATGTTTTATTTCGTACCCTGGGTCTATCTGCTTCTATTTAATAAAGCAATAAAAACATTAACACAGAAGATACCTTGCCTTAATTCCATATCCCCAATGTTGACACTCAAGCAATGTTTGTTGTATTAATCAGTTAACAGAAAGCATATTGCTAATAAAAATTAATTATAAAAAAGATAGCTCATTGGTTTCTCTATTTTCCTTTAAAAGTAAACATATTATTCTTAATTTTATTTACTAATTTAAATTTTCATACCAGTCTATGTTAAAAAATAAGATGTCTTACTTCTGGTGGGGTGGGGTGGGGTGGGAGTGTACGAGGGACATCCTCCTTACCCTTTTGTTTACCATGATTTCTTACAGGAAATGCTGGTTTGGTTCACTTAAATTTCTTTATACATGCATTCCCAGTTACTTGTGCAACTTATACATCAGTCTTAGCTCTCATCGGTAGTTTTATCTTTAATCTCTACATTAGTCTATCTCTCCAAGTAGCTTTTAAGGTACTGGAGAGGTTTTCTTTCTACTTTTTATCATTGGTCACAGTGGCTGTTAAACTTATCTGAACACTGACTTATTAAAATGCAAATTCCCCCCTCATCCTAGAGAGCCCAGGAATCTGCAGTTTATAACAATCCAAATGGTTGTAATAAGGTGGTCTCCGGGGAAACACCATCCCATGGACTGGCATCTAGCCTCCTCTGGATTATAGTAGAAAAACTCATTGTTTGTTCCTTTCTCTTTTTATCATCTATTAAAAGATAATTTTCAAAAAAGGTAAAATTAGGACTCTCATGCTGACATAAATATGAACATGTGTTAAAGATGTGATTTAACTCATCAGTGAGGAAACTCATGAACTGTTAGGAGTTCAAGGGGGGAATCAAAAAAGAAAAGATACATTTGTATACCAGGAATATAGAAATAAATGGGCGAATGAAGGTAAAACGGGCCGTTTCCATAGGGGAAGGAAGTCAACTAAATCTCCACTGGACAGAATTCACATAACCATAGAGAAGAATTATAAATTATATGCATTACTATTAGTTTACAGAGCTGTAAAATGGCTCCAAGGCAATGAAAGACCAGAAGCATATAATTTGGAATTTAAACAATGTGCTGTTTTCCATTGAAGCACAATATTTTCCTACTCATGCTGGAGAGGAGTCCTAGATAACAGCCTGAATCAAAAAGCATGGAGGCCAGAGTGATCAGAATGTGGAAGGAAAGGCAAATCATCTTATGAGGTTGGAACTCGGGGGCGGAACATCAGTGGTAGAGTAAAGAGGTGGTGCAGAGGAGGGAAGGGAAGCAGAAATGCAGAGGTAAGACAAGACAGTAAACAGGCATGAAATGTAATGCATGGTCCTGGACCACCTAGGATTGGGCAGTTTTGTGTCATTGCTAGCTCTTCCTCAGAGAAAAGCCAACTCATTTCTCTGGTTCTTCAGCAATACCATTACATAACTGTCCTGATGACAAGAGGGTCATGACTTTCCCTTTTTTGAAAGTTTGTGGTTTGAGTCACCTCTGTTTAGAAACCTCACCCCGAGGCCACAGATGGTAGCAAGAGATGACTTTTGTGGGGCACAATTTAGGTCATCAAGTCCCCATTTGACATTTCAATTATATTCTTGCTTTTAAAGCCCTGGGTATATCTGTATCTTAATATGGCCAAGGAATTATAAAGTCATCTTGTGTCCCTTCTGTGGGCACAGGACATTGCAGAAATAAAGCTGATGGAAATAGTCACAAGGTTTGACCAAATGGCATCATCAGCCTCTTCAATCTGCCACATCCTTGATGCCATCAGCGTGGAGGGGCAGCTGCCAAGAGGCTGGACATTCCTTGAAAAAGGTGCCTTCTTTTCCAGGACCCAAGTAAGAGCCAAAGATGCTTTCTTTAATGTCAGAAAGCACATCCTTAGGAAAACATGTTTGAATCGCTCAACAGGGACATTCGGGTCTCAGTTCCGTAACCTAATTTTAGTTTGGGTTCTGAATCAGAAATTGCGACAATATTTAGAAAATCTAGACTTGAGAGATCCAAAAAGGAGTAGTCAGGAAATTAAAAGGAGACCCTATCATTGGAGGGAACAAGTTATTTTTGTATAATGCAAACTTGACCACTTTATTCCCCTTCTTCAAACACTTAGTGGATGTTCATTTCAGTTAGGATAAAATCTAAACTCCTTGACTCCGCTGACAGAGCTATGGCATTTCTATGCCTTCTATGCCTCAGCTTATCATTCTTCTTTCAGTTTTTGAAACACTCCATTATTCTCTCTCACCTCCCATACCCCTGCCCCACACCCTGACCTTAGCACAGGTTGTGGCCTCTGCTTGAAACACTCTCCCAGCCCCGTTATTGACCCTGTTGACTCCTACCTGGCTTCAGCTTAGATGTCATGCCCACTGAGAAGCATTCTCTCCCTCCTCCAATCTGGGTTAGGTGTCACTCTGTGTCTTTCTATTGCCTTACATTTCTCTGATCAAAGCATTTATCACCCTGTATTGAAATGTGCCTCCCAACGAACTGTAAACACCAAGTGGAAGGCTAGGATTTGTAGTTATTTTGTTCAACATCACATCTTCAATTCTGGAAAAGTACCTGGAGTGTCACTGGAACTTACAATATTTGTAGAATGAAATACTAATTGAGTGAGTAAGCAAAAAAATGGATGAATAAATAAATGATTGAGTGAATTAATGAATTAAGTGAGTGAATGGATATACAATCAAGGGAACTGGATAGTGTTCCTGAGGTGAATAGTAAAAAAGAACACATGGGAAAGATGATCTTATAAAGGAATCAGTAGGTTTATTTTGCTCCAGATGGCAGAGTTAATCCCCAAAGCTAGAAGATGCTTGGAGTGAAGTTTCTGCTCCAAGGATTTTTTTCTAAAAATAGAGCAGCTTAACAATGGAGCAGATCACCTCAGAGGTAGATATGCATGCAGAAGAAAAGATGAGATGTGGGGGAGATGTATGGGATGCTGTGTGGGGATAACCAGGGACGGAGGATGGGGAATTAGGGGGCTGGGGTATCTGCTAAATAGAAGAAACTAGAGGAGATAGCTTATTTAATCATCATTCATTCATTCAGTGAACATCTACTGAGCATCTGTGTTCCAGGTACCGAGGAAGATGTCAGAGATTTAAAGTTCTACAAGATCCAGTCACTGGGACCCTGATGCCAAAGTACATGTATTCTAGAGGAAAAGAAAAACACACAGCCAAGAGTGTATAAAACTGCTATGACAGAGGTATGTGCAGGATAAAAGAGAGGGGACGTTAACCCACCTGGTGGGGGAAAAGGAAGGAGGAAGATACCAGGGAGGGAGGGCTTCCTATAGGAGCGGCTAACTGAATTAATCCCCGAAATGCAAGACATGCTAATAGATACAGTGGGGGTCATGGTGGGAGGGAGGAGGTAAATATGGGAGAAAAAGAGGAGAGATTTTCAGATGGAGATGAAAACTTGTAAAAACAGTTTAGTCTTACTGTAGTGAAAAGGTCAAGGTCAGAAGGAAGTGGCTGCAAAGTTCATTTAAACTCACAATTCTCTGAAAAGTGGATGGGAGTCAAAGACAGAAGCTCCAAGTGTAAAGAGCTGACTCGCACAGGTCTGGATCTTGAGGGTTCAGTGTGCGAATGCCTTAGGGAAAAGCCCTTGTACAGAACTGATTCCACTGGGGCCACCATAACCTTTTCAGGGCTCCTGTCCCATGCCCTTACTCTGTGGCCATGTGTCTGAGGACAGGACATCCTAGTGCCACTTGTGAAAATAAATCTGTTTTGGACAAAAGCCACAACAGACCCATGTTGGCATTCACACCCTGCAGCAATGCAGCGAAGGGCGAATACCTGCAGATCAGGGTCACCACTTGATGTCAGCTGTCTGGTGAGAGGCTGGGGAGTAGTGAAGAACTGTTTTCATGGTGAGCCTGATAGGAATGAAAACTTGATGATTTATTCCAGTAGCAACTCTTTCACAGTGTTGTCTAATAGAAGCTAACACTGTACTAGCATAAGCGACAGGCCCAGTTCCAAGTGCTCTGCACACATCAGCCACCTAAGAGGTAAATACCATTGTCCCCCTTTTATAGACAAGGAAGCTGATGCCCAGGGCACACAGCTGGTGCAGAGCAGAGCTACTTTTCAGACTCAGGCCGTCTTGGTTCAGAGTTCAGCTTCCTGATTGCTACTACATTCTGTTTTTCAAAGCAGGAAGAAATGAAATCTCATGAAAAAAGATGCCATTTCCAGACACAATGAGCAAACTGGATTGGGACTGAAAAGAAGAATGAGTCTCAAGAAACTTGGGGAACCAGCCTCTTCTTATGCCACTTCTACCCTTGCTCCCTCTACTGTCACCCCAGCAGCCTTCTGATAGATTCTGGAACATGCCAGGCTCTTTCTTGCTTCAGGGCCACCATTCTTGCTGTCGCTTCTGCCTGGAATAGTTTTCCCAAGCAATGCATGGCTCCTTTTCGTCTTTTAAATATTGGATAATGACTTCCCTGGTGGCGCAGTGGTTAAGAATCCGCCTGCTAAGGCAGGGGACACAGGTTTGAGCCCCGGTCCGGGAAGATCCCACATGCCATGGAGCAACTAAGCCCGTGAGCCACAACTACTGAGCCTGCGCTCTAGAGACTGCGAGCCACAACTACTGAAGCCTGCGCGCCTAGAGCCTGTGCCCCGCAACAAGAGAAGCCACCGCGATGAGAAGCCTGCTCACCACCACGAAGAGTAGCCCCTGCTCGCCGCAAATAGAGAAAGCCCACGCGCAGCAACAAAGACCTAACACAGCCAAAAATAAATAAATATATTTATATATATTGGATAACATGCCACCTTCTCAGAAAGCACTTCCCTGATGACCCCTGAGGGAACTGCCCCCTTAAACTCAACTCCATCGCATCACCATTTTTATTGCTTTTGCTAGCGTATTTCATACTCTGCATTTACTTTTGAATGTGACAGCTTGTTATGAACTGAATGTCTGTGTCCCTCCCAAAATCATATGGTGAAGCCCTGACCCCCCCCCCAGGTGACGAAATTTAGATGTGGGGCTTTAGGGAGGTAATTAGGTTTAAATAGATCATGAGAGTGGGGACACTATGATGGGGTTTGTGTCCTTACAAGAAGACGAAAAGAGACCACTAGAGCACTTTCCACCATGGAAGAACACAGAGAAACTAGCTGTCTGAAAGTCAGGAAGTTCCTTTCTAGGAACTGAAGCTGCCAACACCTTGGTCTCGGACTTTCCAGCCTCCTGTGAGAAATAAATGTCTGCCTGTGTAAGCCACCCAGTGTTCAGCATTTTTTTTACGGCAGCCCAAGCTGAATAATACACAATTTAACTGTACATTGTTTATTTGCTCCTCTATATTGTAAACTCCCCCAAGGCAGAGACCACACAATTCTTTAAAGGAAGGTTTCACAGCTGTAATTTACCACTATTTCCACAGCACCTAGGAAGGAAGAATGACTAGCCTCTGGGGAGCTTGTCTTAAGAGTGTCTACTAAAATATCCAGTTGTCTAGTTATCTCCTCAACTTCTCAAATAGCACAAATTCTACAATGTTTAAAATTTAAAGTATCTGTTAATCCAAGAGGGATAGCTTAGATAATCTCTCTGGAACTTCAGACATCCCTTCCACAACTTTTCAAATAGGCCATCCATTCCCAGACCATCCCAGCTTCAACAAATCTTACTTTTACTGCATGTCAGCCACCCTCAAAATGGCCTAACTCTTGCCCTTGTTACCATTCATTATTCCCTTAGAGTTCTCAAGCACTAGAATCATAGTTATTTACTTCAACTTCCAACTCTTACAGGTCTCTCAAGCTTTCATTCATTGAATGCTTACCTTTTTTTTTTTTTGGCAGTACGCAGGCCTCTCACTGTTGTGGCCTCTCCCGTTGCGGAGCGCAGGCTCAGCGGCCATGGCTCACGGGCCCAGCTGCTCCGCGGCACGTGGGATCTTCCCAGACCGGGGCACGAACCCGTGTCCCCTGCATCAGCAGGCGGACTCTCAACCACTGCGCCACCAGGGAAGCCCGAACCCTTACCTTTTGTTCTCTGAGAAACTGCAGGTTCTTTCAAGTCAGGTCTCTCCAAATCTCAAATTTGAAACCAAACTTTCAATCCAAATTTGGCCCCGTGATTAATCATCTAAATCAAAGGTCAGCTAACTATGGCCCATGGCACAAATCTGGCCTGCATCTGTTCTTGCAAATAATGTTTTATTGGCACACAGACATGCTCACCTGTATACATATCTTTTATGGCTGCCTTCATGCAATAATGGCAAAATTGAGTAGCTGCAGCAGAGGCTGTGTGACTCAAGAAGCCTAAAATATTTACTATCTGTCCTTTATAAAAAAAACACCAAACTCTGATCTAAATTATGATTTCATTATGAACAGTGAAAGATGATCCTCTGGTGTCATAAAGAAAATTTTTAAAATTTTAGTTATTGCTGGCTAAAAGCAAAAGAAAAAAAAAGCAAATTGAGTTTTTATTTATATTTAATTACACATAGGCACTGATGCTCTTAGCTCATCTGAGAGACAATCATCTGTCATAGAAAACAGAGAAGATACCCCTGGGGAAGAGGAGAAGGTCCCCAATCTGAAGAGGCTTCCAGAGGCAGCCTCATTTAGTCAGTCACTATCAGCATCTTATAACACTGTCTAGTTTATGTGTCCCTGGTGAGACTGATTTAGATAAAATATTATCTAGCAATACCTTAGGTAAACTTCAAAATGGACAACTATCTTTCAAATATTCCTGCAGAGAATGATTAACAATTACAAAAATGATGTGAAGAATAAGAACTTGGAAGGGCACAAGTGCTTTATCAGCCATATTATGAGGTATATAAAACAGTAATGATATAATCATACATGACAAGAAGTCAGTGAAAAAAGTCCTGAATTATTAGACTATGTGATTTGTAAAACTATATCTACTATCATTAATGTTGAAATTTTCCCCACCTGTTATTGGTGCCTTGAGCAAGGACAATATGATGCTAGTGCTATTAACAAGACATTTACATTCAGTATCCATGACATGCAAACAACGTTCTACAATTCAGGGGTGATTTTTAAACAATTCAATATTTGATCCAATACTTTATTTTACTACACTTTGTGATATTTAGCAGTACTTTTGATAATATAAAACAGAAGTTTCATACCATTGGTCAAACTTTTTTTTTTCTTGCCGCCAAGAAAGGAGTTAAAATAACAGATGGCAAGTAATATGATGATAAACTAAAATACATTTATTTTTCAACAAATGTTTTTAGGGAATTCCATAAATAATTCTGTGGGGCTTTATTCTATATGCATTGTATGAAACTACAGATGTTTCTCAATGTCTCAACTAATGGTATTTTTTCTAAGTTCTTTTTCAGAAGTGAAACAATGAAAGTACATTTCAGAGGTCCACTAAAATAATGAATCAGATAAAAAGGTCTATTCTCTACAGAAGATTACTTCTATGACAACAACAACAATAATCATAACAGTACTAATATTGCTTTCTTGCACAAACTGTGTTAAGTTCAATCACCACTGGAGTAGTTGAAACTGAAACAACAATTACAAATCAAAAGGATTCTGGAGGACATTTCTGGAATTTCGCTAAAAATTCCTCCCTACATCACTCATATTCAAATGAGTAAGCCTGTGTCTTCCTGCCATAAAGGAACCAGAAGAGTTCAAAGGATTATACGTGTCCTTAATAATGAAGAATGATGCTCATCAGGTAATGACAGTGACGATTCAAGACCTTTAATATACAGGGTATCTTAAATACCGTTCGCAAAAATCATAAGAAACTGATACTAGATTTTGATTATTTAAAGATTTCCAATGGATTCTGAACAAAATGCAATCAAATTTAGAAACTTTATTTACAAAAGAGCTTTAATACTATTATAGAAGACTTGATACGATTCCTAAATTGTTCTTAAAAGGATCCAACATTTCTAAAGTCTGATTTCACACTGCAGTCCTGAATATTTTAACGCCTCATCTGCTTAATCACAAAACTTTTAAAATTTGTTAAGTTTTTGCTTCTCTCTGTTTCTGTCTCTTCCTCTCTCTCTCCTTCCTCTTTACTATGGAAAATTTCAAACACTCAACGAAAATATGTAAAATAGTTCAGTAAGCCCCCACGTGCACATTGTTCACCTACAACCACCATCAATTCATAGCCACTGTTGCTTCATTTGTATCCATACGTACTCCCTCATTCTACAACTGGTCTATCTGAAGCATATCTCAGACATAATAACATTTTACTAATAAATATTTCAGTGTGTATTTTAAAAGACAGAGGTTGCTTTAAAAAAATATAACCATAACGTCATTATCACAGAGAGAAAATTAATAATAATTCTTCAGAGGTCTCTTGATCAAGTATGTATATTGTTAATACACTAAGGCTATGCTCCACCAAAATCTGTCTTCATGTTACTACCAAAAAACCCAATACTCTTATCTTTAATGTTGAACTTTTACTGAATTTGCAATAGCATTCACAATAATGCAGAATATCTCACTTTTGGTAGAATGCACTTCCAAACGCTTTACTTTGATTCCATAAATTGCACAAAAGACTCAAATAATTATTGTAATTATGTTAACTGATATTCTATTGAAAGCCTCTGATGACACTAATATAAAGCTGACACCACTCCCTAGTTTACTAAGTTTTTCCTATGCTCATGAAACCAACACATATATAGCAATTACTTCAGCTTTCATAAGTGCACAAGAAAATGTGGAATTGAAGGTACGTAAAACTAATACAGAAAACAGGACCATTTGATCTAAATGAAAAGTCATGCTTTTATAATGTATGTAAACACAACTCACTCAAACAGAGGATTTCTGAAAAAATGTCTGTCTTTTGAAGTAGATGCTGACATTTCTTCTGCAGATCTGAATATCCTGGATTTCAGACAGTCTGTGATATCATTGCTGCTCTCCTCAGATGAGACCATGGCAGGGACCGGAAGAACAGAGTGGGTGGCTACCAAACCCATCCTGACTTACTTCAATGCACATTAAAAACAACGTTTCAATTCACAAAAGGAAAACTATGGGACAAATACTAAACCAGACAGGGCACTAGAACGATAGGCATGAATGGGACTGTCTCAGGCAAACTAGAATGTATGGTCATTTACTCTTCATCCATGAATAGAAATACAGAGACAGCTCAGACCAACTTGTTTGGCTCTTGGATAGAAGAAGCTAAAAGTGAAAATTCTTGTTTAAAAAGGAATGTTGAAGTTTCTCTAATCAACTTCACTGCAAAAATGGTTGATTTCAACTAAATGTTAGGTATTAAGGGAAAACAATTTGAATAAATTAGTTCTTACTACGGTGAGAATGACTAACAGATAACACTCCTCCCAGAGTCAGCTTCTTTCTAGATCTTTAGTTCAATTATTTTTCTCATTGGTGTATTGGTGTAGCTTCAGGATTAGCTAGAGGAACAGTTCTTACTGAGATCCTGAAACCATCTCACTTAGGCTAAGACCTATGTTTTCCAAAATAAAACAACTGCACCAAAACCCAAAACATCTGCATCTTCCACTGTGCTAGCGGCAGTTAAACTGTTTTCACTTGCTCTGCTCTTCTACTTGTCAGCCTCAGGCTTGCTGGCATCTGCATTCTCTCTGAGATTATTCTATCAATTCTTTGTAGTTTATTGAAGCATTTCTCCGAGAGATGTTTCTTCACCTAGTTGACATGAGGGCATGACATCCTGATTACTTGCTCTCGCCCTTTCTCCTCCCTTTCCTTTCTCATCCTTTTGCCTCTTGGAGATTAACCCAGGATGAAATGAAGCATCCAGAGAACTTCAAGCAAAGGTTCTAGCTCATGAAAATCACATCATACACATAACACGTTGCTACTGCAAACAGGGGCAATCCCTCCACCAGAGAGAAGGGACTGGTTTACACATCAGATCATTATCTTATCTGGTAGCGGCTTTGGACCATGCTGGGAAATCGCCCAGTCAGCGGAAATAATGAGGAGAAAACATGTTGAACACACTCAACAGTACGTGGGGCTGCATCACCTCGTTTAACCTCACGATTTTCAGGCAGAGTGAATAATATGAGCCAAATTTTACAGATGATGAAACTAAGCCTTAGAGCCCATAGTGTGAAATGGAGCAGGGATTCCTTTACAGAAGACCCTTGGAAAGTCTTCCATTTTATGGGCCAAGGACTCTTTTAAGATCCATGTGTAAAACTCTGCCTTCTCATGGCAGACAATTAGATTGTGACAACTTTGAATTTTGCATGAGACTTGTGTAAAGATTAAGAACCCACCTCTGCTCCCCCTACCTGCCACCTGCCCCCACGATGTTTTGGGGTTCTGGAAAATGGCTTACTGAAAAGAACCACGCTTCCTCAGATGAGTTAGATAAGACTCATGGATGCCCTCGTTGTTTGTCTGTGACAAGACCAGACACACCTCCTCCAACTCCCATTCTTTGCTCCACAAATGATTAGCTGAACTGTTTGTCCCAAAAGATCAATTGGGACAAAATGCCCATTAACTTGATGAGATGAAAGTTTGCTTAAGCTTTATATCTTCCCTTCAGATTCCTGAAATTTGATCCATTCTCAATCCGAACACGAGCCAACAGTCCCCTTCTTAAAGGCCCCTCCCAGGCACAGGCCGGCCTCAGCGTAAAACAGTCTCTGATCTACGGTCCAATCAGACCATCTCCACCTTCTCATCTCATCTCCCTACTGGGTTCTTTATAGCCTCATTCATTCCTCTTTTCTGCTTGAGATTTGAGATGCAGATCTACAGTCAGACAGTTGCCCCTACTGCAATAGTCCCATCCTCCCTCTTGTGATAATCCTTTCAATTAAAGTCTCTACTTACCTAAGTCTGGGTTTGTTTTGGTTTTAAATAGACTTGATTTTTTATAACAGTTTTAGGTTCACAGAAAAATTGAGCAGAAAGTACGAAGAGTTCCCATCCCCCCCCGTACCTAGAGAGGTAAACCTCTCCTATTATCAACATCCCCCATCAGAGTGGCACGTTGTTATAACTGATGAACCTCCACTGACAAATCATTATCACCCAAAGTCCATAGCTGAGGTTACGGTTCACTCTTGGTGTTGTACATTCTATAGGTTTTGACAAAGGTGTTATGACATATATTCAACACACAGTAACACCATGCAGAGCAGTTTTACTGCCCTAAAAAATCATCATCTCTCCTTCTTCCCTAACCCTGGACAACCACTGATTCTTTCACTTTCTCCACAGTTTTGCCTTTTCCAGAGTGTCATATTGTTGGAATTATATGGTACGTAGCCCTTTCAGATGGGCTTCTTTCACTTGGTAATCTGCTGCAGTTTTCTTTTTTTTTGAAATTTGGCAATTGGTAACTGACAACACTTGATCCTGAGTCACATATCTTAAGATACTGAATTTATATTTCTAGAAGACGCATTATGCATATTGCAACAAGGGAAGCATTTGCAAAGGTCCTACAGAAAGTCTCTTTAGATAGAAACTGGGCTTACCTGCTGTTTAATGTTTCTATTTGAAATTGAAGAAGGAGCTCCCCCTTCGTGTGTCAAATGAAAGAAAATAGTTCTGAGGCGAAACTGCTTCATGGCCAGCATTTCTGCCCCAGGGGAGGCTATAAAAGGGGCAACTGGACACAGTCACTGGGTCATGCACACAGTCCGTGGCAGTGGGCAGAAGTGGGTTTGCTGTGAGCCTAATGAAGCATAAGTTCCAGGGCCTCTCATTTTATAGTCACAAGTTTGTATTCTTTTTCTTAAGAGCGTCTCCCAAATGTACATGCTTCATGTCCTCCTAAACCATGGGTCCACCTCTGACTGTAGGTTATGACAAACTCCTCTCTGCCTGTGTCTTCATCCCAATGAGCTTTACCAGCTTGTGGCCCAGGATTTCTCAGACAATCAAAATAAGCCAATGTCAGCACTGAAAATCGAGCAGGTAAGGGAATGCTGTGCAGTACCATCTTTACTAGGGGACACAGAGATAGAAGAAAACTCATCGGGAGTCCTAAATCTTCCATCTCATCCTGTTTAAAAGCATCAACGTGAGACTCGGCTCCAGGAAGTACTCACTTCTATTTCATGTGGGTCTAAAATTGATTCCAATCTAGGTCTATCTATTAAGGTAACCATGCTAGGCTCTTGGAATAATTATAGTCATAGATAAGCCAATTAAATTAAGGGAAAAAACCCTGTTTTTACGCCTCCTGTAGACCTAAAATCTGAAGAAGTGCTGTTGAACTTCAGGACAGAATCAGAGTAGGTGGGACGCCATCGAATTCTGATGTGTAACCAAATCATCAGCACCACCCTTAGAAAAAAGCAGAGTTAATGCACTTTGCAAAGTACCTGCTATATGGATGGGCCACACAGCAGCCCATCCTCCAAGCACTCCCACCCCACTGCCATTCTTCCTGCCCTTCCAGGAATCCCTCTGGTGCCTCTAACCCAAGAAGCCACATAGCCAAGCCTGAGAGTCATACTTAACATTTACAGATACTGATAATGCTACAGACACTATGATTGATGCTTTTCATGTAGTAACTCATTTAATCTGTTGAGGCTGTGGGAAAGGTACAATAAATATATATCCTTGTCTCCCAGTTTGCAACCAAATGAGAAATAAAACCCAGGAAACAGTCAGAAGGACCTTATTATTATTCTTCTCTGTTTTAATGTCAGTGTTGTTACCTATGACTGATCTGAGGACACGGCTTTAGCTATCTAGCCATGAACTTCACCCCTGAACTCCCTAGACTTGGTCCTTCAGGCATTGCCTCAGCTGGTCAGCTGAGCTCTTCCTGCTGAGGTTGAGTCTGGGCTGTCTAAGTACCATGTGGCTGAGGAGAAGGGCTGGTCCCCTTGGAGAGAGAGTGCAGGGGGAGGACAGGGGGAAGAGAGGGAGAGAAGGAGAGAGAGAGGGAGGGAGATGGGGCAGAGAAGAGAGAGAGGACTGGGTATCCGATTTCTTCTCCCACATTCACTCACTCAGAGAAGTCACCCCTTATTGGGATTGATAGTGGAGCTTCCGATGGAAGCCAGCAGTAGAACTTTGCCCAAACTCCCCGTGTATGAAGATGAGGAGGCCAAGAGAATGGAAACCTTCCCTACTGTAAACCTTTAGCTAAAGCCACGGGATTAAAAACATATTAATTTCTCCAATTTAGACACGAAAAGAACTGAGGCTAATGTGCCTTTAAACCTTTGTCCAAGGGTGGCATTTGTAAATGGCAAAAGCGCTCAGGTCAGTCTGACCCCAAAGACCATGCTCTATGGTCACTGAATGACACAGCAGAAGCATATCATGATGTATAAAGTGCTGTCACCCTGCTTAACTCATTTCACTCTGTTGAGATGAAGACTGCTATGTTGCAGAAGATCCTGAACATTGGAATCGCCCACCCATGGCTGGGAGTCCTATAGCTCCAACCTCTCTACGTGTCAGCAAGACACTCCTGGAAATGGGCAGAGGCAGTGGTTACTTCACTGGGTTGCTGTGAGAATCAAATAAGATGGTGAGCATTAAACCCCTGGCACATAATAGTGGGCCAGTAAGAACATAATGTTAATGATCTTTCCTTTCCCCACTATTTTATAGGTAGACAGATCTCATCATTCCCTTTCACAGATGAGTAAACTGAGGCTGCGGATGATTGAGTAATGTGCGCATAGCACTTACATCTGGGCTTTGAACTTAAAGAGTTTTTGATACTAAATCCATTTAGTCAAAAAATGCTAGGACATAACTACATATTTGAAATTAGACTTAAATTTTTGGAAGATGTAAGAAAAATCATGATTCCCTGTTTTTGAGGAAATTTAGTTCTGAAGAGCCAAACCAGAAAGCTTTTTTAGATCTTGGAAGCTCTCTTTGCCAAGCCACAGCAGGCAGGAAAGTCAGAAGTGGCTGAGTCCTGGGAGCCTACCTCATGCAAGCCCTGGGTTTTACAAATGAGGCCCAGAAGCTGCAGCAGAATGGAGATGGACCTTGCCTAGGATTTTGCAGGGATCAAGTTGGGACTAAAACTCAGTATCACCTAGCATTTTCCCAGACCCCTGGGAGGCTTCATCCTCCTTTAGGTACTCATGTTTGGAATTCCCTTTGCTCATTCATGGGCATATATGGTCCTTCTTGTATAAGATGGCCCCTTTCATTAAAACATGTGTCTTCCTTTGAGCCATCAGTCTGGAACATTTACCTCTGGTTTCTCTGATTCAGTCCAAAGTGCTTCAGCTTCTTTTGCCTCTCACAATCCTTTCCCTAAATGCTCATATGCCTTGGACTAGACGGAGTACATCAAGATTAGATCAGGGGACACAAACGCTTTATTCTCTAAAATTAAACTATGAGGCTGAAGTCTCCTTTCCCTCCATCAGGGTTTCCTCCCCACCTCTGCAGTCAGAGATATCCTTATGGGTTCTAATGATTTCTGAGGTGATAATAGTAATCAGATGATAATCTTATGCTAATTCTGCTGCAAAAACAGACCAGATGTCTCTACTGCATTAAATGTCTCTTGATACTCTGTTTAGTTCTGTGTTCCTATCATTGTCGAAAACATCCATTGCAAAACCGTCCCCATGGACCATTCTGTCATCATCAAGCAGTATTTAAAGAAAATAGATTAATCAGGAATCTGCAGTTATAGGTTTCTTTGGGTAGTCCCCAATGATAGTTCACTAGGAAAGGGAAAAAGCTGTCAGAAAAATTGTAAGATGCCATCTCTGTGGAGGAAGAAATTACTATTTTCGACTCAATAACTTGTAATTTAATCTCTCGGTGATGTACAGGATCAATTAAAGTGCTTTGGGGGTAATAGTAGCCATGATTTTGGATTTAAAGAAGAGATACAAAGAAAGGAATATGTGGCTTGTATTTCAGATTACTTGATTTAGTGGGAAGTAACACAGGCCTTGGGATAGAATAGACGTGGGTATAGCACCTGAGTCAAAGACTGTATAACCCTGGGCAGTTTAATCATCTCTAAAGTAGGTTTATTAACAGCTTATGCCCTCTGAACCACTGAGGGATGGGATAGCATATACATATGTGTATAGTATATACGAGCCCTGAACAGAGTAGGTCCTAAAATCGTTTCCCTTCTGTTTAGAAACATCCCAACTTCTCTGCAGGCAGAAGCAGTGCTACTAGCTTACTATATGAACTGCCCCCATTTACCCTTAGATCAAGATATGGGGTTAGAGGTAGGGGAGGGTTCAAATAAGAATTCTGAAGTTCAAGTCTTATTCCTGCCCTGGAATTACCTTCCTTGATTCTGTAGCTTACTTTATGCCAAGCATTTTTTCCTGAGTATTTTACAAACATTAGTATGTTTGACTACCATAACAACCTTAGAAAGTGGTACGTTTCCCTCACCCACCTTTTAAAATGAGGCACAGAAGTAACATGACCAAAATCACAACGTTCATAAATGGTGTGGTCAGGATTTGAATCCGGGAAGGAAGACTTTGCTCTTTGTCACTCTACTTTACTGTTTGAATTGGAATTTCACTACAAGAAAAACAAAAGTTTACAGTTTTCTCTACTCACCTACTTTAATCTACTTCTCTATATACAGCACTACGCTTATCTATCTGCCACATGAACACATATTCAACTATTTTCCCATTTACCTGGTTGTCTGTAGAACTGATTTCTATTTTTATTCCTTAATATCTATTTTTATCTTTGTAACAATATTCATTCTGAACATTTAAAGTTGATTCTATTACTAATAACTGTACTGGGGAGGTAGGATTAAGCCTGCAGGCTATGACCTGTGATGGAATGGCTTGCAAATGACCACACCACCTACAAACTTTGTGGTTTTAACAAGTTCCTCAAGCCTGCTGTATCTCAGCTTCCTCATCTTGAAACTGAGGATAACGGCTACCATCTCTCTCCATGGGAGACTGTAAAGACTAATGAGTTAACAGAACTCTGCCAGGCATATGCTTGTTCTCAGTAAAGAGAGAGCTCTAATCATGTATCTTTGTAGCTAACTCATTACTGCCTTATTTTCATACAGAAATATTCAGCTTACTATAAGTGCTTTTACATACATTGACTAATATTTAAATAACAATGTGAGGTAAATATACCTGTTTCTCAGAACAAATGATCATAATATATTAAAAGTTGAATTGTGTCCCCCAGGTTGATATCTTGGAGTCCTAACTCCCACTACATCAGAATGTGACTTTAGCTGGAGATAGGGTCCTTACAGAGGTAATCAAGTTAAAATGTGGCCATTAAGGTGGGACTGAACTCATATCACTGGTATCTTTATAAAAAGGGGAAATTTGGACACAGATGTGCATAGAGAGAAGACAGTGTGAGGAGAAACATGGAGAAGATGGCCACCTATAAGCCAAGGGAAAAGCCTGGAAAAAGTCCCTTCCTCACAGCCCACGGAAGGAACTAACCCTGGTGACAGTAGCAAGATGTTGAACTCAGAGAAGCAGAGAGTAGAATGGTAGTTTCCAGGAGCTGGAAGATAGGGGAAATATAGAAATGCTGGTCAAAGAATACAAAGTTTAGTTATGCAGTATGAATAAGTCCTGGAGAGCTAATGTCCAGCATGGTGACTATAGTTAATAATACTGAATTGTATACTTAAAATTTGCTAGGAGAGTACATCTTAAGTGTTCTCACCACACACACACACACACACACACACACACACACACACACACACACACAAATGGAAACTATGTGAGGTGATGGAAATGTTAATTACTTTGTGATAATCATTTTACAAGAGAATATCTTAAGTGTTCTCTCCACACACACACACACACACACACACACACACACACACACACACACAAATGGAAACTATGTGAGGTGATGGAAATGTTAATTACTTTGTGATAATCATTTTACAATGTATAAATACACCAAAACATTGCATAGTACACCTTACATATACACAGTTTTTATTTGTCAATTATGCCTCAATAAAACTGGAAAAAATTAAGTTATAATTTAAAAACAAAAAAAGAAGAAATCAACCCTGCTGAAAGTTTGATTTTGAACTTCTGGCCTCCAGAATCATGAGACAATAAATTACTGTTGTTTAAACCACTCAATTTGTGGTACTTTGTTACAACACCCATAGTAAATTAATACAGAGTAACAAAATGAATTACCATGCTGGGTTTGAATAACTTAAAGAACCAGAACCAGAATAAGACTTAGTTTTCTGGTTCTGTCCCATGTGCTTTTTCTGGTAACCTGGATGCCTTCCGTCTAGCAGTTCATTAATTCTCCTCTGTTTTCACCTTCTGATCCATCCATCTTTAAAGTTAGCAGGAGCTTCCTGGTTTGGAATGTTGTGCATAAGGCAAATACCACAGGACAAGGTAAGAGTTCACTTTATGCCTGTAGGTTGCTCACACCTGTGTCAAGGATACTCCCTAATGTATTCTAACGTGAGATGTGACACTATCGAGTACTAGTTAGTTTATAATGAATAACAAAATCACAGTATTAGAGAGCTTAGATGCTCACAAAAATATCACCCTCAAAGCCAGCCTCTTTGACCATTTCCATCCCTTAAGTTATTCGGGTATCACTCAAGCTGAGATTTCTCGGGATGCACCCCGCCTCCACGGCTCTAGCTCACCCAAGGAAGTATAGATACGGTAAAGGAGCCAGCGCCTCTCATCTCCTCCTGGTTGTCTCAGGATTCAGGCCCCAAATGCTTTGTAAACCAAAATTCTGTACAAATGTAGTACACTGTTTTCATAAATGCAGATTCAGACCTTGAAAATTATATAATATAGACAGACTTAGAAATGATTAATGGCAGGCTAATGAGATTGTATAAGTATGCAACCCACGAATAGAATCTTATAAAAAATGAACTGTTAGTCAGAATATATTGCGTTTTGCCAAAATGCCATTCCTGTAAGGGCATCGTGTCCTATTATCAGCTCAGCAGCATCAATCATGTGGACACGATTGTCAAAGGTGTCATCAGAATGACTCTAAATTCTGATAAGCTAACACAGTCCTTTTACAAGGCTTATTTTAAACTGTCGTGGTTCTTTTTCTCGTTCTGGATCTTGAGAGCACTTCTTAGAAAAGTTTTCTCACATGGTCCAGGACCTAAAATCATTCTGTGGTCCTGAAAAATTCTCCAATATTCAGCATAGGTACTCTTGTTCTAGAAGGATATTTATATTGTCCGTGTGGGACATATCTTTGTGAGTTCTAGGCTTTATTACTCGTATCTCCAAAGAGGGTTAGGCCTGGTTACTAGCATGTCATGACACTTGATCAGGGGTCAGAAGCTAGGATTTTTTAGTAGTTTCAGGCCCAAGATCTATGGCTTTATTACCTGACTTCAGAAAACTTGGATTCTCAGCTCAGCACTGTCATATTTTGACCCTATATGCTTAGTAAATCATTTATATATTCTGAATTAAAAAAAAATTCAATGAGTTTTGGCAAATATATACATATATATATAATATATATTGATCCATGTTGTTACATGTCCAGTCATTTTTCATTTTTTCCCCTTTTATGGTTGAGTAAGTCTTTTGTATAAAAGTATGTGTGTGTGTGTGTGTGTGTGTGTGTGTGTATATATGATATATATATATGATATATATATATCATATATATATATATCATATATATATATACATATACATACAACTTTGTTAATTAATAAAATAAATAGAATAATTTGAACTTGGGACCTAGATCCACTGCAACTAGCTTGTGATTTTAAGTAGGGCATTTGGTCCTTCTAACTTGTTTCTTTATCTCTATAACATGAAGAATAACCTCATTCCTCTCTCCCTGTTTAACAGTTTGCAATAAGAATTAGACAGATTGAAGGCCTCAACCACACTAGTCCAGCCACCATCCTCTCCTGCTTGGACTACTGGTAAACACCACACAAATCAATGCATAGAATATTGTATATCTACAATGTATAGACATCAATGTATAGTACAGGATGTACTCTTTCGTGTCTGGCTTCAACAGGTCTGTGAGATTAATCCACATTAGCCTGCTGACAGATCTTCTAGCTTCTATCATTCTCCAATCAGAAGCCGGGATGAACTTTTAAATGTGAATTAGAATATGTCATTCCCTTCCCTAAAACACTTCAAGAGTTCCCCATTTCCCTTAGAATAAAATAGAAATTTTTACCAGGGCCTACCTGGACCTACCTCTCCTTTGCCCACTTGTCCTCACTTCTTCCCACTCTCCCTCCACTCAATATACTTTATTACTGTGTTTCCAACATGCTCCATTCAATCCCGCTAGAGGACCTGAAGAATACTTCCCTTCTCTACCGCAAGTGTGCGTGTTTCTACATTTGGGTCTTGGTTTATATGTCACTTTCTCAGAGAGGCCTTTTCTGCTCTCTCTGACTAGGCAGAGGATCACGTAGGGCACCCAGAAATTGTGCAACAATGATTTATTAGATTGATGAATAAGGGAGGGGTGAGAGTGTTTTGTACACTATAAAGCATAAAATGCGCGTGGATGTTTGTTATTTTTTTTTAATAACAAATATACTTAATAAAATGTATACTTAGAAATGAGACCATATCTTCATGGTCCTAAGAATAAAAGACTGGCCTAGACCTTACATTTCAGAAGCTTACACTTGAAATGTAGAATAAAACAGAGAAGACTGGAAATTAATAATCCAGGGATGATAACTGAAAAGCACATTAGCCACGTGTTCGGAGGCTGAGCACCTGCCAAGTGGGAGGCTTCCTACAGGAGGGAAGAGGAGGGAAGTCCTAGGATTACAGATCCTAGAGGACTGGATTTAAGTTTCAGGAGATAATGTGAGGGCAAGGACAATAAAATTACTGTTGCTGATTTCTTTTTCATTTTTATTTTTATAAATCAGAATGTTAGTGTATAAATTGTAAGTGAATACAATTTAGGGTATTTCCTAAATAGACTCCATTTTTTTCTCTTGAAATTAGCAACTTTCTACTCTCCTGGTATTAAATGTGCCAGCTGCTACCCATGGCATGCTCGACATTCCAGGCCAGCAAACAGCTAGTCTCTAATTCTCCTTTACTTCCACCAGTCTCACCAAGAGAGAATTGTGTTTGTTCCCAAACCTATGTATTCATGTTGCACTTATTTATAAACTGATAAAATATAGGTACAAAAAAAAAAAAAAAAGAATTGTTTCCATGAAAACTAAGATGAACCTTTTGGAAAGACTCAATAAGGGTGGTTTGCCTTTTTTTTTTTTTTTTTCCTATTGACACAGGTATAGGTAACACAGTTGTAGAATATTTGGATGGGGCTGTAAAGAATCTAGACACATTCTGCATTAAAATGGCTTTAGGTGTCTTCATGTTCTTCTATAACTTAAGGAAATAGAAACTCAAATATTTGCTTTTAGGCACCTTATTTCTATGCAAAGAAAACCTTTAGATCTACATCAAAAGCTAAGTGAAGTATAACTCTTCTGATCAATGAACCAACTAAAGGTTCTGACTCACAGGAGAAAAACAGTGCTTCCACTGAGCTGAATGTAGCCTTTTTTCCTGCTTTTTTTTGGAATTATAGTCAGTCATCAGAATGGAGAAATTGAGACTCTCAATTTAGCAACTGGTCACTGCTACGTTCAATGGTCATTTCTCAGTCCTCTTCATATGTGAACTCAAGCTTTTGAAACAGTTAATTTCTTCCTCCTCCTAGAAATAGTTTCTTCGTTTTGCTCCCAGGAACCACTCTTTTCGTCCATGCCCTACCCAGATGCTTCCTCCTCCTCAATCTGTTTTTTTTATCTGGTTCCTCCTCGTCTTCTCTCCCCCGGGGCTCAATTTTTAGACCTCACCTCTTCAGTCTCTAGACTAACCCCCTTGGTGATCTTACCTGGTCTTATGATTTAAAATATTATCTATACACTGACTCTCACATTTATATCTCCAGCCTAAACTTCTCACCTGAACTCTAGATTTGTACATCCAGTTGCCTACTCTCCATCTCCATTTGAGTGTTTAATAGGCATCTCAAACTCAGCATATTAAAAACCTTGCTTCTCATCTTCCTCCACCCCAAACTGCTTTCCCATAGTCCTCTTCATCTTGATAAATAACAACTCCATCCTTCTAGTTATTCAGTTCCAAAAGCTTGAAGTCATCTTTAATTTCTCACCTTCACAGCCTACCCTCGATCCATCAGTGATCTGACTGGCTCTACCTTCAAAAACCATCTCAAATCCAACCTCTTCTTACTACTTCCTCTTCATTCAGTTTACCAGCATCTTGAACTTACATTTATGCAAAGTCTTCTATCTCCCTTCTTCTACTCTAGGTCCCCTGCATCGTATTCTCAACCAAGCAGCTGGAGTAATAATAAAAAGAGAAATAATAAAGTACCTTCTTTCTAGGATTGTTGTGAAGACTAAATACAAGGGATTTAGAAGAGTGTATGTGGAGAGCAAGCAATATATCTTCTCTAATGTTGTTTTTGTCGTCATAGGACAGAGCTATACCAGTTTTTCCATTTCTCTCATGATTCTTAAATAGCAATTTTTTCCCCCGCATCCACAAATATGTTCATGTCTCTCAAAATATTTCCTTGAACCACATTATTCTTTAAGCTTCTGGTCCAACTCTAATTTCCCTTTAACAAACAAGTTGATTTCAAAACTAGTATCTCCTGGTAATGCTTCCTCATCTTGCATTCACTCTTTGTCTGATTTTCTCCTCTTCTCTTCCATGAACTGTTATTCACTAAGTCACTGATGATGATGCTACAATAAACAGATGCACCCCAATGTTCTCTGCTTTCCAAAGTATAGGCTACACCTTTCTTCAAAGTCTCCTCCAGTGACTTCCCTTCTATGACCCTCTCTTGATTATTCTCTTACTCTTAGACAACTCATTTAATGTTCATACTTCCATGTATTAATTGTTAGTGTTTATGAGGACTTTGATTTCAAAGCTTGGCCTGCTTCTATATGCTTATGCTGAATCATATCAATCAAGCTGGTGGTCTTTAAGTACCACCTATCATTCCTCGAAGATTTTCAGCTTCATATATTTATCTCAGATGTTTCCCTTGACCTTTAGAACACCTGAATGTGTTCCTCAGGATCAAAATGATCAAAACCAGGAGATATGTAGAAGAATATTTGTAGCAATATTATTTGCAATAGAAAAATAACTGGGAATAATTTATGTGCATCAGCTGAAGTGGGGATAATTTGTAGTATATACAACTTATATATAAACAGAAACTGTATTATCATATATATACATATATTGATTGTACTGTCAATATATACATCGTATATATATATCAATGTATAGACATTGACAGTACAGCCAGTCAATATACTGTTACGGAGCAGGGAAAATGAATAAAGGATAGCTATGCAAATCAACTTGGATAAATCTCAAATAATAACAACAATACAGTTGAGTGAAATAATTAAGTTATGAAATCCTATCTGTTATAGAAAAATTAAACATTTTATTGTGTAAGAATTATGTAAATGGTAAAATCTGAAAAGAAGGGAATGATTCTGGATGGTGGGATGGGATTGGAAAAAAGCATCAATGTTATTGGTAACATTCTAGCTGTGTAGTGAGTTCACAAGTATCCTTTTCCTTACTATGATTCATAACTTGCTTATACATTTTACATACTTTTATATTTTACATAATAATTTTATAAAAAAAACCAAAACGGAATTTATATTATTCCCAACCTAAGAGGTTTTTTTGTTCTGTTTGTTTGTTTTTTCTTTGTTTCCTGTCTTGGTTTATGTCAACATCATCCATCTTTTGGCTCCAGTTAGGAAATTTAACTCTATTTGTAAACTTCTTTTTGTCTCTCACATTCAGTGTAACATGTCAATTTGATACGTTAAACATGATAACATAATCAATTTGATTCTACCCAGATTTAGCTCTTTAGTCTAACTTCTTATCTCTATTCTTTATCTTTATTCCCAGGGTAACTGCCACACTCAAGTTCTCATCATTTCTCCCACAGGAAATTCTGATAACCTATCAGATGTGCTCCCTGTCTCAGTAACTTATCCAAGGTCTTATTCCCAAACACAAGTTTGATTATGTCATTTTTCTAACTGAATCTTAGCCATATTTCCAAGTATCACAGTCTGATCCAATTTACCTGCATCCCTCATCTTTTACAATTTGATGGCCATTTCTTTCTTTAAATTCTAGACCCTATGGTCCACCATTCTTCAAAGCATGGCCATTCATATCTTTGCCTCTTTTTGGAGTGCCTTTTTCTTCCTCCTGCACTGGCCTGGCATCTTCTTGTCATTTAAGGCTCAGACTAAGTACAGTCTTCATGAAGTCATCATTGGCTACCGCTGTACATTCACCATTCTTTCTCCTCTGTTCCCATTGCTCTCTGCATACCTGTATTACTGCACCAGCATCATTGTATAAGTTCATTCAATTCTGATTTTTTTTTCTGCCTCCCGACCATTAGCTTCTTGAAAACAGAGAGATTGCCTTATTTGTCTAATTCATCTCAGTATGTGTCAATCTGTGTGTATGGCATGATTGCCCTTAATTTTCAATGAATACTCCAATTTCAAGATTCTGTTACTCTGACTGATTGACTGAACTGCTTGATGTCACGGAATACATGTTTACATCTTCTTAAGTGTCCTTTCAAAAATCTTAACGTACTTATTTGTAAGAAGTTCCTATTGGACGTAGGATACTACTAGGAACACGTTCATAAATATTATAAGGGTTTATTCTTTATGAACAAAAGTATGCCCATATTGGTGAGAAAGACTGCGGGGACAAGGAAAGAAACCAATACACAGTCATTGCCTAGTATGTGTCAGGAACTAGGCTGGCCTCTTCTACACAAGTTTGTTTAATTTTCCCAGTAACCTTTAATTACAGACATTGCATTCTTCATTCAATTGAGATGATAATGAAGCTCAGGGATCTTAACTACCTTGCCTAAGGTTACATAGTGAGTTAGTGTTTATAAATAAGATTAGGTTAGGTCCTGCTGCAGTAAAAAGCAACACCCAAATGTTAATGTCTTAAAACAATGAACACTCCTTCCTCACTCACTGTATATGTCCACTGCAGGTTAGCAAGAGTTCTCTGCTCATCATAGCCACTCTGGGATCTAGGCTGACCAGCCCCATCTCAAATGTTGTCAGACACCACTGTTCACATTTTGTTGGCCAAAGCTCCCCCGCAGGCTACACCTAACTCCAAGAGGCCAGAGAAATACAATCCTAACATTTTTCCCAGAAGGAGGAAAGCAAGAGTTATTTTTGAAACAACACTGATGAGTGTGATATTAAAAATTAAAACCACATCTGCTTAAGTTCTAAGTTTATCCCCTTTTCTACCACACCAACCTTTTCGTTTTTCTTCTTTATTTGGAAAGATATTGAATTAAATTTTACAGTGAAACCTAATACACGGTCCTGGAGGAAAGTAAGGTATATAGAGTCTCTGTATTAGTGATTGTCGAAGTGTCAGGATCACCTGCAAACTCTAGGATTCCGCATATACGAAGTGAGAACCTGTAAGGGGGAGGACAGTGCTCTTGTGCTTGGGACAAGCGCCCCTGGCGCGCGGGTTACCGGCGGGGGCCACACGGGCGAGGACAGTGCTCTAGGTCTAAGGTTTCAGTCCCCCACCAACTTACTCTAACTTGTCTTACTTATCACATATGTTTTGCCTCTCTTCAGTGCAAAATGTAACACATGCGTCTTATGAACATATGATCCTCTCAGAGTCTCTTCTAAAGCAGAGTCACTCCTTCTCCCAAATGTTTTTGGGCACTGGAGAGGGCAGAGCTTATTGAATAATGCATTTCATCGCTAGACAACTTGAAAGGGGCTCTGCTGAATGCAGTAGAAATTTTCAGATGATTCATTCTGGAGCCACTGATCAAAAGTACAGCTAATGGGGACAGGGGAGCTCAGGTGATTGACATCTTTCAAGGGACAGTGAGCAAAATCCCTGTCACTAGGAAAGAGGCTGAGTAATGAAATCAAGTGTCAGGCAGGCAGAGAAGCCATTTAGGCTTTAAAATAATTTAGTCATAGTACCCTGTAAGACTCAGACTAGATGTTACCATGTCCAAACGGATTCTACAACATTGGCATCGTGTTTCTGGGTCTGAGCTGACAGAGCCTTGTGGTGTTGGTGAATGAGGCAGGCAAGGAATGAAACTGACAGGGCCAGGAAAACATCAAAAATCCCTCAGAAACACAATGAAGGGGAAGAAAGTCAGCCCTCAACAGACAGAAAGGAGGCGATCCTCACAGAACTCCTGCATGCATGGCCCTCAGAGGGACTGCTTCGTTTCACTTGGCTTCTGTGATGATCAAAATGCCCCCTTGGCAGTGGATAAAATAAAATAAAGAAGGCAGAAATAAATGCCAAAACAAATTCATGCACAGGATGACCTTCCAAACGCTGCAAGGCCCAGCTAAGCTGTCCTCTACTGAAATGAACGGAAAGGGCAAAGAAAAAAATCTATAATTTAACTTCAACTAGAAAAATCTTTAAAATGAGCTGAGGCACTAAAATATTTGCCAGTCTCTTCTTTCTGATGATGACCTAACATTCAATGAATGTCTCATAATGTGTCAGGTGTTTTATATGCAGTTTCTCTTAGCATTTCATAATAGCATTGCAAGATGGATGTCATTGCCTCCAGTTCATGTCTGAGGAAATAAAGGTTAAGTAAATCACTCAAGGTCACACTGGAAAGAAGAACTGAGTCTGAGATATTTATTTTATTTTACTCTAAAATTCATCACATTTTTTCCCACACAAGATAACCCTTCAAAGTTGTATTAGAGTTAGAAAAATCCATTCGATGCTTCTAAAATGTCAATGTCTTCTCTGTCCTTTTCTTGATGTCAAGAAATGCACTTCATCCAAAATGGTTGGCTGGATATAAAAATGGCTGAAGACAAATGTTGTAAAAGCATACAAATGCATTTTTCACATCTTTAGTTGAATCAAGGTACAAGAACTTTGGTCCACAAAACTAGACTCCAGGTCTAGTGATCTAGACCTCTGATGTTCAGAAGTTATTCAGGGGAGTTGATGCTCCATTTCACTCTGCTTGAGTGTTTACCAGCAAGGACAATACAGTTGAGTTCCCAGAACCACCTGCCAAGGCATACAAAGAGCCTTACATAACCCCAGTAGATAAAGCCATAAAGGGTCCAAGGGCAACTACAGAAAGGAAAACCTCCTGTCACCAGACCTATTACATCATGTCAGCCTTGGAGAAAGAAGGCCATGGTTCTTTCATCATTCCAACATGAGACCTTGACAGAAATTCACTCTGAGAGGAGAGACTGCCTGTGTACCCTTACTTTGCCTCATAGGTTCAGATGGGACTAATCACCTTAGTACCCGCCATGGTGATATTGGAACTGACACAACCCAGCAGGCTTCTCTCCACGAGACACCTTATCACCCATATGGTACTGTTTGATAAGAAAAGGTATGCCCCTCCTCCATCCCACTAAACAAGAATAAGACAGAGCAAGGAGTTTGAAGAGTGAGGTAAATCAGAAGGCCCTAGTAGTGATAGGTCATTAGATTAAAAACTGAAGAGCACACAGGTTCAGGGGTCAGACAGACGTGGGTTGTAACCTGAACTCTGCTACTATCTAGCACAGCGATCTTGGACAAGTTACTTACCCTCTCTGCACTTCACAGGGTTCTGGTGAAAAACAAACAACATAATGTTTTCAAAGGGAAGTGATAAACATGTACACACTGCTATATTTAAAATAGATAACCAACAAGGACCTACTGTACAGCACAGGGGACTCTGCTCAATGTTATGTAACAACCTAAGTGGGAAAAGAATTTGAAAAAGAATAGATACATGTATATGTACAACTGAATCACTTTGCTGTACACCTGAAACTATCACAACATTGTTAATCAATGGTACTCCAATGTAAAATAAAAATTAAAAAAAAGAGTAAATACGTAATACCAAAAAAAGGGAAGTGGTATAGTGGAGTAGTCAAGAGAACTCTCTCTGGAGAGAGTTCTAGAGACCAGCTCTACAACTTAATATCCATGTGATGCTGTGTTAAGCAATTAAGATTACTTTCTAAGCTTCAGTTCCTTCATCTTGTAAAATAGAGCTAACAGATATCACCTTGTGTTGGAGGTACACAGAGCGACATCAATGGCACTTAAAAACAAAGCTCCAATGAAAAAGAAACACACGTTACACATTATGTAAGACCACAGCCAAACAAAACACACAGATGAATACAATGGAATGGTTATCTGTGCAATGGGGGAATGGGAATGGGGTGTGGAATAAAAAGGGATAAATGAATTAAATTAAAGGTGGGGGGCCTGTAGAGATAAATAATAAAAAGGGCCATATGCTGGGGGAGTGTGATTGACTCAACCCTCTGAGTCAGAGGTCATCACAAATGTAATAACTGGGTGTATCTCCTGGGGTTGTTTGAAGGTTAAGTGTGGAAAAGCTTGGAGAAAGTTTAGCAGAGAATCTGCTGTATATGCCCAATGGTAGTAACGGCTTTGTTAGATCCTTAAGTATGTAGCAATCCTCCCTCTTTCTGTCCCACTACGAAGCTTGGCCTGTTTTTTTTCTTTTGTCTATCTATCTATCTATCTATCTATCTATCCATCTATCTATTATTTATTTATTTTATTGAAGTAGAAGTGATTTACAATATTATATTAGTTTCAGGTATACTGCATAGTGATTCAATATTTTTATGGATTATATACATCATTTAAGTTTATTATAAAATCATGGCTATATTTCCCTGTGTTGTACAATACATCCTTGTTGATCCCAGGTTCTCTTTTTGAGAAGCAGGTTATTGCCAAGGATGTCTGCCAAATTCAGTTTTCCATCTTTTTCACAATCCAGGTTTCTGAAAGTGGGAGACTACCTCCCCAAATTCACTATTCCTTTTGCAAAGGACACAAGCAAACAATCCTCTGGTGTAACACAGAAGACTAGACTTTGGCCTGTATAATTATGAGGATGATATCAGCTAAAAGTGAATTACATTAACTTGATCATTTCTCATCTTTGAAATTCAAAATGACTTGGCCTGGTTACATTTATTTATGCCTCAGACTATTAAGAGGGCACAGTGGTCTTGTCCCATCTAATCCTTTATTTAACTAAAATTAAAAATAATTTCTGAATTCCATTATTAATATCCTCCCTCTGTGAAAAGTATCTCCCTTGGCAGACCCTACTGACATTCAGTCTAGACACTGCTGGGGGAACTCACTTCATGAATATCAATAAATGTGTGGCATAGAGAAGGGAGAATATTAAATTATTTCTCAGAATTTGACAGTTGATAAAATGCTAGTATAATAATTAAAAGTGCAGGATGTTTAAACGCTAGGTAGGTGTTCCTCAGTGCAGCAATGCACGTTGGTCATATGAGAACAGCATCTTTGTTAGAAGGTAGCTTAAGGAAGAAACTTAACCTTACTTTCAGCTCATTTTGGTCTTATACCTTCAGCGAATCCAGAAAGAGAGAAAAGGGCTTCTTTTCAAAATGCCATTGACAGATAAGGTTATGCTCTTGATTTAGGAAAAAAAATTAAAAATATATTTATATAATTTCTTGCCATCATTTTCTTTTTCCTCCAACAGCAGATGACTTTAAATGCTAATGGATTAATTAGAGGGCAAAAGAAGTCTGCCTGGTTACTGTTCTCACCTTCACTTCCACCATCTTTCCTAACCCTCATCTGAGGTCTGCCCCTGGCCCCAAATATTCTTATTCAGTTGTCCTGGGTAGGAACTTGGGCTTCAATATTTTTTAAGAGTTCCACAATTCTTTCTAATGTACCATCAAGGCTGAAGCCAAAGGAGCTAGAGCAATGGCTCTCAGACTTGAGTGGGTGTAAGGTTTACCTGGGATGCTTACAAAAAATACAGATTTCTAGGATACACCCCCTGGGAATCTGGGCAGGACTTGAGAGTCTGCATTTTTAACAGACACCCAGGGATTCTGATTCAGGTAGTCCAAGAAACACATACTGAGACAACTAGGCTGGTCATATTTTTCATTTTCAGCTTAAACAAACCCATCACTCCAGCTGTTGAAGGAATGCAGATCAAAGGGCAGGACTACATTCTGTGGCCTGCAAGCAAGATACGTTCAACGCAGACAGCCAAGTACATCTGATGACTTTTGCAGGAGCCAGCCCAAAAGAATATGGGGAAAGAGATGTGATACTTATCAGGCACTTAGCATGCTCTAGGCATTTCACAAATGCTCTCTAACTTAAGTCTCAAAGCATACAGGTAGAAAGAAGTTACACAGCCTTCCCTAGATCTCCTGCTGA
>NW_006783414.1:3374290-3392051 GCF_000442215.2 Lipotes vexillifer | reverse complement strand
CCTGCTGAAAAGAAGAGAGATGGGGTTCATCTTAGGTTCTCTCTTACTGCAAAGTCCCTGAAAATGAAGGGCAATGGGCCAGGCGGGGGCTGAGATATCTCAATACCAGTCTCTGATTCTTACTCTTCCTCCTTCCTGTATGTCATGAGGCAATGACCCAAACGCTCTCAGTTACTATCTCAGCATCTGTCAGGTTGAGACCGGGGTGGGGTTAGGGTGGGGGTGGTGCTTGCCTCTGCCTGCTTCAGAAGGATCACGGGAAGGGGAAGATGCGTGAGCTGTTACCCGTGAAAGCACCTGAGGTTTGCTGGAAGAAAACTATTATGTAGACAGAGTAAGATTTTGTATATGAAAAGAAAAATGCTAACATAGTCGGACACCCTTCTTCAGTTTGTTACTCTGCCTATTTACTCATTCATCAGACATTATATCTACACACCCATTGTTTTCAGAACCACGAAGGCTGGGAAGGGTACAGGCTCTCTATAGACGAAATATTCTCAGTTTGGTGGGAAGAGGAGGAGACGAAGTGGCTGGGAGACAGTGAGGAACAGAGGAAGTAGGGGAGGGAGGGGAGGGAGCACGGAGAAGAGGAGGGAGAATGTGGGTGGGGGAAAGTTGGACAGAAATAGAACACATTTGTTTGTATGAATGTTTTAACATTCACAAAATGCTTTTTTATCCATTGCATCATTTAATTTTGTTCTTCTCAGACGTTCACATGCAAAAGAAATCACCTAGAATAGTGTTTAAACATATTCCTAGGCTCCACCCCCAAAAATTCTGATTCAGTGGGCTGGGCTGAGACTAGTGGTCATGGGGTACATGGTGGTCCATGGACAGACCGTGCTTCAGGTGGCAGTGATTCAATTATCAGTCCAACTTTATGAGGCAGGTAAGGCTGGCATTAGGTTCCCTATTTATCATTCCCATTTTTTAAAAAAGAGGAAATTCAAGTTCAGAGAAATAAGGGAACTGGTTTAAGGTCCCAAAGCTACCAGGACTTTTTGATGCTAAGCTGTGGACTCTCCTCTATGTGAATGACTTAAGCTCAACATTCTCTGAGGTTGTGCTTGGGGAAATCTAAATAATGGTCGTTGCCTTCAAAGTGGAGTGAGTTGCCATGGATACAAAAATTGTCTTAATGCATTGTAAGGAATTTCCTTTAACCATAGATTCTATAAGAAATAGTCTCAGCAAGGTATAATCTATTCTGCTTCTTAAAGAATCAACATTCCCACAGCAGGAGAACTAGATACCAGTTCTCTTTGTGAAAATTGGCAAGATCTATAACCTCCTTGCAGGTAAGTTTTAGCCACCTTTTGGGATCGTAATGAGGATCAACTTGACCTAAAGTACTTTTGGCAGTTCCTGACACATAGTAGGTGTTCTAAAAACGCTAGTTTCCATTTTTCCCTTTCCATTATTAATCCATTCATCCATTACTAATAATTGAGCACTAATAAAATAGTGAGAACTTAACACATGTTGGGGTGTGAACTAGGTACTTAATTTATGTTAATTCTCATCATGATCCCAGGGAGCTGGTCAGCATCCCCATTTCATAAACAAGGTAACTGAGGTTCAGAGTGATGAAGATCTTTTCCTGTTCTCACACTACTTAGAGGTAGAGCTAGGAGTTAATCCCAGGTAGCCTGCTTCCTGAACCTGCTCTCCTAAGCATGCTGTGGAGTTGCTTTCCCAGCTTGTCCATCAAGACGTTTCAATTAGTTAATGGTGAAAGTGAAGGGATAAGACAAGAAGAGTAACTCCAGAGCTCGACTGCCAGGCCTGACTTTTTCACAAGCACCAGTGCATGGTTGGTAAAACAATGCCCACTGAATGCTGTTTACGCTGTGGAAACAGCACTTTGTCTATTTTTCCGGGACAGGACAAAAGAACATGACTTTCCGCTTTTACTCCTATGCTTACTTCTTTTGGACCTGAGTCTTTCTGACGGGAAGTACACACTTCTGCTATTTAATCCCTGCAACCACTTGTTACCTTGCCTGTCAGCTCTCGTATTGACAAAGGAACATCTCTCTGCTACTTACTTATTCATCCTAATAGTTCTTGGATGCAATTAGTTCTTTTGTCCTTTCTGTATGAACTTCTGGAGGTGCTAGAGTGAACACACACACACACACACACACACACACTGTGCCCGTCCTTATGGCGCTTTTTATCTGGTGAGGGAGATGAAGAGACATACTAAAGAAATAATTGCATTTCTGACTGTAGAATTCCAAATTTATATAAGGGTCCTGAGTGAAAGAAACATGGTCTCATAAGACAGTACGAGGAAACAAGTGGACTTAGGTTGTCCATATCAGAGACAGGGCCCACAGCAGCTGTCTAGAAAGGCATCCAGGGGTAAGTGGTCTTTGATCTAGGGGTGAGTAGAAGTCAGCTAGGCTAAGAGAGGTGGGAAGAGGGAAGGTGAGGAGTGCAACATCTCTACGCTGAGAGGGAGCATGGAAAGTTCAAAGAATTGAAAGAATGCGAAACTATAACAGAACACTGACAGGCCCTAAAGAAAGAGGACTTAAGAGGAAAAAAATCAGTCTCAGAATATATATCTATGTGCTGTAGGAAGAACAGGAAGTCACTCATTGATGTAACAAATGTGTATTGAATTTCTACCATGAGCCAGTGTCTGCGCCAGATGTAGGGGAAGCTACAAAAATGAGTAAGACATGACTTTTGTCTAGTGGTTGAAAGCTATTGTAAATCCCCCCAATGGTTGAAAGTTGCTGTAAATTCCTCTAGGATAAGGCCATGTTTTACTCATCACTACATCTTGAATTTAGTAAGTAGTCACTGAATGTCCTTTAAATAAAAGCAATTTCAGGTCACTAATTCTATTTTGACTATTGATCAAATAAACATCAGTGCATGAATACTACCATACAAACTTTAAACATATATATACACACACATACCTGTGTATATGTATACAGACGTATGTTTGTATATGTATGTATACATACACACATGTACATTGTATATGTATGTCTACACAAACATGCATGCACATGCACATACACACACACGCACGCATGCACCAAAGGCTTACTCCAAAGGCTTACTCCAGAGTTAATAAAGTACAATCCTCAGGGAAGGGACTTTGGCTCCAGAATTTTTTAAGTAACCAGAAAAGATTCACATGTGCAGCTATGGTTGAGAACCTGGTGGATATCAAGTTTAAATGAATAGGTCTAGGTTCCCACTGTAATATACAAGCATTAAAATTTAAACATTTTTCAGTATCAATATTTAGCCAAATTTCTTCTTCCCCCCAAAACTTGAGCAATACCACTATAGGACGCCAACAGAAGTAGCGAACCCGCTGTCTCAGGCGGAGGACGTGCCATCCTTAGGGAGGTATATGAGAACAGTCTGAACTCTGTGCCCCTGACTCCCTCAACGCATCTGCTAAGGCCCCTCAAAGGGACATATGCTCTGGCTAGGAATTATTCTTTAGGGAAATTCACTTGGTTGTTCATTTATCCTTGTAACCTGGTAACTTTAATGAAAGCAAACCGTATGCCAAAGAAACAAAACAATAAGCTTTGACAATACACATCATAGCTGAAACTTACCAAATGAGCCTGCTTCTGTGCTGATGACCTTAGCCTCCACTTGGTCTTTTGCCATGGCAGGTGAATGTTTATATGTAGCTTAATTAGTTAACAATAGTTAAGCGCCTCAAGAGCTCATCAACTTGACATTAAAGGACAATTACCCATCACCACTGGATTCCCAGGCTACTTGATGAAGCTGCATCATCATCTGTCCCTGAGTGAGGGAAATTAGTCAAGGGCAGAGTGTTTTGCTAAATCCCTGAAACTCTCACAAACATACAGTGTGGTCTAACCCACCATTGAAGCTTTCAAAGCCAATGGCAAGGAATCTTTAGAATAGGGGAAAATGAGGTGAAAAACAAGCATAAGCTCTTTTTTAGCCCAACCTCACCTCAGCCATGTAAGCTCCTGTAATAACCTGGACTGGCTCCACCAGTGATTGGCTCCATTTGTTTCACAGGAAACCTTCCTCTTTGAAAGAGAGATGCTAAGCTTTTCAATGCCTCCAGCAGAACATGTTAGTGCCTTGATTCCAAGGGTGTGGATCACATAAATCTGAAGTATCTCTGGTTTCGGTGGGAATAATGAAAACTTTCTCGGCTGACGCATCTAGGAATTAAAAAAGCATAACAGCTTTGAACCATTGTCAAAAGCTGCATGGAGCCTCATTTCTGGAAGGGGTTTTTCATTTTTTGTGATTTAGCTTGGAAGCATCTCCTTAAATCCTTTCCTTGTTTCCTCCACCTACTTTATTTCTACTCCTTTTTGGCTCTGCCAAAAAAAGTTTACAGTACAGGAATGCAGAGACAAAAAATAATTTAGGGAATCTGTGCCTGTCATTACACTGTGTTGGCAAAACAAGAAATTTCAATATTTTGTCAAGAGCTTGTTTTTGAAAAGATTGATGTCTACACACATATACACACATCTCATGTACACCTCATTTCTGGGGGGTTGTTTTTGTTTGTTTTTACAACAGGAATTTGCAAGTTTGAGAAAGAAATCTTGTCACTACAAGAGACTAGAGATTTTTCTTCTAATTGGTATTCTGAGACTCCTGTTGGGTAAAAGTACATTGTTGAGGGAAAGTACTGATTTTCGTAAGCTCAGCTGAGTCAATTTCCAACTTATCATGGTGGTGTTACTGAAGCAAGCACTGATGTTTTGTGTTCATTTGTTCATTCATGCATTTAGCAAATTTGCATTTGGGGCCTACTCTATAGCAAGACCTAAGGGATAAAGGGATAAAGAGAGTAAAGACTAAATAAATAAATAAACCCTGCTTTTATTTTTATTTCTTTTTATTTAATTAATTTTTATTGGAGTATAGTTTATTTGCAATGTTGTGTTAGTTTCTGCTGTATAGCAAAGTGACTCAGTTATACATATACATATATCCACTCTTTTTTGGATTCTATTTCCATATAGATCATTACAGAGTACTGAGTCGAGTTCCCTGTGCTATACAGTAGGTTCTTATTAAGTATCTGTTTTATCTACTTTAGGGTGTATATGTCAATCCCAATCTCCCAATTTATCCCCCCCCACACCATTTTCCCCCTTGGTAACCATAAGTTTGTTTTCTACATCTGTGGCTCTATTTCTGTTTTGTAAATAGGTTCATTCGTACCATTTTTTTAGATTCCACATATATAGGCAGTATCATATGATATTTGTCTTTGTCTAATTTGCTTCACTCAGTATGACAATCTCTAGGTCCATCCATATCACTGCAAATGGCATTATTTAGTTCATTTTTATGGCTGAGTAATATTCCATTGTATATATGTACCACATCTTCTTCATCTATTCTTCTTAAGAGCTTACAAAGTTGTGAAGAAGATAAGAACTGTACAATATATTCCGAGGAAGAATGTGCAGATGCCCCATGAACTGGCAGGAGGGAGCAACTGGTCATGGCTGGGTGGTGGTTTCAGGCAATATTTCAATGAGGAGAAGGCAATTGGCTTGGCCTTGATGTATGACAAAGCATGAAAATACTGAAATGGTAAGGGAAAGGAGGCAAGTGGAGAGATATCATCAGGTCAGGAAGCAGAGTTGAGGAACCAATTGCTGTTGGTGACCCTGACTTTATAATAATGCCTGTCTGATCAGTTATGTAATTTATTCTCAGTATTCTCAGAATGCAGGGGGCAAGCACAGAAAAAGTAGTAGGGATTCACCCATGCATAGGGTGGATGCCATTGAAGTTCCAAGAAAAGGACGGACAAAAGAGTGGTTGAGCTTTGGTAAGGAGATCTGGCAGCTCCAGTATGGATTTTGAATTCCTTTCCTCTGATCCTTGGGTGAAATATGTCCAGTGAAAAGTAAAAAGGAAGAGAATTTAGAAACAATGGTGTAGGTCACTGCTCAAGAAACCTTGGGTATGACAGGCAGAATAACATGCTCCCCGCACCCCGCAAAAAAAAAAAAAGGCCACATTCTAATACCCCCAGAACTTGTGAATATTTTACCACGGCAAAAGAGACTGCAGATGTTGACTAAATTAAGGATCGTGAGCTGGATATGTTATCCTGCATTATCCAGGCGGGCTCAATGTAATCATAAATGTCCTTACAAGAGAGAAGTAAGGTGTAAGAGCAGAGAGATAAGGTTACGTTGCTGGCTTTGAAGATCGAAGAAGGGAATATGAGCCAAGGAACGCAGACACCGTATGGAAGTGAGAAAAGACAAGGGGATGAATTCTTCCCTTGAGCCTCCAGAAGGAATGTAGTCTTACTGTCATTTTGACTTCAGCCCAGTTAGATATATTGAACTTCTAACCTCCAGAATTATAGCGTAACACGGGCATACCTTGAAGATACTGTGGGTTCCACTCCAGACCACTGCAATATGGCAGACATCACAATAAAGCGAATACTGCAACTGAGCAAATATCACCATAAAGACAGTCACACAAGGCTTTTGGTTTCCCAGTGCCAGTCACGTTTAATCGATACTATAGTCTATTAAGTGTACAGTAGTGCTACGTCTTTAACATGTACATATCTTAATTAAAAATACTTTATTGATAAAGAATGCTAACCACCATCTGAGCTTTCAGCAGGTCATAATTTTTTTTTTTGCTGGTGGAGGGTCTTTCCTTGATGTTGATGGCTGCTGACTGATGAGGTGGTGATTGCCGAAGTTTGGGGTGACTGTGGCCATTTCTTAAAATAAGACAATAGTGAAGTTTGACAAACTGATTGACTCTTCCTTTCACAAAAGGTTTTTCCACAGTGTGCAATGCTGTTTGGTAGCATTTTAGCCACAGTTGACTTCTTTCAAAATTGGAGTCAACCCTCTCAAACCCTGCTGCTTTATCAACTAAGTTTATGTAATTTTCTAAAACCTTTGTTGTCATTTCACCAATCTCCACAGCATCTTCACCAAAAGTAGATTCCATCTCAGTAAATCACTTTCTTTGCTCATCCATAAGAAGCAACTCCTGATTGATTAAAGTTTTATCATGAGATTAGAGCAGCTGCAATCAGATCTTCAGGTTCTACTTCTAATTCTAGTTCTCTTGCTATTTCTAGCATATCTGTAGTTACTTCCTCCAGTGAAGTCTTGAACCCCTCAAAGTCATCCGTAAGGGTTGGAACCAACTTCTTCCAAACTCCTGCTGTTAACGCTGATATTTTGACCTCTTCCCATGAATCACAAATGTTTTTAATGGCATGTAGAACGGTGAATCCTTCTCAGAAGGTTTCCTATTGACTTTGTCCAGAACCATCAGAGGAATCACTGTTTGTGACAGCTACAGCCTTATAAAACGTATTTCTTAAATAATAAGACTTGAAAGTTAAAATTACTCCTTGATTCATGGGCTGCAGAATGGATGTTGTGTCAGCAGACATGGAAACAACATGAATCTCACTGACCATCTCCATCAAAGCTCTTGGGTGACCAGGTCCATTGTCAATGAGCAGTAATATTTTAAAAGGAATATTTTTTTCTGAGCAGAAGGCCTCAACAGTGAGCTTAAAATATTCAGTAAACCATATTATAAACAGATGTACTGTCATCCAGGCTTTGCTGCTCTATTTACAGAGCACAGAGGAGATTTTGCATAACTCTTAAGGGCCCCAGGATTGCCAGAATGGAAAACGAGCACTGGCCTCAACTTAGGGTGATCAGCTGCAGTGACCCCTAACAAGAGAGTCAGTCTGACCTTTGAAACTTTGAAGCCAGACATTGACTTCTTCTCTCTAGCTGTGAAAGTCACAGAGGGCATCTTTTTTCAATATAAGGCTGTTTCATCTACACTGTAAGTCTGTTATTTAGTGTAGCCACCTTTGTTAATTATCTTAGCTAGATCTTCTAGATAACTGTCAGTGCTCCTACATCAACACTTCCTGCTTCACCTTGTACTTTTATGTTATGGAGACGGCTTCTTTCCTTAAACCTCATGAACCGACCTCTACTGGCTTCAAACTTTTCTTCTGCAGTGTCTTCACCCCTCTCAGCCTTCACAGACTGAGGAGAGTTAGGGCTTTACTCGGGGTTAGGCTTTGGCTTAAGGGAATGTTCTGACTGGAACATCTTCCATCCAGACCACTAAAATCTTCTTCATATTAGTAATAAGGCTGTTTTCCTTTTCTTATCATCCATGTGTTCACTGGGGTAGCACTTTGAAACTCCTTTAAGAACTCTTCCTTTGCATCCAAAACTTGGCTAACTGGCACAAGCCACCGAACTTTCTGCCTATCTCAACTTCTGGCATGCTTTCCTAACTAAGCTTAATCACTTCTAGCTTTTGATTTAAAGTGAGTAACGTGTGACTTCCTTTCACTTGAACACTTAGAGGCCATTGTAGGTTTATTAATTGGTCTAATTTCAATATTGTTGTGTCTCGGGAAATAGAGAGGCCCGAGGAGAGAGAGAAATGGGGGAACAGCCGGTAGGTGAAGCAGTCAGAAGACACACAACATGTATTGATTAAGCTTGCTGTCTTGTATGGGCATGGTTCATGGCACCCTGAAACAATTAGAATAGTAATATCGAAGATCACTGACCACAGATCACCATCACAAATATAATAATTAATGAAAAAATTCAAAATATTGCTAGAATTACCAAAATACTACACGGAGACAAGAAGTGAACAAATGCTCTTGGAAAAATGGCACTGATAGACTTGCTTGATGAAAGCTTGCCACAAACCTTCAATTTAAAAAAATGCAATAAAGTGGAACACAATAAAAACAGATATGCTTGGTAATTTATGTTGCTTTGAGCCACTGAGCTTGTGTAATGTTTTTTTTTTTTTTTTTTTTTTTTTTTTTTACAGAAGCGATAGGAAAATAATACATTGGGTTTAAGTGTGATGTTGGAAAACTTGTTCTCAGGTAGCAGATGTCTGCATTAGCTGGTGCCAGGCTAGACATAGATGATGGTGGGTGTATTGTTGGAGGAACCGAGTAAGGTAGGCACGGTGGCAGGTGTAGCAGTAAGGGAGAAGACGGAAGTAAACTATTAATGCTTGTCTCAAATAGATGCTCTTAGCAGAGAATGGGGGAAAACTGCTTAGCACGGTAACCTGGATTGTAAGTGCTTAATACATGGTTTGTTAGAGCGTTGACTCTTCTGTGGACAAGACAATCCTTTGGTGGGTAAAGACCTGAGAGAACACAATGTTTGGCCCTCTCTAAAGACAGTTTTCTACAGGTAAAACTGGATTCTGTTGAACATCAAGGAAAGCCTTGAAGTGGGGAAAGGATCTGTGCATGAACAGGAATGGTTAGAAGTATGGAGAGCAAATGATAGGCAGCCTTCTCATCCTGGTCCTACCTGTTTGCCTGGCTGACTGTGCTCATAAAGCTTCAGGGTTTTTTAGCACCAGCTGAACATACCACTTCAATCCACCTCCAGCTGCCTGCCTCCCTGACACATTGCCCCATCTACTACCCTGGAGGAATTGCCTGAGACCTCTTTGAGATAGATCCTGTGCTTATTCATCTCTGTATTGCCATCACCTAGTGCAATGCCCAGCAAATGGCAAGTGCCCAATAAATCTTCATTAAGTGAATGCACAAAGGGACAGGGTTCTACTCGTAACATATTTAAAGATTCATTGCAGGGAGAGGGTATTACAAGGCAGTGAGTAATTCTGTACTCAGATCTGCTGTCCAGAAGAATGGTTTCCAAAAGCTGACCCACACAGGTCCACCAACTGATGCCAGGCCAGTAAAAATGGGTGGTCCCCACCCTATCCACTATGATTCGGTGGGTCTGGGGTAGGGCCTGGGCATTTGTTTCTTTAATTTGTTTTCTTTAATCCACAAAGATTCTGCTTTTCAGGCAAGTCTGTGAACTCTTGGTCTTAACCTCAAAGAGGACAGAGATCATTATGAACTAAGGTGATCAGAGAAGGATTCAATGAGAAGTTGGGATATGAACTGAACCTTCAAGCATGGGCACGTTTGGGTAGATGAAGATGAGGAAGAAAAGACAAAACAAAATTATAGAGAGGCAGACACTGTAAGAAACAGTACTATGTATCATTTGGACTTTCTACTCAAAACACCATTAACAATCTGTATAACTTATTTCTGCATAATAAATTATCCTGTAACTTACTTTCTTAAAGAACAATCATCACCTATTATCTCTCAGTTTCTGAGGGTCAAGGATTCAGGAGCAGCTTGGATGAGCTTTCCTGACTTGAGGTCTCTGAAGAGGTTGCTGTCAGATAGTCATTGGGCAGAGGTCATTTCAAAGAATTCTTTGGTCTGATGCTTGGAACAGAAAGACTCTAAAAGCTGGAGATTGGCAAAGCTAGGCCCCCTGTGCATATTTCTCTATACTATTTTTGTATATGATCTCTATAGCATGGTGGCTTCAGATAGTTGGACTTCTTAAATGATGACTTGGTGCTCCAAAAGCATGTGGCCTGAGAGAGCACACTGGCAGGAAGAGAGACAGGTGGGGTGAAGGAGGAGCTGAGTAGCGGTGTGCACCTGCAAACATGCATGCAGGCGAAGAGAGAAACAGTCGATGGCAAAGGAGACACGACTTTCAGGAATGCTTAGTTTAACTTTACCCAAACACCAAGAGGTTATTCAGTGCTTCTTATTGGTCAAGAGTATGGATTGCATACCATACAACAGAATTATCATAAAAGATACTATCTTCAAAAATATGACTGAACCTAGCTTTATCACAAGAAATTGCAATACATCCTTCAATTCTTTCAGCAGTTTTCAATATTCTCTGAAGGACAGGGATCACATTTATCAAAGAGTTAGTTTGTATAGTTGACATTTTCCCATAATTGAAGGCAGAAGACTGGTGTCCCAGATCTAACACTTGGCCAACAGCGATCCTGGGCAAATCTGTAACCTCCTTCCTAATCCAGCTATTTATTTCTCCAACTTCACTTCCTTTTATATATTTCTCAAGCTTCACTGTCCCAAATTTTGGATTACCTGCTTTTTCCCAAAGAATAAAACTCTTTCAAGCCTCTTTACTTTGCACCCGGTGGTCCTTCTGTTTGAGGCACCATCCTTCCCTACCTCTCCCTGTCTCCAGCAGGTGCCTCCCCCTGCCTTTCAGCTTCTTCCTAGAACGGTCAGATTCTACTCCTGGTGGAGCCCACTCTCTGGGTTCTCCCAGTGCCCTGCATGTATCTGTATCATCGTCCAGGTCTTGTTGTTTTCACCACTAGACTAAGAGTCTCTAAAGGAGAGGCTTATGCCTTACTGATCTCTGCCATGTCTGACAAGAGCATAATGCCTGACATATAATAATCTATCAATAAATATTTGTGTTTCAGTGAACAAATAAGTACATGAAGGCAGAAAAAGATATTTTAAAATGTGAACCATCCATTCTTTGGCTTAATTGGACTTCAAAGGACAAATTATCTTCTCATGATCATCACACCGTCAAGAATTAAAAATAATAAGAATAAAATTTATTGTATCTGGATAACACAGCAAAAGTCTTAGACTTTTGAGTCTACTGTGTTCTTTCTCACTGAGAATCCCGTGCAAAGATGAAGGTGAGCTTACGAAGCTCCAGTGTTTATCTCTTTGTACCAAGTGTATAGCCCCTTCTACTTTTCAGCTGCTAGGGGTGGTGTACACTTTTTCTTGCTCCAAAAAGATAGAACTGAAGGCAAACTCATTCCTGGTGGGCTGTGGATGCCTATCAAGTGAAGGTTAATAGCAATCTGACTCTCATCTCACACTATCCCACTGGGACAAGGCCAAACAGGACTTGAGGCCTGGCCCTGTTTCTTTCCTACTCCAGCAAGATGTTGAGCTAAAATGTGGACCTGCGGCCACAAAGATATCACTGTGAGCTTGCCCCTGCCATTCGCCAGCAATTTGATTTCACTTTTCTGAGCTTCAGTTTCTCCTCCCTAACTTGAGGATAGTTTGAACTCATAATACTCAGCCCAGAAAATGGGAACTCTTGTGAAGATTGAGAAAACCTTAGCAAAATCATCCAGCCTGTTCTCTAATATACAGTAGATGCTCACAGATGTTAATCTCTTCCCTTCTCCCAGCAGACCCCCCTAAGAAGAGAACATTCCAGCCATCCATGATAAAGAGGTCATTTCTGGCTTTCTTTTTCTGCTTAGTAAGGATAGGGTAGGGCTCTGGTATCTTGTGTGTATCTCTCTGGCTTGCATACCCAGGCACACCCATCCACAGGGCTTTGTTTCCTTAACCTCAAGTTATGTAATGAGTAGGTATAGGGCCCTGGATCCATTTCTACAAGGACCTGTTTCAAAATCCCTGCTGATTGCTCTAGGCTCTGAGCATGTGTATGAAAGAGAGAAGCCCACACATGTTTCCCACTTGAAGTACCAGGCCTGAATTAGATCATGCAATCATTGCATTTTTCACCATTTCACAAGCTGCTGCTATGGCATTGAGAATAAGGAAAGAACAGGGAGTTGCTTAACCTTGCCCTGTATTTACACATACATGCTGGCAGGGTAATGGTGACTCATTCCCCTTGCTGCAATACAACAGGTAGGCCAGCTCCTAATGACTTTAGCTTAAAGACTACTTTCCCTCACCTTCAGATAAATCCTCTCCGGCTGAATTTAATCTCTGGAAGTACAAGACATGTTAGGAAGAGTATTAACCTGTTCTGACCCCTAGGGTCCCATTGGGTAACACTTAGGGAAGTACACCGGCAGTATCCAAGGAACCCTCCCCAAAACTGTGGGAAGTGAAATAAACAATAGTTGATGATTCAAAGATTGGTGACAGTACCAAATGGAAGTTACTACCTACTATGTGCCAGGTACTTTGTCTACATTTTCTCTAATCCTCATGTCAACCTAGCTCATCTTGTAACTGATGCTCAGACATGTTAAGTAATTTCTCCAAAGTACCAATGTTAATAAGCAGCAGAGTTGGGATTCAAATCCAGACATGTCCAATGCCAAAGCCCATGTACTTTGTACTGTGTCACAGCACCTCCCTACAGCTGAAATTGGGTATTTTACTTCCCTACCACCCATCTCCCTGGAACTGCTACTAGGTATGGACATACCTCTCCTTTCTCTGCCATTTGTATTCTCTATTCTAACATTCTGGACTTTAGTGAAGTCATATTTGTACAGAAGGCAGTTGAAAGATCATCATCTTTAAAACACCCCTTGGGGCTTCCCTGGTGCTGCAGTGGTTGAGAATCTGCCTGCCAGTGCAGGGGACACGGGTTCGAGCCCTGGTCTGGGAAGATCCCACATGCCACAGAGCAACTAGGCCCGTGAGCCACAACTACTGAGCCTGCGCGTCTGGAGCTTGCGCTCCACAACGAGAGGCCGCGACAGTGAGAGGCCCGCGCACCGCGATGAAGAGTGGCCCCCGCTCGCCGCAACTAGAGAAAGCCCTCGCACAGAAACGAAGACCCAACACAGCCAAAAATAAATAAATAAATAAATAAATAAATAAATGAAACACCCCTTGTAAGATTCTGTGCCCTTGGTTACTTTTCTGGAGGTCTGGTTGTTTCTCTCTTTCTTTGATCTGAAATTACCAATAGGTATACTTCCAGTATAATATTTTACTTTTATTTTTATCTTTTTACCTAAGTCAGCCTAAGACAGTTTTTGTTGCATGCAACCATAGTCCCTAATGGATGGATACACTTGGCTGAATGCAGCAGCTCCACATCTTAAGACAGTAGTTCTTAAACTTTGGCAAGTACATTAGTTATCACCTGGAGGGATTTAAAACACGGATAGCTGGGCCCAATCCCCAAAGTTCCTGATTTAAAAGATCTGAAATAAGGCCTGAGAATCTGCATTTCTAAGAAGTTCCTGGGTGATGCTGACATGGCTGCTTCAGGACCACACTTTGAGAACCACTGACAAGACATCCAAACAAGTATACTCTGACAGTCTAGTGACTAGAAGTAATTGACAGGTATAGCTATGCATTCCATAATATTAGTTTCTCTAAAAGTCATCAATAAATATGTAAATTCAGAACCTAACTGCCAGGACTCACAATCCCTCTGTTCTCAAACTTACACATCTTTGGTATCTCTGAATACTTTGTCTTTTTGTAGAAAGCAAGACCCAAAGCTTTTTTTTTTCCTTCTGAAACATAGGATTTTTAAAACTAATACTTTACTTTTTAGAGCAGTATTAGGTTCACGGCAAAATTTAGTTCTCATGTACCCACTGTCCCCACATGTGCACAGCCCCCCCGCTGTCAGCATGTCTCACCACAGCAGTGTACTTGTTAAAAGCCATAACCCTACAATGACCCATCATTAACACCCAAAGTCCACGTCCATAGTTTTGATGAGAGTTCACTCTTGGTATTGTATATTTCATGAGTTTTGACAAATATATAATGAAATGTACCCATTATTGTAATTTCATATAGAATAGTTTCACTGCTCTATAAACCCGCTACACTCTATTCATCCTTCCCTCCCTGTTAACCCATGGCAACTACTGATCTTTATATTGTCTCCATAGTTTTGCCTTTTCCAGAATGTAATTTAATTGTAGTCATTCAGTATGTAGACTTTTCCGATTGGCTTTTTGCTTAGTAATATACATTTAAGGTTCCTCCATGTCTTCTCATGGCTTGATAACTCATTTACTTTTAGCTCTGAATAATATTCCATTGCCTGGATATATCACAGTTTATTTACCCATTTACCGACTGAAGGACATCTTGGTTGCTTCCAAGTTTTGGCAATGATAAATAAAGCTGCTATAAACAGCTGAGTGTTTTTGTGTGGATATAAGTGTTCAATTCTTTTAGGTAAATATCAAGGAGAACCATTGCTGGATTGTATGGTAAGAGTACAGGTAGTTATGTAAGAAACTGCCAAACTATCTTTCAGAGTAGCTGCATGATATTGCATTCCCACCAGAAATGAATGAGAGTTCTTGTGGTCCCACATCTTTGCCAGCATTTGAGGCTGCCACTGTTTTGTGTTTCAGCCATTCTAAGAGATATGTAGTATCATCTCATTGTTGTTTTAATTTGCAATTCCCTAATGACATATGATGTCAAGCATCTTTTCATATGCTTCCTCGTCATATGTATATCTTCTTCAGTGAGTTGTCTATTAAGATCTTTAGCCCATTTTTTAATTTGGTTTTTATTTTCCTATTGTTGAATTTTAGAAGCTTTTTATATATTTTGGATAAGAGTCACTTATCGATGTGTCTTTTGCAAGTATTTTCTCCCAGTCTGTGTCTTCTCATTATCTTGACATTGTCTTTCAGAGAGCAGAAGTTTTGAATTTCAGTGAATTCCAGCTTATCATTTATTTCTTTCATAGATCATTCCTTTGGTGTTGTATCTAGAAAGTCATTTAAATACCCAAGGTCAATTAGGTTTTCTCCTATGTTGCATGGACTGAATGCTTCTTTCCCCTGAAAAATTTGTATATTGAAGCCCTAACCCCTAATATATTTGAAGGTCGGGCCTTTGGAAGTTAATCAGGTTTAGATCAGGTCATGAGAGTTGGGGCTCCCATGACAGGATTAGTGTCCTTATAAGAAGAAAAGAGACCATATCTCCCTTTCTCTCTCTACCATGTGAGCAAACAGCAAGAAGGCAGCTGTCTGCAAGCCATGAAGAGGACCATCTCCAGGAAGTGAATATGCTGGTCGCTTGTCATGGACAATCCAGCCTCCAGAACTATGATAAATAACTGTCTTTTAAATCTACAGTATTTTGTTCTAGCAGTCTGAGCTAATCTATCTATCTTCTAGTACTTTTATAATTTTGAATTTTAGATTTAGGTCTGTGATCCATTTTGAGTTAATTTCTTGAAGTATATATAAGGTCTGTGTCTAGATTACATTTATTTATTTGTTTATTTGATGTAGATGTTAATTTGTTCCAGAACCGTTAGTTGAAAAGAGTACCTTTACTCCATTGTATTGCCTCTTATCCCTTGTCAAAGATCAGTTGACTATATATATGTGGGTCTATTTTGGGGTTCTCATTCTGATACATTGATCTATTTCACCAATACCACACTTTTTTCATTACTGTAGCTTTATAGTAAGTCCTGAAGTCAGATAGTATCAGTCCTCTGTCTCTGTTCTGCTCCTTCAATATTTAGTTGGCTACCCCGGGCTTTTGCCTCTCCATATAAACTTTGGAATCAATTTGCTGATATCCACAAAATAATTTGCTGGCATTTTAATTGGAATTTCTTTAAATATATAGCTCAGTTTGGGAAGAACTACACCTTGACATATTGAGTCTTCCTATCCATGAACGTGGAATATCCCTTCACTTATTTATTTTTTTCTTTGGTCGCTCTCATCGGAGTTTTGTCATTTTCCTCATCTTGTACATATATTGTTAGATTTGTACCTAAGTATTTCATTTTTGGGGGGTGCTAATGTAAATTATAATGTGTTTTTAATTTCAAATTCCACTTTTTCACAATGGTATATAGGAAGATTGACTTTTGCATATTAACCTTGTATCCTGAACCCTTTATATAATCATTTATTAGCTATAAGAGTGGGGGTTTTTTTGGTCAATTCTTTTAGATTTTCCATACAATCATGACAGAGTTTTCAAGAAACAGAACAACATAATGGTTAAAAACATTTGTTCATGCTAAAAGTAAATTAATGCATTACAGAAAACTTGTAACCTTAGGGGAAAACATAGAATTTACTGAGTACTTACTGTGTTCTGTGAACTATACAAAGCACTTTATTGGAATCTTCCAATTGAATCCTATTGACAACTTTCTGACATATAGGTGCTACCATCCTCATTGTATACATAATAAATCGATGAGACAATAATTAATATGCCTCAAGGCACACAGTTAATAAGCGGTAGTACCAAGAATCTTGCTGAGGTAGTCTGATTTCAGGGCTATGCTTCTAACTAGTGTATAATACTGACTTTCATCATATCTGTACATCTTTCTATCACCCCACTCCACCGCAGAAAATAATCAGTAGCAATATGTTACACTTCCTCCAAATCTTTGTTTTCCTGAAAACCTATAAAAGAGATAAAGAAGAAGGAAAAAGTACCTAAGGGGCCATTAATAGCATTAACAGGGGCATGATAAATTCCTTTATTTATTTATTTTTGGAAGGAAAGCTACAGTATTTAGTTGGGGGAGTTTGCCACCTAGAGCCTGTCCGGTCCATGCATGAGTGGGTCATGAGTGGTCTTATAGACATAAAGGCTTTGAACCTCTCTCTTCAAGGTAAAAAAAGAAAAATTGATTCCATCTATATGCCATTCTGAAAAAGGCAAAACTATGGAGACAATAAAAAGATCAATGGCTGCCAGGAGCTTGAGGGGAGCGGGGAGATGAATACGCAGAGTACAGAAATTTTTATGAGAGGTGAAAATATTTTGAATGACATTATAATGATTTTATGTCATCATACATCATACCCATAGAACATGCAACACTATTCACTTCGTTAAAGTGAACCCTAAGATGAACTGGGACTTTGGTGATGATGATGTGTCAATGCACTTCATCCTTGGTTAAAAAAAAAAAGTTTTAAAAAAAGAATTAACAGGGTAGATGTTTTTGGCAAAACTTTTGTTTCACTTTTATGTACGTGTACATATTATATATGTGTGTGTTGGATTGTGATGTAAAATGTACTTTTTAGATCAAAAAAGTTTGAAGACCACTGTAGTTATATTGGCAAATAAAAGCACAAATTAATCTAATATATATATATA